>NC_136965.1:1880000-1920000 GCF_032717465.1 Coenobita brevimanus
AGAGAGAGGAATATAATGGAAGAAAAATTGCTAGATTGAAGAATAAGGTGTAATTCTAACTTAGCCTTCTCTAGCTTAATCAGATCTAACTTATGCTAACCTGTGCTAACCTAATCTAAACTAATCTCACCTAAACCAACTTATCCTCGTATGTACTGTGTTGTAATGATGGATTATAGACATGAAGCCATATAGTCTCTCTCTCTCTCTCTCTCTCTCTCTCTCTCTCTCTCTCTCTCTCTCTCTCCATCAAGGTTTAATCAACTTAGCAACACCCTTCCGTTCCCCACCCCTCCTCCCTCGCACTCTCCACCTCCCTCTCTCCCCCGTCCTAACTCTCCCTAACTCCCTGTCTAGCTGTCCAAACTTTCAGACTCGCCTCTCTCACCACCTTACCTTGTTTGTTTGTTGTTGTTGTTGTTGGAAATTAATCTCACACACCTACTTAGATCTCGTGTTTTTTTGTTATTGTTCTTTTTAGTTTCTTGTCATCTGTGTCCCCCAAAATTTACGTCTCATTGTGGTAGTAGTATAGTAGTAGTAGTAGTAGTAGTAGTAGTACCATCACCACCACCATCACCACCACCACCACCACCACCACAACTTCCTCTCTTCATCACCACCACCACCACAACCTCTCTTCATCACCACCACCACCACACCTAACCACACCTTTCTGTCTCTTCCCCAGGCTGTGTTGGGTCCTCTGCTGGGTGTGGTTGCCCTTGTGTTCGCCGTCGCCTACGTCGTCAGGAGATGCGAGCGGTCAAGGTGAGTACCGGTACCCCCTTTTAATACCCTTTTCTCACTCATATATCTTCATAGCCACTTTCTTTAACATTCAGACGTCTTTTTAACTCCTGGACCTTCGGAAACGGGCTCTCAAGTAAATGTCCAGAGTCAAACACATAGTAATGAAAAAAAAAAAAAAATGAATATCTGTGGAATTGTGCGGCTGGTGTTGTTAGAGATATGGAATAAATTATAGAGTGTTTTTTTTTTTTTTTTTTTTTTGGCGTATTGGGTTATTTCATCTGACGCTGCATGTGATTCGTAATTGGGTGTCAAAAACTGTTAATTAATCCGTCGGTAGCTGTGATGATGATGGTGGGGGTGGTACTGACGTGATGCAAATTAACTCACACGTAAAAATATCCCAGTATGATTTCCCTGTATGGCTCTGATTGCAATTAATTCTGTCACTGAGAACTGTGTGGTTATTCTTTTACCTTTCTTTCATCTTTTCTTCACCCTTCCTTCTGTCTTGTCGGTTTTTCTTCTTATTTTTCTTCTCTTGTCCTCAGCCCCTCTCCTTTGCCTTCCCTCCCCTCTTGTTATCCCTCTCCCATCTGCCTTCCCTCCCCTCTTCTTATCCCCCTCCCATCTGCCTTCCCTCCCCTCATGTCATCCCCTCCCTTCACTGTCACTTACCCCTCCGTTTCCCACTAACTCTCATTTAATACCTCACACACCTCCACTACACCTTCCCCACCTCCTCTCCTCCTCCCCCCCACTCCTTCCTTTTTTAGCCTTTCATTTCCTCCATTCCCCTCCCCCATCCCCTGTACCACCTCCACCACTTCCCTCTTTTCACCCCAGTCACCCTCTCCCCTTCCCTCTTCTCACCCCAGTCCCTCCTCTCCCCCTCCCTCTTCTCCCCCCAGTCCCCCCTCTCCCCCTCCCTCTTCTCCCTCCAGTCACCCTTCTCCCCCACCCTCTTTTCACCCTAGTCTCCCTTCTCCCCCTCTCTCTTTTCACCCCAACCACCCTCTCCCCCTCCCTCTTCTCACCCCAATCCTCCCTCTCCCCCTCCCTCTTCTCCCCCAATCCCCCCTCTCCTCTTTCCTCTCCTCACCCATTCACCCCTCTCCCCTCCCTCCCTCTCGTGAAATCATCCAGCTAACATTGTCCTCGCTCGAAATAATCTCATTGGAGTCATTTGTTTTAATGGCAAATTGTTATTGTATCTTAATAGTAGGAGAAATTTGGCAATGTACAATGAATAATTTCCGGAAGAGTTAAATGAATACAGGCAGGTTAAACTCTTCAGCCCGAGGACGTAATGACAAAATAATGATAAATGACGCGTTAAAAATGACTCTGTAAAATCACACGCCTCTGGGATTAAGACATGTGGCCATCTGTCTGTGTCCGTCTATATATCTGTCTATCTGTCTATGTCTGTTTGCTTATCTATCTGTCCTTCTACCTGTCTCTCTCTCTCTCTATGTCTTTATCTATCTCTACTTGTATTTATGCATCTGTTTACATGTGTGTGTGTGTGTGTGTGTGTGTGTGTATCTATTTATGCATCTGTTTACTTTGTGTGTGTGTGTGTGTGTGTGTGTGTGTGTAGATATATAGATAAATACCCCAGATAGATAGACAGACGGCAGATAGATCGTTCACGGAGACAGAATTTGCAAAATGAATATTCCGAAAGTTCCATCTTTTTAAATCATCTCTTTCCTCTTCTCTTTTTTTATTTATTTATTTATTTTTGGGTTGGGGGACGCTGAATATATGAAAGTATTCTCCAAAATTTGTTAGGTAAATATGCCTGGCTAAAAATACAAGAGAAAATATATATTAAAAAAAAAGTGAGATTCAATTTGTTTTGCCTTTTCATTCACTCAGCTTGAAAATCCAAAATTATGGTCCCCCCAAAAAATTACATTTTTTTTTGGAGGGGGGGGTATTTTCTCTCTCTCTCTCTCTCTCTCTCTCTCTCTCTCTCTCTCTCTCTCTCTCTCTCTCTCTCTCTCTCTCTCTCTCTCTCTCTCTTATACATAAATTTGTTTGGCTAAAATAACCGAGGAAAAGGTTCATAATATTATTTTATTTTTCTTCTGCTTTCGTTCAGAGAGGCTTGAAAATTTGATGAGAGAGCCGGATGTCAGTTGTATTTTCGTAGAGAGAGAGAGAAAAAGAGAGAGAGAGAGAGAGAGAAAGAGAGAGAGAGAGAGAGGGAGCGTGCGTGTTTGCGTGCGTGACTGAATATTTTTGCTTTTTTTCCAGTGATACCTAAAATTGCTTGATAAATATTTTGTAAGAAAAATAAAAACAAATCTCATATATTAATTTCACCTTATTCAACCGGGAAATCCAAAATGTCGCCGAACGCGCCAATTTGTTTTTTTTTTACGGCGAATGAGTTGGCGCGCCGAGCTCTCCAATCGTGGAATTATGAGGCCTGGGCAGAGAGGCGGAAGGGAACGTATGCATCCTTGAGGCGACATTTGATTGTTTTGTGGGCTAAGCGACGTGATTGTGAGAGCTTTCGTGTGTGTGTGTGTGTGATCTTTCGTGTAAGTGATCTTGAATTTGGCTTTGTGTAATCTTGTTTTTGTGTTGTTTTGTTTCTTGATTTTGGCTTTGTGTAATCTTGTTTGTTTTGTTTTTTCTTGATTTTGGCTTTGTGTAATCTTGTTTTTGTTTTGTTTTTTCTTGATTTTGGCTTTGTGTAATCTTGTTTTTGTGTTGTTTTTTCTTGATTTTGGCTTTGTGTAATCTTGTTTTTGTTTTTTTTTCATGATTTTGGCTTTGTGTAATCTTGTTTTTGTTTTGTTTTTTTCTTGATTTTGGCTTTGTGTAATCTTGTTTTTGTTTTGTTTTTTCTTGATTTTGGCTTTGTGTAATCTTGTTTTTTTTTTCTTGATTTTGGCTTTGTGTAATCTTGTTTGTTTTGTTCCTTGATTTTGGCTTTGTGTAATCTTGTTTTTGTGTTGTTTTTTCTTGATTTTGGCTTTGTGTAATCTTGCTTTTTGTTTTGTTTTATTTCTTGATTTTGGCTTTGTGTAATCTTGTTTTTGTTTTTTTCTTGATTTTGACTCTGTAATCTTTTTTTTTTTTTCTTGGAATAATCTTGCCTCCTCCTGGCCTTTGGTTCTTTCTTCCTTACATAAAAAAAATTCAGTGGGTGTTGTATAAGCTGATTATCTGAGGGTTTAAAAAATGTTACAGTGAAAGAGTTTATTGAATATCTGTATCTGTCTAATGTATCTATCTATATGTCTGTCTGTCTGTCTGTCTATCTATCTATCTGGCTATCTGTCTGTCTATACATATTTCTTTGTTGTCTTTACTGTATGTACTGATGGAACAAGGGAACTGTGTAGTGTAGTGTGCCTGTCGTGTTCATGCATATTAACGTAGGTGTGTAATTTCTGTAAAGTCTGTGTTTGTGTTTAAAAGCTTTCGTGACTAAAGGATAAACATATGCCAGCCCTCGTGTGTGTGTGTGTGTGTGTGTGTGTGTGTGTGTGTGTGTGTGTGTGTGTGTGTGTGTGTGTGTGTGTGTGTGTAAAAGCCTTCGTGACTAGATAAGCATTTACCAGCCTTCGTGTGTGTGTGTGTGTGTGTGTGTGTGTGTGTGTGTGTGTGTGTGTGTGTGTGTGTGTAAAAGCCTTCGTGACAAGATAAGCATTTACTAGCCTTCCTGTGTGTGTGTGTGTGTGAGTGTGTAAAAGCCTTCGTGACAAGATAAGCATTTACTAGCCTTCCTGTGTGTGTGAGTGTGTGTGTGTGTGTGTGTGTGTGTGTGTGTGTGTAAATGCCTTCGTGACAAGATAAGCATTTGAGAACCTTACTGTGTGTGTGTGTGTGTGTGTGTGTGTGTGTGTGTGTGTGTGTGTGTGTGTGAAGCATAAATTTAACAGACAGGGTAAATTAGTGTGTGTTCGCATGTTTCGCTGCACGTCAGGTTGGTAATGAGCTGCTGTGTTTGTTGCTGTGTGTTAGGCGGTATTCTCGTGTGATTGGGAAGCTTACAAACACCTCTTCCTTACCGGTTTATTCCTGATTCTGCGCCATCACTTTATTCTTGTGTGTCGTTCGTGCCATCTCTGTCGATATTAAAAAGATAGAAGCTAAAAAAAAAAATATGCATAGGTAGTTTAGAAAATAATTCGTTAAGGATGAGTTGCTAGGGAGCTACTTTACCCGATGAATTTACGAATAGTAGGCGGCAGAGGAAAATGAGATGTAGAAGAGACGTAATATTAGAGCAGAGGAACATACAAAGCCTCTCTAAGTCAGGGAATATTAACCAGCAGAGGAAAATGACAATGAGAAGAGTTGTAACATTAGGACAGAGACACATAACAAATTTGTCAGCTTAGGAATATAACCAGCAGAGGAACGTGACAAGTAGAGAAGGTGAAGTATGAGGGCAAAGAAGCATACCAAGCCTTTCCCAGCCTAGGAATATTACCCAATAGAGGAAAGTGAGTAGAAGAGATGAATTATTAGGGCAAAGAAACATGCCAAGTCTCTTTCAGCTTAGGAGTGTTAGCTAGTAGATGAATGTGAAAAACAGGGGAGATGAGATGTGAAAACAGTGAAGTATTCCAGTCCTCTCTCTTAGCGTAGGAGTATAAGCCAGAAGAGGAAAGTGACAAGCAGAAGAGGTGTAATATTAGGGCTGAGAAACATACCAAGCCTCTTTCAGCTTAGGAATATTAACCAGCAGAGGAAATTGAAAAGCAGAAGACGTGTAATATTAGGGCAGAGAAACATATCAAACCTCTCTTAGCCTAGGAATATTAGCTAGCAGAGGAAAGTGATAAGCAGAAGAGGTGAAATATTAGGGCTGCGAAACATAATCAAGCCTCTCTTAGCTTAGGAATATTAGCTAGCAGAGGAAAGTGATAAGCAGAAGAGGTGAAATATTAGGACAGAGAAACATACAAAGATCCTTTCAGCTTAGGAATATTAGCCAGCAGAGGAAAAGGACAATTAAGAGGAGTAATATTAGGCAAACTATTATCCTTGACTGAACGACTAGACCTTTTATCGTTGCCCCATAATTATCCTTCATTTACCACCTGACCTGATTACAAGAAGACGCAATTATCTCATTTATTATTCTGCCGTTGGGGGGTCATTATCAGAAGCGTTGTATTTATCTCATGGTAAATGGGAAGGTTTATTTCGAGGTATGACACGCCGAGTATGTATGTGTGGGGGTGAGGGTGGTGTGTGTATAGGGGGGTGAGGTGTGTGTGTGTGTGTGTGTGTGTGTGTGTGTGTGTGTGTGTGTGTGTGTGTGTGTGTGTGTGTGTGTATTAGGTATGATAGTGCCCAAACAGACTCTCTCTCTCTCTCTCTCTCTCTCTCTCTCTCTCTCTCTCTCTCTCTCTCTCTCTCTCTCTCTCTCTCTTTCCGCACGCCATAGATAAGCAAATAAAAATGTTCTAAAATAGATGAAAAGACATATAGTGTTAAAATTGCGTAAACTGATTTTTTTTTTATTGGTAAAGTTTAATATTAATTTGAAAACACATGAAAGGACAAACTACCAATAATAAGCAGAATAAAATCGTCGGGTGGATGTAGGAGCCCCCCAGAAAAATTCCTCCCCCCTCCCAAAAAAAGATAAAAAAAAAAAGATCATAGACTTTTTTTGAGAGAGAGAGAGAGAGAGAGCCGCACTAATATCCAATTACCGATACTGGTTATTGAGCCTTAGTTATGCCAGCCATTACGAGAGAGAGAGAGAGAGAGAGAGAGAGAGAGAGAGAGAGAATTCTTGACAGCTGTGTGAAGGATGCAATGTGGTTTAAGTTGCTCCATTACACTCTTCCTGTCAGTCTCTCTCTCTCTCTCTCTCTCTCTCTCTCTCTCTCTCTCTCTCTCTCTCTCTCCTTTGCATGGTCTTAATACCGCTGGAATTTATGCACCAATATTTCATCGATGAGTTATGATGATGTGTAATGAGTAGCGTGTGTGTGTGTGTGTGTGTGTGTGTGTGTGTGTGTGTGAGTTGGGTAATGAATAGCTTGTGTGCGTGTGTGTGTGTGCGTTGGGTAATGAATTGCTTGTGTGTGTGTGTGTGTGTGTGTGTGTGTGTGTGTGTGTGTGTTTTCGCTAGGTGTGGTATGGACAGGTCATGCACGTGTTCTTTTACTTGTTTCTGCATCCTTCCTCGCCCAATAGTTATGTGAGAGAGGGGTCTTGATGATGATGATGATGATGATGATGATGATGATGATGACTTACTAACTAGCCAGCAACGGACCCTGATACACAAGCTGGGTCACTGAGAGCCGTAGAGACAGCAGTGAGAGGTAGCAGAGGACGACTAAAGTGCGAAAAAAAAATAATATAGCTTTTAGTTCTCGTATTAGTTATTATTTTTCTATTTAACTATCGTCTAGTGGGCTACAGTTCATGGCAACACCCACTCAGGACTAGAAAGTGAGATTTATGAAGTGATAAAGGGTTGGTAAAAAGGGTATGTGATAATACTGTTACTGTAGCGCTCCCTTCATTTCATTTAACTCAGTCCTCCCTTTTGTTTTCTCTGCCTGAGCCGCCTTACATCCTGTTTTCTTTGAGTGTTTTTGCCTGAGGGGAGTGTGAACGAAAAAATGTTGATCCTCTCCACAGTTTTCATCCCATTCCATTAATCTTCATGAATTCTTATTTTAGAACCGTGTACTGTATTCGCCCTACCTCCTGATTATTTTATTCAGATCAGGAAAGCCGTGTGCAGGGAAATATAGGGAGATTTGACTCCGGGGTGGATGTCGCAGCTGCTACACTCAGGGTGCACTGCGCCAGCACGTTTAGACTAATCCTATCCTCCACTCACTCGAAGTAAATGGGTTAACGAAAGCTGTATCAAACATCTTCCCCTCAGAATCCTCCTACTGAGCTGAAAGTAGCCTAATATAATCTGATAGTATTTTTTTTTTTTTTTTAATTTGCATATCAGTGCGTTGAGAGGTGTTAACGCAGTCCTACCTTCCGTTTTCTGTGCCTGACCTGCCCCACACGGCGTTTTCTTTGGTCAGACCACCAAGCCTCTTCTCATCAATCACCGGGTACTTATGCTGTCATGTTCAATTTCACGGTCCGACACCTTCTGTTTGTTTTGCGGTCAGGATGGGCGTGTCTGGCCTGCGGGGCGGCGCGAACTGAGCCAAACTGGACCTTACAGACCGTCCATACAGACCAAACTCCCTCGCTGCCCAGACCACAGCCCCGGGCAACACATACCATCGCCGTACCCAGCCCTACCCATTCTCTCTCTCTCTCTCTCGTCCATACAGACCAAACTCCCTCGCTGCCCAGGATATACCCCTCAAGCTACAGATACCATCGTCAGGTATTCCGTTTTACCTCTCTCTCTCTCTCTCTCTCTCTCTCTCTCTCTCCATATTTGGCAGGGGGTGGAATGTGGCTGTGTTCGTATCCTCTGTCGGGAGAAAGTGAACCGAACGTTTTGAGATGTTTATGGAAAAGTTCTCATTCTTTTGTACTCTTTCATTTTTCATTTCCTATTACTGTTTTGTAATTCCCCCCCACCCCACCCATGACCCAAATTGGTGAAAAAAATGGGTATGATTGCGAATGATGTTGAATTTATATATGGAATTGTGATACGTTCTTTCCGCTTCCAAAATATCCTCGAACCCACTCATATCAGCCCCGATCACAAGGGTAGTGCCAAACCGACCTGTACACCGAAGCCTGTATGATCGTCGATTAAGGAGACTCCCTGACACCGTTCCCTTAGCGATTTGTTTTGCTTATTACACCTTACTGACTTGTTTGTTACGTAAATCCTTCCAATATCGCCATACTTTGCATAAATTACGTACAAAAGGATATTAACCAGCCCTATTCTTATTCTCGACGATGATGGAGGGTCCCTAACACCTCTTCATTAGCGATTTATTTTTGGTTATGGCTGGTTAATGTTCTTTTGTACGGTATCTGTGCAGAGTATGGTGATATTACAATAAGGTAATACGAAGAAAGGTGTAATAAAATCAAGATAAGTCGCTTAGGAATAGGTGTTAGGGAGAGAGTAAGGTGTAATAAGCAAGATAAATCGCTTAGGGAAAGATGTCAGGGAGTAACAGATGAGAATAGGGGCATGAGTCAGCACCCTCCTGTCCCCAGTGCCTTCTTATATCCCTCCTCCCCACACCCTAACCATCCTCCCTACCCCATGAGTCGTAATTTAGCCCACCTTTCAAAATGTCTTGTACAGTTTCACGCACCGACACCTTTCCTTTGTGTGGCGGTAGTTAGGGGCGTGTCTAACCAGCAGGGTGCCCAGGATAACGAGGCAATTTGACCCTTAAGGACGGACCGTAAGGGTGAGTATTGCGTGAGACCAGTGGAGTGGTTGGGTTGGGGTGGGGAAGGTTAGTGAGTCCTTGTTTGGTGATGTTAATGATCTTCTCTCTCTCTTTTTTCTCTCTCTCTCTCTCTCTCTCTCTCTCTCTCTCTCTCTCTCTCTCTCTCTCTCTAAGTAGATAAATAAGTGAATGAAATCGTCCCGTATAGAATAAAATAATATCATCGGAATGAAGAGACTATGGGTTTCACGAGAGAGAGAGAGAGAGAGAGAGAGAGAGAGAGAGAGAGATTGTTGTCACAGAGAGAAATAAAGTGAGAAGAAAGAGAAATAGAGAGAGAGCAGGAGAGATAGTGGAAGATAAGGAGAAACGGATGAGAGTGGGGGAGAGATTGGGCTCAGGTAAATTGGAGGAGGGGAAGGTGAACTTGAAGAGAGAACGGAAAAAGAGAGAAAAAGAGGAGGGGAAAAGAGGAAGCTGAATGAGAGAGAGAAAGAAGAGGAAAAAAGAGGGAACCGAAAGAGAGAAAGAGAGAAGAGGAGAGGGAAAAGAAGGGAGGAGGAAAGAGAAAAGAGGAGAAGGAAAGAGGTAAGAACTGAGGTTTTGAGGGGGAGAGGTGAAAGTGGAGAGAAAAAGAGGAGAAAGAGAAAAGCAGAGGGAGGAAAAAACTGAGTGACAGAACGCTGGAGAAGAAGGAAAAAGAGAGAGAGAGAGAGAGAGAGAGAGAGAGAGAGAGAGAGAGAAGCCAGCGTTCAGGAGAAAGAATTGAGAGTTATGAAGATTGGGTGGAGAAGGGTGATGATGATGATGATGATGAGAGGAGGAGGAGGAGGAAGAAGAAGACGAGGAGGAGGAGGAGGAGGAGGAGGAGGGATGAAAAATGGGATTATAATGAAATTTTATATAAAACTTTGAAAGAGGAAGAGGATGGAGAGAGAGAGAGAGAGAGAGAGAGAGAGAGAGAGAGAGAGAGAGAGAGAGAGAGAGAGAGAGAGAGAGAGAGAGAGAGAATATGTAGGTGAAGGAGCGAGATGGGAAGAGAGAGAAAGGGAGAGAAGTTTAGCAATACTGAAAAGAGAGAGAGAGAGAGAGAGAGAGAGAGAGAGAGAGAAAACTTAAGAGAGGGACTTGAGGGAGGGAAGTGAAGTGGAAAAGTGGAGAGGAAATTGGGAGGGAGGGGAGTGGAAGGGTGAGAGGGAGGAGAGAGAGGGGGGGAGGGGAGAGTGAGACTGGAGAGGTGAGGGGAGGGTAGTATGAGGGAGGTTAAAGGGAGAGGAGTGAGGATAGGGTGAGAGGGGAGAGGAGTGAGGGTGGGGTGAGGGGTGAGTGGAAGGAGAGAGGGAGAGAGGGGTGAGTGGGGTGAGGGGTGAGGGGAGGGGAGGGTAAGGAGTGTATCCCCTTTAAGCCACTTGTGTGTCAAACATGCCTCTTTTATCCTAGTTTTACCTCCCCTGTCTTCATCACCCCCTCCCCTCTTCCCTCACATCCCTCCTCCCCTACCCTCTCCCCTCAGAGCCCTCCTTCCTTCCCTTCTTCTCTCTTACGTCCCCCCCTCTCCCCTCTCCCCTCTCTCCCCTCATCTATCATCTTCTCCCCTGTCTTTCCCTCCACTTCTGGTTTACCCTCCCCTCCCATCTCCTCTCCTCTCGCCCATTCCCTCTACCTCATTTCCCCTTCTTTTCTTTTCCCTGTTCTACCTCCAGTTCCCTTCCCCTCCCCCACCCTCCCCTCCCCTCCCCACCCTCCCCTCCCTTTAGCTCCTTTCCTATGCATTTTTTCCTCTCTCCTTCCTCATTGCCTCTCTCCCCCATCCCCTCTTCTCTCCCCACCTCCCCTTCCCTCCACAGTTTTCCCTTTCTTCCTCCCTTTCCCCCTCCATCCTCCTTCCCCTCTCCCCTCTAATACTTCCCCTTTTTTATCGCTTCATCACTACGCCACACACACACACACACACACACACACACACACACACACACACACACACACACACACTGCTCGCTGGTGCAGTGGTAACGTTCTCGCTTGCCATCTGGTAGACGGGAGTTCGCGCCTCGCTCAGGTTGCGAAAAGTTTCACTGACGAAGTGGGTGGTTACTGTCCCCCTTGAGCAAGGGGACGGGTGTGTGGGTGTGTGAAGGTCACAGCCTTGCCCTTAGATCGGACTATATGAGCTCTCAGCTCCCTTCCGGGAGGGTAAAAGCTGACGATCACGACCATCAAGTGATCCTGACCGACCCGGTGAATTACACACACACACACACACACACACACACACACACACACACACACACACACACACACACACACACACACCTCATCCTCCCTTCCTCTCCTTTTTTCCTCCTCTCCAAATCTCCTTTCCCCTCCTCTTCTTTCCTCTCAATTACTCCTCTCCCTTCGTAGCCCCCTCTCCTCTCCCTTTCCTACCCTCGTATTGTCTCCCTCCTCCCTCCTCCTCCCTCCACTCTTCTTCCTTACATCTCAATTTTCTCCCCTCCTTTTTCCATTTTCTCAACTCACTCACATCCCATTTTCCTCTACCCCCCTCCTCTTCCCCCCATCTCCCCTCCTTTCACCCCTTCTTCCCTCCCTCACCCTTTTTTCCTCTCCCTTCCTCTCTCCATTTACCCTCCCTCCCTCTCCCAACCTGCTTTCTCTCCCTCATCTTCTCCCTTCACCTCTCTTCATACCCTCCCTCCCTCCCTATCCCCTCCTCCCACCCCCTACTCTTTCCCCCCACCTCTTCCCCCTTCCCCAACCCCCTCCACCGCCTCCAGGGTAGGGGAAGACGGTGCATCTCAATTATTCATCAGCCACAGTTGTGTTTACATTTCAGTCTACCCTCATTTGACGTTTTCTGTTATTTCTTATTTCAATTTTTTTTTCCACATTTCATTGTTTATAGGATTAGTCTTATAGTTTTTTTTTTTTTAGATTCATTTAATTTTAATCTTTATCGTATTATTATTTTTTTTTCTGTATATATGTCTATTTATTTATCTATTTTTTATTTATTTCCCGTTTTCATTGGTTCGTGTTTTGCTGTCTCGTTTATTGTTGTGTTGAGTTTTATTTTTCGTATTAATTTCGTTAGTATTATTTTATGTTTTTTTTTCTTTTTATCTTTGTTCTAACTAGTTCCTCCTCCTCCTCCTCCTCTTCTTCCTCTTCCTCCTCCTCCTCCTCCTCCTCCTCCTCCTCCTCCTCCTCCTCCGTTCTCTCAGCGTCAATATTTTCCCCTTATCCCTTCGTGCACCACACAAGCTTTCTCTGTTTGCCCTTCATATATCTTCAGTTTCTCGCCTCTCTCTCTCTCTCTCTCTCTCTCTCTCTCTCTCTCTCTCTCTCTCACACACACACACACACACACACACACACACACACACACACACACACACACACACACACACACACACACACACTTTATCATCACCCTTCCCTCCCCAAAGGCAAACGTGATGCCAACCCAGGCACGTTCGTTCCTCTCGCTTTCCTCTTTCTCTCTCCTTCTCTCTCCTCTTTCTCTCCCTCCCTCTCCTCTTTCTCTCCCCTCCTCTTTTTTCTTTCTCACCTCCTTTTCTCTCCTTGTCTCCCCAGTCTCCTCTTTCTTCCTCTTTTTTCTCATTTTTGCTTAAGCTGCCTCTCCTTCATCTTTATTCCTCTCTCTCTTATCTTTTTTTTATCATTTCTTTTCTCTCCTCCTCCTCGTCCTCCTCCTCCTCGTCCTCCTCCTCCTCCTCCTCCTCCTCCTCCTCCTCCTCCTCCAATCTTCCTCATTAATCTGACATGTCTTCCCTTCCTCCCTCACGGTCCAGCCTGCCTCCTCATTTCCTCCCCATTCGCCTCTCTTCCTCCTCTCTTCCCTGCGCCTCTCTTTCTCCCTCACCTCCTCCACATTACTCTTTTATTTCTCTTCCTACTCTCTTCCTCTCCTCTGCCTCTCGTTCTCCCTCCTCCTCCTCCCTCCTCTTTTCTCTTTCTTTATCCCTCTCCTTGCGATCTTTCTTGTCCATTATTATTGTATTTACAGTTCTCTCTCTCTCTCTCTCTCTCTCTCTCTCTCTCAGAATTCATTAATTATTTCTCTTTTCCCCCCTTTCTCTCTCTCTCTCTCTCTCTCTCTCTCTCTCTCTCTCTCTCACTCTCAGAATTCATTAATTATTTCTCTCTTTTCCCCCCTTTCTCTCTCTCTCTCTCTCTCTCTCTCTCTCACACACACACACACACACACACACACACACACACACACACACACACACACACACACACACACACACACACACACACACACACACACACACACACACACACACACAGAATTCATTAATTATTTCTCTTTTCCTCTCTCTCTCTCTCTCTCTCTCTCTCTCTCTCTCTCTCTCTCTCTTTCAATAAATTATACTTCATTATTCCTGGATCCCAAATCATCATCACCATCCACCATCATTCTGTACTATTTTCTTTTTTAATTTACCATCCTTCGTTACCTGTTTATTCCACCTTTTTAACACCTGTAATTTCTCTTCCAGGTAAGGGATGTTTAAGATGTTGATGTTTTCTTCGCGAACTTCTTGAGACTTCGCCAAGAAAGGTAGGTGGAGAGACGTGGGAGATTGATGGACATTGATTCTGTGGTCCGTAGTCTCGTCTGGCAAGGAAGCTCCCTAACACCTTTTCCTGAGCGATTTAGTTTCCCTGTTACACGTTACTGTCCTATTCGGTGTCATGTTAATCCCTAAACCTTTTCCCAAGCGATTAATTTTGCATATTACACTTTACTATTGTGTTCTGTGCAATATAAATCCTTAAACCTTTTCCTTATGTGATTTATTTTTGCTTATTACGCCTAAGTGATTTATTTTTGCTTATTACACCTTACTGCCCTATTTTGTGCAATATAAATCTTTCAACCTTTTCCCAAGCGATTTACTTTGCCTAGTGCACCTTACTGTCCTATTCTTTTTTAAATAAATCCCTCAAAATCGCCATACTCTGGATAAATAACGTTCTAAAGGATACTACCCAGCCATATCCAAAAATAAATCGCCAAGGAAGAGGTGTTAGGGAGCTTCCTTACTGCACGAGCACACCACCCTTTGAATTTGGAAGTCATAAAATGTACCTTTAAATCGACAAATGGAATGAAAACCCCCAATTAACGCCAACCCGTAATTAAAGGTCATTTATGGAAGGCCTGTGATTAGTAAGTAGAGTTAGCCTGCATCCCATATTACGGAACGCAGTCAGCAACCATACAGGAAAGCCAAATACATTCCATCTTTAGGCACTTAAAAAAAATCGTCTTTAATTTTGGGGTCTGCATCCCCCTTTGCGATTTCACGTGTAAGTATGCGACTCGGGGCATGAACTATAACGTTATGAAAGAATACACCTAATTATAAAGGAGGTAGAATAGAGCGTTTATTAAACTTTGAAAGAATACGATTAATAAGAAAGGCAAAAGTTGACAAATGATTATGAGAAAGACAAAAATATAAATAAATGAATGAAATATTAAGTTATGAAAGAATACGCATAATTATGAAGGAGTTAGAACAGAGAGCTTATTATGTTTTGAAAGAATACGTTTAAGAAGAAAGACAAAAGTTGACAAATGATTATGAGAAAGACAAAAATATATATAAAAAAAAAAAAGATGAAATATTAAGTTATGAAAGAATACATTTAATTATGAAGGAGGTAGAATAGAGAGCTTATTAAATTTTGAAAGAATACGTTTAATAAGAGACCAAAATAATTATGAGAAAGGCAAAAATATATATAAAAGGTATACCGGTAGAGACTTTTGTTTGTCAGGATAGTGTTACGCGGTTCACTTTTCCGTATAACGCGGTTTTTCTTTCCGTATCACGCGGTTCTGTTTTCGTTATGGACCGGTTCGACTGTCTTAACTTCCTCCCGTGGGTCCTTCAGGGTAAAACTGTAATAACTATACCTGTAATTGAGCCCACATTGCGTTTTCACATACCTGTATTTTCAGCAGAACGATGTGTAATGATGAGTATATAAAAGAAAGTTCATATAGTCAAAATAAGTCTCTCTCTCTCTCTCTCTCTCTCTCTCTCTCTCTCTCTCTCTCTCTCTCTCTCTTTAAATATAGCAACCCTGCAATACTCCACAAGCCACCTCGTTTAAGGCATATACTTTTCAACCACTTCCCCCAAAATCATGATCCCTTTCTTCCTTCCATCAAAGACCTTAACTGATTTTCTGAGAAGTCTTTAGGGCGATGTTTTCTGGAAGGGAAGGAAATTTACCGACACGCTCAAAATAATCGTTCACATTTCCACATACGCCTTCTTGCTACCGACTTATTCCAACCCGGTAAATAGATATAATAGTTTGTCAGTCTGTAGCTTTATATGGATAGATAGTTGGCCTGGCTTTGTGCTTTCCTCTTTTTATCTGGTGCTGGATCCTACCGTACCCCGTCTCTCAGGTGGGAATTTGGCTGAGGTGAGGGTGATGATGATGTTGGTGATGATTGTGTTGTTTTTTATGCTAATGATGATGATGATATTGAGGTGAATATGTTGTTGTTGATGATGGTGGTGGTGGTGGTGATGGGGATGATGGTGAATGTGTTTTTGTTGATGATGATGATAATGGTGGTGGTGATGGGGATGAAAGTGGTGATGGTGATGATGATGGTGGTGTTGGTGATGATGATATTAGTGAGTAGAACGAGATGCCAGTGACAGATAAGCCTTACCTACAGTTGTAAGCCTTCCCCACTTGTACAAAGAAGAGCTTGTAAAGAAAGAGAGAGAGAGAGAGAGAGAGAGAGAGAGAGAGAGAGAGAGAGGGGGGGGGTTTCTGTCACATACAAGTAGTTCGTGTATCTTGAATTTGGCTTTATATTGTATTTTGTTTTTCTCTTGGCGGGAACTATTACTGCGGGCTCATGGCCTTTGGTTCCTTCTTCCTCACATAAAAAAAAAAAAAAATCATCTTCCCATTGCCTAAGGCGGCAGAAAAGTGTCGGGGAAATTTTGCTTATGACTGTACGTATGTGTGTGTGTGTGTGTGTGTGTGTGTGTGTGTGTGTGTGTGTGTGTGTGAGGAACAGCAGTGGCAAACGGGGTAGAAAAGAGTGGCAAGACTGGAGCCGTGAAGACCCACAAGTTCAGTGCCACTCTTTCACACTCAGACTCTCTCACGCACTCTTACTCACACTCTGACACCTGGCCATGGAGTGTGAGGGTTAGTGTGAGCTCTCTGCGTGTGATGTGTTGTGCTAATGGGGTGCTTTTAGTGTGTGTGGGGAGGGATTTACGTCGGTGTCAAGTTACTCCTCTTTTAACACCCAGCAATGGAGTGTGTGGGACAGTCTCCGTTTTCTCTTTGTGCTATTGGCGTTGTGTTAATGTGCTGCGTATAGTGTACTGAGAAAGATTGAGAGGGAACGTAGACACTCTCACACTGTAACACCTCTGTGCTATGGATCATGTGTTAAAGTTATACGTTCAGTGGGAGAAGAAAGATTTGCGTTGGTTTTACGAGGAGTTCTGTAAAACTGTTTCTTTACTCAAACACACTCTGACCTTGCGATAGAGTGTAAGTGCTAGTTTCTCTTCTTCCTCTGTGCCGTGGGTGTTGTGCTAAAGTGATGCATTACGTGTGTAGAGAAAGATTTGCATTGGTGTTACGAGGGAAGATTCTGTCAAACTGCTTTCTCATTCACACTCTATAACTCTCTTCAGTGGAGTATGTGTTAAGGTTTTGTTCTGTGTGCTATGGCTGTTGTGCTGGTGCAATACGTGTGTAGAGAGAGATTTGCGTTAGTGTATCAAGTCTTTCGTGGTTATTTTAACGTGGATGAAGGGTTGGGTCTGTATAAAGTGTGTTGTGAAATTTTAGCCGTCTTTCATCCTTGACTTAAATGAAACACGCCACTTACATCGTCATAGTGACATTTAGAAATGAAAATAGCGCACCAGGCTTTACTATGATGTGTGTGAGGGGATATTGTGTTTACAAGGTGGTTCATGATTGTTAAGTCACCCCTGTTGAAGATTTTGTTGTGTGGCGTTATAAAAAGACAACATTATTACCATTAACTTGGCAGTGAGTGGTAATGGGAATCAGTTGGCAGAGGAAGGCGACGTGGTGGCGATTTGTTTGTGGCCACCCGTTACAGGATTAAGGCGTGTGGCATTAGATAGATATATAGAAGATAGGGAGGTAGAAGTATAGATAGATAGAGACGCCGACAGATTTAGACAGACGCATACATACAGTACATACATTCATATAGACAGACAGACAGAGACAGACAGACAGGTAGACAGACTGATAGATACACAGATAGATAGGTAGACAGACAGGCAGACACAGAACCTCAAAAGTTGTACAAGCCACTCGTCATTCCATACCGTAATCTTAGGGGGAGTGGTGATGTAGAGGTAAGAGGGTGGAGCTCGGTCGATAAACAGCGAAATGTCAGGATCCAGGTTCGATTCCGAGGGTTGTAGTCGACCAGTGTGCGTGTCTGGGATGTGGCAGTGTGTAGAAATCCCCGTCCTTTAAATCCCGCCCCGCAAATCAGAGAAATCGCCTTGTTTGGGGGGTTTCATGAGTGTTCCTGTAAAAATCTAATCTCTTGAAATGTCTTCCTTCTCGACGTATATTATTCGCCGTGTTTGTAGAGTGGCAGTGTGTATAGTGCTACTCTCTGGGGTGTGGCAGTGTGTAGAAATCCCCAAACCCTTAAATCCCACCCTGTATAAAAATAGTTGGTTTGGGTGCAGCAGTGTGTATAGTGCTGGTCTCAGGGGTGCGGCAGTGTGGACAAAACCCCCATCCTTTAAATCCAAACCCCCAGATCAGAAAAATCGTCTTGTTTAGGGGGGTTGGTTTGTGAGTGTCCGTAAAAATAATCTTGAAATACCCCCTTTCTCCCTTATAAAATTTGTAACTTGGAGTGTATCAGTGTGTATAGTGCTGGTCTCTGGGGTGTGGCAGTGTAAACCCTTCCCCCAACCCCTCCCCCGTGTAGAAAATCGTCTGGTCTGGGGGAAAAGGGGATAAGTAATGATTTAAGACTCACTCTATTACTGTGTTTAATTAATCCACTTGAACTTCCCCTCCCTCTCGCAGTTAAAGAAAAATCGCCGTGTCTGGGAGGTGTGGCAGTGTGTAAATCCCCCTTTAAAATCCTCCCCTGCTTGGAAAAATCGCCTTTCCTGGGGAAAAGCTTGTTGGAAAGTGATTTACATTCTATTCTCAAGTACAGACAGTGTTTAACCCTTCCGTTTCAACCCTGCTGTTTGGAAAATTTAGTCGGATTAGATGTGACAGTGTGTACAAATCGCCATGAAATCCCAGTGTCAAAAATCGTCCTGTCTGGGGAAATAGGGGGGATTTATTTTGCTGTGCCCCCAAGAAGTTAATAATCCCTCTCCCTCCCCCGTCTTGAAAATCGTCTTGCCTAGGGATTTAGTGGAGGGATTTATTTTACTAATCACGCAAGAAGTGTTAATAATCCCACCCCCGTCTTGAAAATCGTCTTGCCTGGGATTTAGCGGAGGGATTTATTTAACTATGCACCCAGCAAGTGTTAATCCCTCTCTCACTCTCCCCGTCTTAAAAATCGTCCTGTATTTGGAGGCTAGGGGGGAAGGTGGATTTATTGCGAACCCTAATCGGTGTCTTTATCCCTCTCCCTCACAACCCCTCCCCCAGATGAGAAAAATCCCCCTACCTATGGGATTTATCTGTATTGGGAAGCCAGGGAGTGTTGCGAAGGAGAAAATGTGTTGCATTAATAACCCCAGATATTCCTTTGAAAATATCACCGTTTATGGAGGCTTTGGTACTTGAAAATGTTGGGAGAAGTATATGGAGATCTTATAGCTCTTAAAACTGAGTGATTTTGTGATGCATACAGTTGAGAATAATATAAGAGAGAGAGAGTGATATATGTGGCTTTTATATGGAGATCTTGTAGCTCTTAAAACTGAGTGATTTTGTGATGCATACAGTTGAGAATAATATAAGAGAGTGATATATGTGGCTTTTATATGGAGATCTTATACTCTTAAAACTGAGTGATTTTGTGATGCATACGTTTGAGAATAATATAAGAGAGAGAGTGATATATGTGGCTTCTATTTGGAGATCTTGTAGCTCTTAAAACTGAGTGATTTTGTGATGCATTGCACTGTTTAGAATGATAGAAAGTGATATATGTTGCATCTGTTGACAGTGATGTGAGTGTCATGTATGTTGCTTCTGTTGAGAGTGTAGTAAGAGGGTGATATAAGTGAGAGATATACATTGTTGCGTCTACTACGAGAGTGATATATACTACGACTGAGACTCACTTGTGTTGCGTCTTACGAGAGTGAAATATGATCTTAGAAATGAGAGTGATTTTCTTAGCCACAAATAAAAATGTTAATGTACGAATTACTACCAAAAGTGATACCTAATTACTGAGAATATTATACGGTGCATCTTACAAGTTATACGGTGCACCTTACTAGTGAGAGGGTGCAGAATGGTACACCTAGGTTTCCTCCCTCTAGAAGACCTTAATTTTTAGGGTTTTTAGGTGCGTGGTGAGTCTAGGGAAAGGGTATACGAGTTTTGTGTCCAGAATTTAATATAATGTTGGAAATTCCTGTGTTTGGGGTCCTGGGGTTGTGGTGGAGCTGGAAATATATGGTGAAGGTTGTTATAAAGTACGTTAATGAAGGGAAAACGTCACTGGTGGAAGGAAAACGTAATTTTGGTGGAAGAGAAACGTCATTGGTGGAAGAAAAACGTCACTGGTGGAAGGAAAACGTAATTGGTGGAGGGAAATACGTAATAATTGGAAAGAAAACGTCATTGGTGCAAGAAAAACGTCACTGGTGGAAGAAAAACGTTATTGGTGGAAGAGAAACGTCACTGGTGGAAGAAAAACGTCACTGGTGGAAGAAAAATGTTATTGGTGAAAGAAAAACGTTATTGGTGGAAGAGAAACGTTACTGGTGGAAGAGAAACGTTACTGGTGGAAGAGAAACGTTATTGGTGGAAGAAAAACGTAATTGGTGGAAGAAAAACGTTATTGATGGAAGAAAAACGTTATTGGTGGAAGAAAAACGTAATTGGTGGAAGAGAAACGTCATTGGTGGAAGAGAAACGTTATTGGTGGAAGAAAACCGTTATTGGTGGAAGAGAAACGTTATTGGTGGAAGAGAAACGTCATTGGTGGAAGAAAAACGTCACTGGTGGAAGAAAAACGTCATTGGTGGAAGAAAAACGTCATTGGTGGAAGAAAAACGTTATTGGTGGAAGAAAAACGTTATTGGTGGAAGAAAAACGTCATTGGTGGAAGAAAAACGTCATTGGTGGAAGAAAAACGTCATTGGTGGAAGAAAAACGTCACTGGTGGAAGAAAAACGTTATTGGTGGAAGAAAAACGTTATTGGTGGAAGAAAACCGTTATTGGTGGAAGAAAAACGTTATTGGTGGAAGAAAAACGTTATTGGTGGAAGAAAAACGTTATTGGTGGAAGAAAAACGTTATTGGTGGAAGAAAAACGTTATTGGTGGAAGAAAAACGTTATTGGTGGAAGAAAAACGTCACTGGTGGAAGAAAAACGTTATTGGTGGAAGAAAAACGTCATTGGTGGAAGAAAAACGTTATTGGTGGAAGAAAAACGTCATTGGTGGAAGAAAAACGTTATTGGTGGAAGAAAAACGTTACTGGTGGAAGAGAAACGTTATTGGTGGAAGAAAAACGTCCTTCCTGTTGATGTGGAGTTGGTTATGGGTGAAGGTGGACGCCAGGATATTCACGTCGGTTATGGAAGCTCCCTAACACCTCCTCTTTGGTGATTTATTTTTGGATACGGCTGGCTAATATCCTTGTGTACGTTATTTATGCAGAATATGACGTTATTAGAACGATTTAAATAACACTGATATTTTGTATTAATTTGGATTTGTGTTTTAAGATCGGTATTTCAGTGTTTCCAAGCCTCTCTCTCCTTCCCCACCTTCCATTTGCCTCTCCTCTTTCGTCGCATCCCCCTCCCCTCTCTCTCTCTCTCTCTCTCTCTCTCTCTCTCTCTCCTAGTTACATATACAGTGCTTTTTTGTTGTTGTCCTCTCTCTCTCTCTCTCTCTCTCTCTCTCTCTCTCTCTCTCTCTCTCTCTCTCTCTCTCGTTTTGCAGTACCTGATGTCGAACTTGTGTTACTTTAATATACAGTAAGTGAAAGTACAATATACAGATTTTTTTTTAAGTTTGGGTGTATTTAAAGATGTGTTCTGTGTATTATATATTTTTACTTTATTTAAGTTGATATAATTCCTTTTTTTTTTTTTTTATGCGAGGAAGAAGGAACCAAAGGCCATGAGCCCGCAGTAACAGTTCCCTCCAAGAGAAAAACAAAATAGTACTGTGACTCTACACCCTCTCCAAAGCACTTCTTCGTGACAGGCATCATATTCTAGCGTTAATATCGCTGTGGTTCAGTACCGGTATTCAAGATGGAGAGACGGCAATTTTTTACGCCATGTTCAAGTGAACATAGTATAGTTTGAGCCTTGTAATTTATATGCTAAGTTGAATTAATTATCAGTGAGAATGAATTAATATATTTATGATAGTATACTGAAATCTGAATTAGAATATACTCAGATTAAGAATATTTTGACTCAATAGGGTACGTTTGTGTGAAGCTACAGAACGTGGTGAATGTTTTTGGTGTATCCGATAGAGCCAGGATTCCGGGGGCTTGAGTGATGAGTGAATGGAACCGTGGCCCATTGGATTAGGCAAATTTGGGCTGTCTGGACATTGCTACTCTTCACCCTGCCCTTGGGTGTGAAATAGGTCTGAACGATGATGATGACGATGATGGCGATGATGATAATGATGATGATTGTGATGATAATGAAGAATATTTTGCTTTTTGAGTGTTGTGGGAATATATTGCAAGTGAATATAAGAAACTATAGATTTTTTGAGTAACTGGGGCGCTGTTTACTCACCACCCTGCGTTTGAAATTCTATTAAATTCTCCCCAGAGTTATAGGAGAGATAAAAGAATAGACTGTTTTTTTGCATGCCATGAAAATCTAATCCCATGCAGGCCAAAGCAATATGCAATCCTAATTTATGGTTGCAAATCTGAATAGAGAGAGTGCCAGTATTGTTTGCAGTGTTGAACAGGGAAAACAGTGCAATAATTTCGTTTGCTTTTTTTCCCCCAAACTCCTATGGCGAAAATTTTGGTGTGTGTGTGTGTGTGTGTGTGTGTGTGTGTGTGTGTGTGTGTGTTGGGGGGCTGGTGTATGTGTGTGTGTGTGTGTGTGTGTGTGTGTGTGTGTGTGTGTGTGTGTGTCTCTCTCTCTCTCTCTCTCAGTGGCCAGGTGGAGCCAGAGAGGAGGGTTGATTTGACTAGTAACCAAGGAGACTCATTCCTACCCCCTAAGGCTCATAGAATTTCACACAACCACGATACTGAATTATAAGGTACGAAATTAGCCCAGTTCCGTCAGATAAGAACAGATGGACTGAAATTACATATATATTTTGTAACGTGGCCGGGATGAGGCTAGGGAGTGCGCATTTGTAACGCTATAATCCCCTGAAATCCATATCTGTAATGCTTCTGTAATCCCATGTGAGGAGTAATGTTATGATGGAGCTTGGCAGTGTTTGGTGCGTGTGGAAAAGATGGATGGATTTATTTGTATGGTGTTACCTCCTTGTATTAAATCCCTTAACATGATAGTAACGTGTTATGGCTGTAATCCTTCTGTAATCCCATGTAAGGAGTAATATGGTGAAGCTTGGCCGTGTTTGGAAAAGATGGATGGATTTATTTGTATGGTGTTCCTTCCTTGTAATTAATCCCATGCTATAAATCCCTTAACATGATAGTAACGTGTTTGTTTTCAAGCAGCAAATTATATTACTGTCAAGCCTAACTGTATTTACCTCCCCGCCTCTCGTTCCTCCCCTTTCCTCTCCTCCCTTTCTCTCTCCTCATTTCCCCCCTCTCTCCCCTCCCTTGTCTATTTTCTTCCCACCTCCTCTCACCCCTCGTCTTTCCTCCCTCCTCTCTACCAACGCTTTTCTCCCCTCCCTCGCCTTTGTTCTCCCCACTCCCTCTTACCCCTTTCCTTATCTCCCCTCTCCCTCCCACTTCCCTCCATTCCTTTCCTTCCCTCTCCCCATTTGTCTCTTCTTCTTCCTCTACCCTTTAGCCCTACGTGTCCTTCCCACTCCTCTCTCTCTCTCTCTCTCTCTCTCTCTCTCTCTCACCTAGTTACATATACAGGGGGCTTTTTTTAGTTTTTTTTTATTTTGTGCTCAAGCCTTCCTGACCTACACCCAAAGCTTTACGTCGCTCAGGGAAACCTCAGTAGTGGCGGTGTGCTTCGTCGGCCACATGACACCCACTTTTGACACTTATGACACCCTTCTGGCACTTATGGCACCCACTTCTGGCACTTATGACACCCACTTCTGGCACTTATGGCACCCTTCTGGCACTTGTGGCACCCTTCTGGCACTTATGGCACCCTTCTGACACCTCTTGACACCATTTGGCATCTCCTGACACTGTGACGCTTCTCCTTACACATCATTTGGCATCTTCTGACACCATTTTCCTGTGTGTGTGTGTGTGTGTGTGTGTGTGTGTGTGTGTGTGTGTTTAGTAGTAGTAGTAGTGTTGGTATATTTGTCATTTGTGTGTGTGTGTGTGTGTGTGTGTGTGTGTGTGTGTGTGTGTGTGTGTGTGTGTGTGTGTTGATACTGGAATTCTGCTCCGCGTTTTGAGAGATGGTGTGTGTTTGGGGTGTTGAGGGGGTGGGTGGGAGTGGGGTAATTTACACGAAGCTGGGTGGAAGGAGTTAGGTGGAGGGAGTGAGGTGGGTGGGGAAGTGGACAATTTGAGTGAGGTGGATCGGGTTGGGGTAGGTTGTGGGGTGGTGAGAGGTTGGATAAGGGTGGGTGGGGTGGTTTTGGAGGGGCGGGTGGAGTGACAGGAGGCTGCGGGAGTGAGTGGGGTAGGGGGGGGGAATGAGTGTGTGGGGTTGGTTGGGGGTAACAAGAGACTGCAGGGGGTGAGGAGTAGGGTGGATTGAAAATAGGTGGGGTGGAGTTGGAGTGTGGGGTGAATTGAAAGTGTGTGTGTGGAGGTGTGTAGAATAGCGTGGGGTGTGTGGGAGTGTGTAGTGTGTGAATGGGAGGGGTGTAGGGTGAAATGTGAGTGTGTGAGAGTAGGTGGGATGGCATGAGAGTGTGTTAGAGGTGTGTAGAGTGGAATGAGAGTGTGTGGGTGGGTGTGGAGTGGAATGAGAGTGTGTGGGTAGGTGTGGAGTGGAAT
This sequence comes from Coenobita brevimanus, assembly GCF_032717465.1. Classification (NCBI taxonomy): domain Eukaryota; kingdom Metazoa; phylum Arthropoda; class Malacostraca; order Decapoda; family Coenobitidae; genus Coenobita; species Coenobita brevimanus. The sequence goes on from NC_136965.1 coordinate 1,904,447, forward strand.
GAGTGTGTGTGGGTAGGTGTGGAGTGGAATGAGAGTGTGTGGGTAGGTGTGGAGTGGAATGAGAGTGTGTGGGTGGGTGTGGAGTGGAATGAGAGTGTGTGGGTAGGTGTGGGATGGAATGAGAGTGTTTTAGGGATGTATGAGTGGAATGAACATGTGTGGGTGGGTGTAGAGTGGAATGAGAGTGTGTGGGTGTGTGTGGGTGGGGTGACAAAGAGGCTGCAGGGGTGGGTGGGGTGCGGCATCAAGCAGGCTTTATTGATCTCAGCTGCTGACTTAGGAGAAGGAGGAGGCACCACACACACTGAGGGGCCATAACTCCAGGATTTGGCAGGCTCCGTAACGCCATCTCATAAGCGATTTATTTTACATATATACACCTCAGCTCTCTTCTTTTTTTTTTTTTTTTAGGGAACAATCTTACGGGCTTCTGGCCTTTGGTTCCTTCTTCCTTGCATTAAACAAAAAGAAAAACGGACTCATGGTGTTAAGAGGCTCCATAGACCTTTTCCTCAGCGAATTATTCTATATATGACACACTGATATACTCATAATTTTAGAAGCAACTGTAATACCTCCTCCTCAGCGATTTGTTTTACCTATTACACCATATACTCGTGGTTTTTGAAGGCTCCTTGACACCTCTTCTTTAGCGATTTATTTTACATATTAGACCTTAATATACTCGTAAGTCCGTATCACTATAGTTCAATTCCACCTTAACTTGGCCCAGATTTTCGTTCTTCAGTAGCTTATTTCACGTAGCTCAGTGGCGGAATAAGACAATACTACGGCTCTACATTCCTTCCATAGCACTTCTTTGTGACTAGCGTTATGCTCCAGTGTTAATCTCTTGTTACAGCTTAATGAGGTGGGGAGATGTTAGTTTTGTGTCTAGTTAAAGTGAATAGAGTGTAGTAGAGAAATTAACTCTCTCGCTGTCTCTCAAGGTTAACTCTCTCTCTCTCTCTCTCTCTCTCTCTCTCTCTCTCTCTCTCTCTCTCTCTCTCTCACACACACACACACACACACACACACACACACACACACACACACACACACACACACACACACACACACACACACACACACACACATAATAGTAGAGAACACACGCCCGTAAGAGTCTAAATTCTCACACTGTCTCTCACAAGTAAACACGTCAGAGATGGTTAACACTATCTCGCATACTCTCTCAGTCTCCCTTACTATCTCTCTCACTATCTCTCATGCAGTCTCTCTCACTCTGTCACACTGTCTCTCTCACTGTCTCTCACACCTCACTATCTCTCACCCCCTCTCTCACTCTCTCTCACACTGGAGGTATTTGTGGCGGTGTTGTGAGACGGACAGAGATAAGAAGATTATGATGTGATAAACCAGAGGCGATGCGGAGTTAAGCGATAGATAGATAGATAGATAGATACGTGAATAGATAGGTAGGTGAATAGATAGGTAGATAGATAGGTAGATGGGTGGATGGGTAGATGGTTGGATGAATGGATAGATGGATGGATTGATAAGTGAATATGTAGGCTGATAGTTAAATACATAAATAGATTGATGGATGGATGGATAGAGTGATAGATAGATGGAGGAAGAAGGAGGGGAAGAAGGGAGGAAAGGAGGGAGGAAAGGAAAGTGGAGGTACAAGACGGAGGAAGGAGGAGGGGAGGGAGAAAATAAAATGAGTGGGTGTTACTATGGAAATTACTCATCATTATCAACACTGTCATTTACCTTATAATCTTATCGCTAGCCTCCTATCTTCTCCTTTATCTTCTTAACCCTTGGGTCATTTGGAGAGGGGCGCCTTCACGTGGTGGCACTGATATGACTTGGGGGGGGGTTCCACTTCCTGGCTATACACAAGGCCCTCCATCCCATCCCTATCCCCCAAACGGAAGATGGTGGACGGCAGGATAAGGGCAACTCCAGCCTGCAGTCCACTGGGTTCGCATTCAGATGGCACTCACACCATTACAAGCCACGCCAATCTCTATAAGCCAGAGTTCTAAGCCTGTCTTGAAGAAAATGTAGTTGTCTTGAAGGAATTAGAGTTGGTATTTAGAGTAAGTGCAGTTCTGACCTCTTAAAAGTAGTTTCAAGTTTCTCTCTCTCTCTCTCTCTCTCTCTCTCTGCATCAAAAAGATTTTATTCAACTTATTAAAAATACGTATCTTTATGAAGGTGTTAACGAACAAATTAAAAAAAAAATAGATAGATAGATAGATAGATAGAGACAGATAGATAGATTAATAGATAATAGCGTAAACAAGACCAGGTTGTGCTATTTTGGTGCTCGAGTAAATGCATCTCTGACCTATTAATCTCTCTCTCTCTCTCTCTCTCTCTCTCTCTCTCTCTCTCTCTCTCTCTCTCTCTCTCTCTCTCTCTCTCTCCATTTTTCATCTTCATATATTCTATTCCTCTTTATTTACATCATTATTCCCTCCTTTCTTGCTGTCTTCCTTATTTCTCTCTCTCCCGTCAACTCTTGTCTGCTCTCTGCTCTCATTATGTCTCTCTCTCCCTCTCTTCCTTTCCCTCTTTTGCTCCTCTTACTTGTAGGTTTAATTTTTCCTCTTCCTTTCTGTTCTTCCTGTCCTTTCTCTCTCTTTTTTCTCTTCTTCCTTTTAGCCATCCTCTCATCCTTTGTTTCTTTTCTTCCGTCTCTTCCTTAATTCCTTCCATCCATCGATCCATCCTTCCTTTCTTTCTTTCTTCCTTCCTTTCTTCCTTCTTTCCATTCCTTTCTTTTATCCTTTCTTCCTCTCCTTCTTCCTTCCTTCCTTCCTTCCCTTCCTTCCTTCCTTCCTTCCTTCCTTCCTTCCTTCCTTCCCTTCCTTCCTTCCTTCCTTCCTTCCTTCCTTCCATATTGCACGCCAGCTTCCTTCAGTCTTCCGTTTCTAATATATTCGCTGTCTGAAATTTATGATTCTCTCTCTCTCTCTCTCTCTCTCTCTCTCTCTCTCTCTCTCTCTCTCTACGTCCTATTAAACCAGTCATTTGGCTCTCCTTGTCGTCATCCTCCCATATTGCTTTCTCTTATTCTCTTCCTTCACTCTATTATCTATCTATCTGTCTGTCTATCTATCTATCCATCTATCTATTTATCTGTCTTCCTTCTCCCTCTATTTTTTCTTTATACATCCACTTCTTCCCTTCTATATAACTTTCCTGTTTTTATATTATCGGGGTTCCTTCCTTCCCCTCTTCCTTAATCCATTTCTTTTTTATTAAGTTCCCCTCTTCGCACTTCCCTGCTCTCTCTCTCTCTCTCTCTCTCTCTCTCTCTCTCTCTCTCTCTCTCTCTCTCTCTCTCAATTATTTTCTAGTTATTCCTCGTATTTTCCTCTCTCCCTACCACCATTCCTCCTTTCTGACCCTGCATTATCTTTCAGACCATTTAAATTTCTTTCCCTCTTCTCATCTTTTATTTGCTTGCTCTCTGTCCTTTCATTTTACCTTTTTCTTTTAATCTTGTAATCTCTCCGTGTCATTCCCTCCTCTCACTGTTTTCTTCTCCTATTCCTCTCTTTTTCTATCATCTGTCCAGCTCCTTTCATTCCTTTCATTATTTCATCTTTTTTCAATCTTTTTCATCCTTTTCCCTTCACTCTTCATCTTTCTCCCTCTGTTCCTTCTTATTCCTCATTTCTCTTATTAGTCTAATTTTCTCCACGTCTCCACTTTCTCCAGCATTCTCTTTTTCCTCTCCTGTCGCTTCCTGTTTCTCTGTTTCTCTCCTTCATTATCTCTCTAGTTTTTCCGTCTCTTCATTTTTCGCTTTCCTCAGGTCCTTCCCTCTCTTGCCACACCCACAGTGACAGCTCCAGTGTGTGTGTGTGTGTGTGTGTCCCTAACTGCGTCATTCACTGAGTCACTGTACCTTTTTAAAGAATGAAATCTGGCAAGTTGCAACCGTAGAGTTATGAGCATCACACTTATGGGATGCTGGTGAGGGATGGTGTTATTGGCTGTGCGTCTTGTAAATGGGTTGTGTCTGGGATGTGTCTGAGGGGGTGTAAGGACAGAGGGATGTGTTGGGATGTGCTGGGATGCGGCTGGGATAGGTGGGACTTCTCTCTCACCCCTCTCTTATCCTCCATCTTCTTCTCCCACATCCGCCCTGTCTCATTTCTCCCCCCCTCCTCCTCCTCCTCCTCAAGTCTCTCCTGCTGACTCATCCTCGCCCCTGTCTCAGCTAATGGCGCCTCGCTCCCCGTCACTCAAGTATTTAATTAATCTTATGCCATAATTCATCTTCCTCTCTCTGTGGATATTCGTATTTTTGGTTAATATTTTGTATGCTTGTATATCCTAAAATTGATCTTAAAACTGGTCTTAAAATTTATCGTAAAATTAATCTTAAACTTCATTTTAAAAGTTGATCTTGATTCTTGTGGCCTTCTTAAATGTTTAGTTAAAAGATCTGAGTGTTTATTATGATGACGGTTTCTCCTCTTATAACTGGCACGCTTTGATTCGTACTTGGTTAGCACGAGGATGGTTTATTTCTGGCTGTCACTCTCTCTAGGGGGAAAGTTTGGCCCTGCAGCGATTTTCATATGGAATAATACATACACAAGATCAGATAATGAAAACTCTTCCTGCTGTGTGTGTGTGTGTGTGTGTGTGTGTGTGTGTGCAAAAAAAAAAAGAGCTGAAGGCTGAAAGAGGTATTTTTAGTGTATGAGTTGATGTGCTTTTGCGTGTATGTGTGTGTGTACGTATGCATGAGGGCTCGTATGTGTGTACCCTATATGCATGTATGTAAGTGTATGTATGTATGTATGCAAATGTGTATGTATGAATGTATGAATGTTTTCCGCTCTCCTCATCTGTTTGACGTGCGTCCTTTCATCTCTTTTCCCCAGCCTTAGTTTCTTCTTTGTGCCTCTCCCTTTCATCCCTCCCCTCCCCTCCCCTCCCCTCCCCTCTCCCTTCCCTTCCCTCCACTCACTCCCCTCCCTTCCCCTCGTTTCTCTTAACTCTCCACCCTTTGTACTTATCTTCCTCCTCTCCCCATTTCCTCCTTGCTTTCCCACTTCTTTGTCATGTTTCTCTCTCTCTCTCTCTCTCTCTCTCTCTCTCTCTCTCTCTCTCTCTCTCTCTCTCTCTCCTATTAATGTTAGCCTATTGTCCCATCATCTCCCCTTTCCTCTCGTTGCTATCCTGTTATTATTATTATTATTATTATTTTTATTATTATTATTATTATTATTATTTATATTTTTATTAATCATCATTATTACTATTATTATCATCATCATCATCATCATCATCATCATCATCAGTTATTCGTCTTCTTATTTTTATTATTAGTAGTAGTAACCAGCAACAGTTACAACAGCAACAACAATAATATCAATAATAGTAATACTAATTAGCAAACAATAATAATAATAATAATAATAGTAATAATAATAACAATAATAATAATAGTAATAATAAAGACTGGCAAGAAAAAGTAAGAAGACTCCATTGTACTGGAGAGAGAGAGAGAGAGAGAGAGAGAGAGAGAGAGAGAGAGAGAGAGAGAGAGAGAGAGAAGGGAGGGAACTTGTGATGAAAAGTTTGAAGGAAGATGAGAGGAGCAGTTGGTGGAGGCAAGGAAGGAACTATTTTGGAGAGAGAGAGAGAGAGAGAGAGAGAGAGAGAGAGAGAGAGAGAGCATTAAAGTATTAGTGAGAGAAGATGGAAGTTCCCGCAGAGTTTTTCCCTCCTTGGTCTTTCCTCTTATTATTATTATTATTATTATTATTATTATTATTATTATTGTTATTATTATTATTATTATTATTATTATTATTATTATTGTTATTATTATTATTATTATTATTATTACTATTATTATTATTTATTATTATTATTGCCCACGTATCGTCTGTCTGTGTGTCTGTCTGTCTGCCTGTCTCTCTCTCTCTCTCTCTCTCTCTCTCTCTCTCTCTCTCTAGCAGTAGGATTAAATTTTGGGAATCAGTGTCAAAGAAACCCCATTTTTTTTTTTTAATTGGTATTTATTAACCACATCTCAAATTCCAATTTACTAGAGGGGGTCAGAAATCAGGGCAAATTGGAGTAAAAAATAAAATAAATGAATAAATGAATAAATTAAAGAATAAATAAAAGGAATATATAAAAAGAAAAGTCTACCCCAATCTAATTTTTTTTTTCTCTCTCTGGGGTCTTGATAATTGATAGTATTTTTTATTTTCAATTTTGGAATGAAGACTACGATAAAAATAATATGGATTTTGAGCCCCAGCCTAATGAATCCTGCTCTTGTGAAACTATGCTATTGAAAAAGCCGAATTCATAAGTTTTAATTTGGGCCAAGTTTAGTTCTCTCGTGCCACTGATGTAAGAAGAATTAGGAGAGAAAAAAAGGAAGGAATAAGGAAGAAGAAGGAAGGGTTTATTATGCCTTCCTCCTGTGGTCTGCCATCTTCCTTCTTGTGGATAGGGAGTTGAAGGGACTTTTTTAAGATAGGGAGTTGAAGGGATGTTTTTAAGATAGGGAGTTGAAGGAACGTAAGATAGGAAGTTTGAGGGACGTTTGTAAGATAGGGAGTTGAAGGGATGTTTTTAAGATAGGGAGTTGAAGGGATGTTTTTAAGATAGGGAGTTGAAGGGACGTTGTAAGATAGGGAGTTGAAGGGATGTTTTTAAGATAGGGAGTTGATGGTTTTGTAAGATAGGGAGTTGAAGGGACGTTTATAAGATACGGAGTTTAGGGACGTTTGTAAGATTGGGAGTTTAGGGACGTTCGTAGGGTACGGAGTTTAAGGGACGTAAGATAGGGAGTGTGCGGGACGTTTGTAGGGTAGGGAATTTAAGGGACGTAAGATAGGGAGTTTGAGGGACGTTTGTATAACCGGGCAGTGGAGCCGCTCGGTTATATCGGTGCCACCACGTGAAGGCGTCCCTCTGGTGCGCCAAAGGAATCATAAAACAGAGGAATGGGAATGAGATGGAGGGAGTCGTGATCTGGTCGCCATTAAAAGAAGCCAGGCCAAAAATTGAATTGCAGACCAAATAACATGGATGCGATTGAGATGGAGGAGGAGGGGGAGGAGAGAGGGGAAAAGGGAGGGGCGAGGGAAGGGGAAAGAGGGGAGGGGGGAGGGGGGAGGAGATGGTTGGAAGGAGGAGGGGAAACGAAAGTAGGGAGGAGGCGAAAGGATGATTTAGGGAGAAGTGAGGTGGAGAAGGTCGAAGGAGGGAGAGGGGAGAGAAGCGATGGGAGGAAGGGAGGGAAGGGAGAGAGGAAGAGAAGGGAGAGTGAGGGAGGGGAGGTAGAGGGGCGAGGGGAAGAAAGGGAGGTGGGTGGGGGAGAGGTAAGGGGTGGAGGGAGGGGGGGGTCCCAAGGCAGAGCAGATTACCCCAGCTGAGATGAATCCTGAAGTCTTTGATTGTGTTGGTGGATTGAGAGAGAAAGAGAGAGAGAGAGAGAGAGGTTGAATATGGAGTGGTGAGGCAGGATAGGCTGGGGATGGGAAGGGGAGTGATTGGGTACAGACTGGCGATTCAAGATTGTGTGGTAAGGAGTGTGGAGGAGAGAGATTGCATGTGGATTTGCGAAATAGGAATGGATTAGGTGGTTGAGGTGGGAAAGACTGGACTATTTATTATTATTATTATCATTATTATTATTATTATTATTATCATTATTATTATTATTATTATTATTATTATTATTATTCATTCATTCAACATAATCCTCATCCTCATCACCATCATCATAATCATCTTAAGCACTTTTGTTTCTTACCTTTCTTTTACTGTTTATTTATTTGTGTCGATCTCTGTTTGTCTATCTTTCTGTCTGTCTATCTCTGTCTATCTATCTCTGTCTATCTATCAGTCTATTTACTTATTATGAGGTGTAGTTTATCCTCTCGCTTCCTCCGCTTCCAAACTTTCCCTTCCCCTGGTCTACCATCGTTTTGGCACCCGTGTGAGTTTCTCTGAATGACCCTCAATTGTAAAAGCTTTCTCGTGTTGTATATATCTCAGTCACCCCCTCTCCCACCACCCCACCACCACCACTCCATCCCTACTCCAGTCCCAACCCCTCCACCACCATCACCACAACCCCTACCACCTCCACCATCCAGCCCTAATACCACTCCGTCCCTACCGCAATCCACCCACTACCATCAACACTGCGTCCTTACCTCAATCCCCACCCTACTCACTGATCCCCACCACTCCATCCCCTCCCAATCCACCCCTCACCCCCCCTCACCATCACCACCGCCACCCCCCCCACCTCAATCCTCCCCAGCACCACCCCCACCCCACCCCACCCCACCTTACCTCAATCCTCCCCACCGCCTCACCACTCCATCCCTACCCTAATCCCCATCTGCACCCCGACTCAATCCCTACCACCATCCCTCCCTCACCCCCCCAACCTCTTTCAGGTGACGGGAGGCTGCGTAACACCTCTTCCATAGCGATTTATTTTTCCTGTTACACCTTGCCATTTTCTTGCGTGTTTTTCGTATCATTTTAGTATCGACGTGGTTTGCATCAGTAACGTTTTATTGTATATATTTTTTTTTCGTTCAGTTTCCGCACTTCATTACTCTTTCCATCTTCCTTTCTCGTCTAGATTTTCGCCCTCCTTTCCTCCCTCATGTATCTTGGTCTCCCACTTCTTCTTCTCATTTATCTTCCACTTCCTCGTCTCCCTCCCCTCAGCCCTTTTCGCCTTTTCTCTTCCTCTTTCATTCACCTTCAGTATTTTCTCTCTCTCTCTCTCTCTCTCCCTCTCTCTCTCTCTCTCTCTCTCTCTCTCTCTCTCTCTCCCTTATCCATCCCAGTCTCACCTTTCTCTCCCCACTCCCCCTTCCTCTGTCAAGGTTACCTCTTTCTCTCCCCATTCCTTCATTCATCCCAAGCTTCCCTTTCTCTCCAGCCTTCTACCCATCTTGGTCTCCTCTCCCTCTCCTTCCCCTTATCTCCCCACATCTCAGTTCTTCTTTTTCTTTCCTTCCCCCGCCCTTCCACTCTTCTCTCTCTCTCCTCTCCCCCTGATCCATCTCAAACCCTTCCTTCTCTCTTCATTCCCCTCTCCCCTTTCGCACCCACTCCCCTCTTCCCCATCTAGGTCTCCCCATCCTCCCCTCCCCATCCAACTCGTTCTCCCCCTTCTCCCCCTCCCCCTCTGTGATGTTGGTTGTAAGGCGTCTGGTGCATAAATTACCAACCCACTTAGACAACACTTGGTAGGATTCGTGTCTCAAGTGTGTCGTGTTACAAGGCAGGTCAGGGCAGTGTGTGTGTGTGTGTGTGTGTGTGTGTGTGTGTGTGTGTGTGTGTGTGTGTGTGTGTGTGTGTGTGTGTGTGGCAGGGGGGGAGGCAGAGGGACAGCAACAAACGCAGGGAGGCAGGGATGTGGGTACTGGTGGCGGTGACAGGGACAAAACTGAGGGATGGATCACAAGATAGCCCTATTTATCCTGCGTAAAAAAAAAAAGCTTCCTTTGTTCCCTTGGCTGTTGCTACCTACTGTTCCTTGTTCCCTTTGATATCGCTACCTGTTGTTCCCTGTTGATTGTTCTCATTTATGCTTTCACTCACCTTGTTTATGGATGCTGTGTTATTTGATTTGGTTGATGGTGGTGGTGGTGATGATGATGATTGATGATGATGATTTTGATGGTGATGATGATATGATTTCTCCAATGTATTACTTCCACTCACACATTCCCCTAACTCACTTCCCACACTGTCATTCCTCTCTTTTATTCCTGCCATACTAACTCATTCTCCCTTCCTCTCTTTACCTCTTTACTATCTTACACTAACTCCATCTCAAACCATATCATTTTCTCTCATTCTCCCAGACTAACTTACTGGACTGAGTAATTGCTTCCCTCTGACTCATTTCCCCCACACTAACTCAATTCTCTTACTCATTCTACTAACTCATCTTCCCACGCTATCATTTCCCTAACTCATTGCCCTGACTCGAAGGCCTCCTCACCTTCTAAGTTGCTTTGTCATACTAACTCATTCCTCTGATTCCACTAACTTTTCATTCCACACTGTCGTTCCTCTAAATTACTCTCTCTCTCTCTCTCTCTCTCTCTCTCTCTCTCTCTCTCTCTCTCTCTCTCTCTCAAAAACTCATTTCCCCTTCACACATTCTCCCAACTCATAGCACTAATTCACATCTCCCCTCTCCCTTCTACTTGTGTTGCCTTATTCTCTCTCTCTCTCTCTCTCTCTCTCTCTCTCTCTCTCTCTCTCTCTCTCTCTACCTCACACGTCCCCTTTCCCTTCTGCTTCTCCAATCTGATCATTTTCATTCAGGACGGGGGACTCAGACATACACAGCAGGAGATATGGTCATTGTTGCACACACATTGCACACTCATTTGCATACCATTCATTTCTGGGTGTTGGTATTGTTCTCTCTCTCTCTCTCTCTCTCTCTCACACACACACACACACACACACACACACACACACACACACACACACACACACACACACACACACACACACACACACACACACACACACACACACACACACACACACACACACACACACACGTCCTCATAGAAACCATTCAGAAGTTACAAGAATAAAGGGAAATTATTACTGAAATCAAGAAGACATTAAGGGAAGAATAAGGACAAGAATAAGGGCTGTCTTGGGAGGAGGTGGGGGTAGGAGAAGGATGCTGGGAGGGAATCGATACTGCTCCTCAATTCAGCAGCCATCAGCTCCCTCTCAGCGTCTTGTGAGGGCGGGGTTAAGCCTGTGTCGGAGATATTATGGCGGAGGGCTAGACACAGGGAGACGTTGTATTACTCTGTTTTGTGAGGATGTATAGCAAAGAGGGATGGGTAAGGAGGTGGGGGTCTATTTTGTCAGTGTGTTTACCTACCTGTCTGACTTTCTGCGTACCTGTTTGTCTATCTCTTTATCTGTCTCTCTATCTCTCTTTCTCTGTCAGTTAGTTTATATCTATCCATCTATTTATCTAGCTATCAGCACACACACACACACACACACACACACACACACACACACACACACACACACACACACACACAGGAATTATAATCAGTCCATCTATTTATCTAGCTATCAGCACACACACACACACACACACACACACACACACACACACACACACACACACACACACACACACACAGGAATCCCATATCGTTTCATCTTTTCATTATTGTACAGTACTGAGCATTTGTGTAGAGCTTCCTTTGTCAGTATCTGGGGGGCATGCTCAGTTTTGTAATACAGAAATTGATGTTGTTTTGATTAGTGCTTGTTTTGAGATAGATAGATAGAGAGAGAGAGAGAGAGAGACAGACAGACAGACAGAGAGAGAGAGAGAGACAGAGAGAGAGAGAGAGGGAGAGGAAAACACCGATCCGACAACGCCAGGCTTCACTCATAAGTTGCAAATCCGTGCAACAGATGGCGGCGGCTTGCAATGCTCTCTCAATATCAGACGAGACGAGACGAGACGAGACGAGAGATGCTGATTGCCTTCCTCCGACACTCTCTTAATCCGATTCCCAATCCGAATTCAGAAGGAGGAAGAAGGAAAGAAGTGTGAGCGAGGAAGCCAGTAAGATGGAGGAATGGGGAGGAGGAAGGAAGTATGAAGGAGGAAAGGAAAGGGGAGGAGGAAGAAAATATGAGGGAGGAAGGAATGGGAGGAAGGAAACCAGTGTGATGGAGGAAAGGGGAGGAGGGAGCAAATATGAGGGAGGGAAGAATGAGAGGAAAGAAACGAGTATTAGGGAGGAAAGGGGAGGAGGAAGGAAGTATGAAGGAGGAAAGGAAAGGAAAGGGGAAGAGGAAGAAAATATGAGGGAGGAAGGAATGGAAGGAAGGAAACCAGTGTGATGGAGGAAAGGGAAGGAGGAAGGAAATATGATGGAGGAATGGGAGGCAGTGAGTGTGAGGGAGGTGGGAAGGGTGAGGAAGAAGTGTGAAGGAGGAATGAGGGAAAGGAAGCAAATGTGAGGGAGGAAGGAAATAGTGTGACAGAGAAAGGAAACAAGTATGGAGGGGGAAATGAAGAAGGAAACGAGTGTGAGGGAGGAAGGAAGGGTGTAGAAGGAAAGATGTGTGGGAGATGGGAGATGAAGGGAGGTGAAGAGGATGGGAAGGAGGGAAAGGAAATGAAAGAGAGCAGAGAAAGATGTGCTGGGAAGAAATTTAGAAGGAAGGGAAGCAAAGAGAAGAGAAGGAATATTAAAAGGATGGAACTGAGAAGGGAAAGAATACAGAATGGGAGGGAAGCTTGGAAGGAAGGAAGGATGTAATTAAGAAAGGAGAGGTTGGAAAGAGGGGAGGGGAAGCGAATAGGGGAGAAAGGAAAGAATGAAGGGGAAAGCAAGAGGGGAGGAAGGGATGAATGAATGTGAACGTGTAGTGAATAGAGAGAGAGAGAGAGAGAGAGAGAGAGAGAGAGAGAGAGAGAGAGGATTAGAGAGGAGAGACAGCAGTAGTAAATTAAATCTGAAATGTCTTAAATTTTACTACCAATAAAGGGAGGTCATTAAACAGCGACACACAGATACACAGAGGAGGTGCAAGACAGCAAGGACAAAGCGCAGGACAAATGAAGGACACACGTACCCTGGTGACTCAAGGCCTGGGTGGTGATACTTACACACACACACACACACACACACACACACACACACACACACACACACACACACACCTGTTATACTTCTTCCTATCCAGCGTTCAGTTTTAGATGTCTTGCTAATATATAGACAGATAGACCGGATGATAGATAAATCGATATGCATATATATACATAGGTAGGTAGATAAGTAGGTGGGTAGGTAGGTAGGTAGGTAGAGAGAGAGAGAAAGAGTTGGTAAAGAAAATAATTGGCATAGATAGCGATTGAGAAATATAGACAGAATGATTGGTTGATAAAATGACAGGCAGACATCAGTAGGTAGACACATAGATAGATATAGATAGAAATATTCGATAGATAGATAGAAACATTTGATAGATATAGACACTCAGACACACAGATAGATAGACAGATAGACACTATTCTCAGACGTCCCCTCACAGTGTCACCCAGAATGCACAACCAGTCTCCCCCCCCTTCCCCTCCCCCCCACCTTCCCCGACCCCCTTCCCCCTCCCTCCCTCCTCTTGCCTACCAGTAATTAACCCCTTCAGCACGAGGACACAATTTTCCATAAGTTCTCCCTGCCGTCGGACGATTTTCTTCAGCTTAAAACCTTATATGTCAGTCTATCTGTATCTGTCAGTCTATCTGTCTTCCTATGTATCTATCTGTGTATGTATCTGTCTGTCTATCTATCTATAAATTTATATATATACACACACCACAGGGTCCAGAATTATCGGCCGTAGCGTAAATGGGGATTTTTTTTTTCAATAATAATTTTTGATACGGCAGGTTTGAGATGAATAAAATCGTCTGGCTTTACTAGAATTGATGGTATGGTTCTCAGATGAATAAAACCGTCTGAGTTTATTATAATTACTGTTATCGTTCTCTGGGCCGAATAAAATCGCGTGGAGTTACTAGAATTAATGTTTTGGTTTCACTCAGCAAAATCGTCTGGCATTACTAGAGTTAACAGTTTCTTTTAGCTGAATATAATCGCCTGGGTTTACTAAATTTAATAATAGGTTTCACTTCCCCGAATAATATCGTCTTCCTTTCCTAGAACTAATTCTCCATTGCCTCCAAATTCTCCCTGAGTATCTCCAAAATCAGCCTCCACCTTCGCTTACTCGCTTCTTCTCAGTCAAAGCCTATTTCTCAGTGTAGCGGTGGTGGCGTCATTTAGCAGGAAGATATTGCAAGATCTTGACTCCAGTATTGCCAAAATATGCAGGAGTGGGAGGAGGAGGAGGAGGAGGAGGAGGAGAGGAGGAGAAAAGCAGCAGCAGAAGAAGAGGAGGAGGAGGAGGAGGAGGAGGAGAAGAAGAAAAAGAAAAAGAGGAAGAGGAAAAAGAAAAAAGACTGAAATTGCCAAAATATGCAGGAGTGTTGCATAAAGCAGGCACACGAAGCAACACGGTGCGAAAATTGTGGTGTGGTTAGTGGGAGAGGCGGAATATGGATGTAGAAGAGTGAGTTAAAACATTAGTACAGAGACGGGGAAGGAGGAGGAGGAGGAAAAGGAGGAATAATGAAAAAGAAGAAGAAAGAGAAGATAAAAAGGAAAGAGGAAGAATGAGAAGAAAAAGGAGAAAAAAAATAAGAAAAAATAAAGAAGAGCGGCAGAAGAACAAAAGATGGAGAAGAGTAATGAGAACGAAGACGAAAATTAAGAAAACAAAAGAAAGCATCCAATCACGCTTCATCTCAGAGTCTCCCTCAGTATTATCTTCTCTCTCTCTCTCTCTCTCTCTCTCTCTCTCTCTCTCTCTCTCTCTCTCTCTCTCTCTCTCTCTCTCTCTCTCTCTCTCTCTCTCTCTCTCTCTCTCTCTCTCTCTCTCTCAGCCAGTTCCTTCTAACCTTAAATCAGTGTTAAATCTGGCAATATAAGGAGGCAGTAGGGCTTCATTTGCATGTTAACAGGGTGGCAGCGGCAGCAGTAACAGCAACAACAGTAATAACAGCTACAGGCACTACAACAACAACAATAATAATAACTACTGGCACTACAACAACAATAATAACAACTACTGGCACTACAACAACAATAATAACAACTACTGGCACTACAACAACAATAATAACAACTACTGGCACTAAAACAACTATAATAACAACTACTGGCACTACAACAACAGAACTAATGAAACGCCAAGAACTCGGGCCCTGCGCTGTGGACGCAAAGGGTCGCTCGGTATGCCTCTGCCAAGCCTTGTGCACGGGCTGGCCATACAACCACCATGACAGGGTTCATTGTGGGTTGAAATGAGACTAAAGATAATGTCGACCCAATATGACCTTGACCTTTGATCCTTTGACCTTGCTGCCCTAATCAGTTCATTATCTGTTCATACTGCATCACTGACAACAGTTTGGTGGAAATCCGTCAATGGGTTCAGGAGATATCGCGCCCACAAGAGTGTTACCAATGCACGAACTCACTCTCGCTCGCACGCACGCACGGGCGGATAGATCAATCATTTAATTCCTTCACTACCATACATGAACGGAGGCATAATAACAACCAGTACAACAACAGCAACAGTAATAACACCAAAGTTACATACACACGTTTCCACACCACCAACGTCCGTTAGAGAGTATTGTGTGTGTGTGTGTGTGTGTGTGTGTGTGTGTGTGTGTGTGTGTGTGTCACGTAGCCCAGTCTAATTCAATATAACCTCACATAATCTCACCTAACCTAAATTATTCCAACCCAACCTGACCACCAAACCTAATCAAACGCAGCCTAATCCTATCTAAAGCGACCTAATCTCACCCAGTCTCACTTAACCTAACCATACCTAGCCTTAACCCACCAAGCCAAGCCTCAAATGACCTTATCGAAGCCAACCTAACCCAGCCTAACCTAACCTAGTACAACCCAACC
>NC_136965.1:1925000-1945000 GCF_032717465.1 Coenobita brevimanus
CCAACTCTCTCCAGTTTTCCTCCCTTTCTCTCCACCTCTCTCTCCAGTTTTCCTCCCTTTCTCTCCACCTCTTCCTCCAGCTTTCCTCCCTTCCTCCTCTTTCATGTGGCTTCCTCCTCTCCCTCAGTCTTGCCTCTGGGTCTTCCGCTCTCTCTCTCTCTCTCTCTCTCTCTCTCTCTCTCTCTCTCTCTCTCTCTCTCTCTCTCTCTCTCTCTCTCTCGGCTCAGACACACCCAGCCAGTCCCATCCTTAAGCCTCATTTCCTCTCCTCTCCCTCTCCTCACCTCTCCCCTTCTCTCCTCTCCTCTCCTCTTCTCTCCTCTTGATTTCCGTTCCATCTCTTTCCCATACATTCTCTTTTCATCTTTTCCATACTTTACCAGTCTTTCCTCCTCCTCCTCCTCCTCCTCCTCCTCCTCCTCCCCAGACTCCCATTTCCAACGCTCTCTCTCACCGATGTCCTTCCTATCCCTCCTGCTTATCTTTATTATTTATACATTATTTTCGTCTCTTTTCGCACCGTCTCTCATACTTTCGTTTAATTTCAATCTCATGTTTTATTCTTCATTTATAATTAGTCTTTTTGTGTTCCATTTCATTTCCTTTTTTCTTATATTAGTTTTCTTTGTATTTTTTTTATCTCAGTTTCTATCATGTAAATTATTATTATTATTATTATTATTATTATTGTTATTCGTCTTGTTTTTATATTCTTCATTCGTCTGATTCGTTTTTTTGTTTTTGTTTCAGTGATTTCTTTTTTGCAGTATTCTCTCTCTCTCTCTCTCTCTCTCTCTCTCTCTCAGCTTTTTTAGGGCCAGGATATGTAAGTGAGGATATAGGATTACCTCAGGGATTCCCCCCCCCGTGTGTGTGTGTGTGTGTGTGTGTGTGTGTGTGTGTGTGTGTGGTCAGAATCCATTACCTTCCATCCCACTACTTCCTTTCCTCCACCCTCCTCTTCCTTTCCCCTCCACCCTCCTCTTCCTTTCCCCTCCACACTCCTCTTCCTCTTCCCTCCATTCTCCTCTTCCTTTTCCCTCCACTCTCCTCTTCCTTTTCCCTCCACTCTCCTCTTCCTCTTCCCTCCATTCTCCTCTTCCTCTTCCCTCCATTCTCCTCTTCCTCTTCCCTCCACTTTCCTCATCCTTTTCCCTCCACTCTCCTCTTCCTTTTCCCTCCATTCTCCTCTTCCTTTTCCCTCCACTCTCCTCTTCCTTTTCCCTCCACTCTCCTCTTCCTTTTCCCTCCACTTTCCTCTTCCTTTTCCCTCCACTTTCCTCTTCCTCTTCCCTCCATTCTCCTCTTCCTCTTCCCTCCACTCTCCTCTTCCTTTTCCCTCCATTCTCCTCTTCCTTTTCCTTCTACTCTCCTCTTCCCTTTCCCTCCACACTCCTCTTCCTTTCCCCTCCACTCTCTTCCTTTTCCCTTTGCTTTCCTCTTCCTTCACCCTCTCCTCTCCTCCTCCTCCATCTCCCTCCACTTCCTTCTTCCTTTTCCCTCCAGACCCTCCCTCCTTCCTCCATTCCCTCCACAGAGTCAACGTGTATGGAGGAGTGGTGGGGGGGGGTATACAGGAACCCCCTCAGGGCGTATGTATTATGGACTAGCCCCGTCCCTTGCCCCCTGTCTCCCTCCCATCTGCCGTGTGGTGTTTTTTACGGGATGGATTCTGGGGCTGACCCCTCTGATAGCCCCCCTGAGGAAAACCGTCTGAAATAGCAGGAAATAAGGGCTTGTTTATGTGTAGGGGTTGATTGTGTTCTCTCTTTAAAACGGCTAAATCGTCCTCCCTCACTTTGATAGCTTGGTCTTTAGCTGAATCAAATCGTCTTCCCCCTCAGATATGTCCCCTTCACCTGAGGAAAACCGTCTGGAGGTGGCAGGAAATAAGGACGTTTTCGTGTAAGGGGGTTGATTTTTTCCCTCTGATAATTTCCCCTTAAGCTGAATAAAATCGTCTTCCCCCTCACTGATAGTTTCCCCTTCACCTGAGGAAAACCGTCTGGAGGTGGCAGGAAATTGGGGCGTCTCGTGTCTAGGGGGTTTATTTTTTTCCTCTGATATTTCTCCCTTAAGCTGCATAAAACCGTCTTCTCTCTCTCTCTCTCTCAGTTGGTCCATTTAGACTGAGGGAAATCGTCTGGGGTAGCAGGAAATAGGGGCGTCTTCGTGGCTAGGGGGTTGATTTTTCCTTCCTGATATTTTCCCCTTCACCTGAGAGAACTAAAGGTAGAGATGGAAGAAGAGAAAGATATTGGAGGAAAGAGAGAAGAGGAGAAGATGGAGGAGTGAGAAATTGGATGGAGGGAAGGAGGAAAGAGTGGGAGAAGATCGTGGAGGAGGAAATAAAGGGAGGGAAGGGGGGAAAAGGGAGATGATAAAGGGATGATGGAGGGGGGAGGATAGGAAGCAAAATGAAGGGAAAGAGGAAGAGATACAGGAAATGGTGACAGCAGGAAATAGAGAAGGGGGAGGAAGGGGTGGGAGGGGGAGAGGAATAGGAGGGGGTGGTGGGGGGAGAGGAAAGGGAAGGGGTAGGGTGAGAAGAAAGGGAGGGGATAGGGAGAGGAAAGGGAAGGGGTAGGGTGAGAAGAAAGGGAAGGGGTAGGGAGGAGGAAAGGGAAGGGGTAGGGTGAGAAGAAAGGGAAGGGGTAGGGGGAGAAGAAAAGGAAGGGGTAGGGAGGAGGAAAGAGGAGGGATGGGGGGAGAAGGGAAGGGATGGGTGAAGAAAAGGAAAGGGAAGGGGGAGGTTGGGGTAAAGGGGGAAGGGAGGGGGAAGGTAGGGTGAAGGGGGAAGGGAGGTGGAGGTAAAGGGAGCATATCTAAATACCCCCCCCCACAACAAGGAAGTTAGAAAGTTAGAGGTGGCAGGGTGGTGGCGGTGGCAGGAAATTGGTAGGGGTAAAGTATCTCTGAGAAGAAGATAGGGGGAGGTGATGCGAGGGTGAGGGGGAAATCATAGGTCAGATGATGATAACAGAAATCATCATCATCATCATCATCATCATCATCATCATCATCATCATCATCATATCATCTTCCTTCCTTTCATTCTTTCTTCCTTCCTTCCTTCCTTCCTTCCTTCCTTCCTTCCCTCCCTCCCTCCCTCCCTCCCTCCCTCCCCCTTTTTTTTTCCTCTCCCTTTCACCTCCCTTCTCAGCACCTGTCCCTTCCTCCCTTAAATTTGCCTCCCCATTTACCTCCCTGTCATCCCTGTCTCGCTCCCTTTTGCGTGCCCTGCCCTGCCTTGCCTTCCCCTGCCTGCCGTGCCGTGCCTGCCTTTCTGCCGTGCCTTGCCGTGCCTGCATTCCCAACCCTCCTACGCTTCAGTCAGGCGATGCACTGTTTTCTGCCTCCGAGTCTCTCTCTCTCTCTCTCTCTCTCTCTCTCTCTCTCTCTCTCTCTCTCTCTCTCTCTCTCTCTCTCTCTCTCCACTAGCTTCTTTGATCATAATCTCTTTTCCGTTTTCTTCCACTGTTTTCCTCCATTCTTTTCGTCTTTCCTCATTTCTTCACTGTTATGATTCTTCCTATGCCTCTCTGTTTTCCCTCCTTTTGGCTTCCTGTACTTTCTCTCTCTTCTTTCTCTTCTCTTTCTCCTCTTCTCTGTTGCTTCCTGTCTCTTTTTTCTCCCTTCTCTTTTCTCTACTACTGTCCTTCTCCCTGTCTCTCTTACCCTCCTTTTCTCTCTTACCCTCCCTTTCTCTCGTATCCCTTCACTTCTGTTCTCATTCCTTTGTCTTTTTTGTCTTTCTCCTCCTCATTTGCGCTTTCTCCTGCACAATTTTTTTTCCTCTGCATCTCTCTGGCCTCCTGTACATCATCATCATCATCATCATCATCATCATCATCATCATCATCATCACCCTGTCTCTCATCATTTCTTATATATTTCCTCCCAAACAAACCTCCTTTCCCCCTGACCCCCTTCTAACCGCCAATAGAGCAGTGTTGACCTTGAAGGAGCACCAAAACCTTGACCTTACCCAAGTCTAATCCAAGAGTAGCCTTCAAGGGTGACTCTTCCTTCTTGACCTTTTTATTCTTCCTACCCTCCCTTCCTTCTCCCTACCTCTACCTCCTTCCCTCCTCTCTCTCTCTCTCTCTCATCCTTCTTCCCCTCTGCGTCCTTCCTTCCCTCCTTTCCTCCCTCCCTCCCTCTTCCTTACCTCATCCTTCCCTCTGTCTTACCTCATCCTCTCCTTCCATCCTTGTACCTTCTTCCCTCCTTCCTCTGCACTTCCTTCCCTCCCTTCCTCCATCTTACTTCATTTTTGCCTTACTCTCTGTCTCGCTTACCTCCTTCCCTCCATCTTACCTCCTTCCCTCCCTCCCTTCCCACCACCTCCTTCCCACATTCCTCTCTACCTCGTCCTTGTAATACTATAAGAAGGATATTTTTCTTTAAGGGCGATGTCCTCCTTCAGGGGCGATGCTTTTCTTTAACTCATTAGTGCCTGGAGTTCCTATAAGAGGGATTTTGCTGGAAGAGTGCTAGGCGTACCACCCTTCGCCTATCAGCTCATAGTCGCGAAGGGTGATGTTTATTTTCTCATTCAGGGTGGTAGTTTTCTTTCAAGGTGATATTTTTCGTTTAAGGTGAGGCTGTGGTTGCTAGGAAAAGTTCAAGGCCTGGTGACCGACTGACCTTTGTTGAGCACTGAATAATGGGCCACTCTACACACACACACACACACACACACACACACACACACACACACACACACACACACACACGAACACGCAAAAAAAAAAAAAAAGTGAGTTTATGAAGGCACTGGTTGTGGGCGGGGGAGATGGAATTATTATTATTATTATTATTATTATTATTATTATTATTTTTAGTGTTACTACTACTACTACTGCTACTACTACTACTACAACTACTACTATTTTTAATTTTCTTGACTGAACGGTAGCTAGCAAATCCATTCCCGAAATTCAGTAGCCACCTACGACACGCCAACAGAGTACTGATTCTCTGCAGCCCTCACATATCACCAGGCAGCATCTCTGTTGTGATAAGATAAGGATAGCACATACAGAGCTGGTGTTATGGAATTAGTGCGTTTTTCTTTAACTGTTTTCTTTCTGTCATCCATTCATTCATTCATTCTTTATTTCCTTTTTACTCTATCTTTTGTGTGTGTGTGTGTGTGTGTGTGTGTGTGTGTGTGTGTGTGTGTGTGTGTGTGTCTTTGTGTTTGTGGGGGGGGGGCATATGGTAGAAAAATTTACATGGTGATAATCGAATTCAAATCCAGAAATTACTTCCTGCAACAGCCGAAATCGAACACCTGACCACACAGTCTCAAGTCCACTGCTCTGTCCACTGAGCCACCGTCTCTTTAAAATATAATTGTGTGGATTCTATTGTATATCATGTGTTTCTTCTTAAACCCCTTCACTGCGATGGCGTGTTGTTTATTTCTTGCATTGGGGGACGATTTTATTCTACACAATGACCTGTATTATTGAAGGAGTTGTTGAATTCTATATCTAACCCCTCCAGTTCGAAAAATCTATCCTAAAGCAAAATTAAAATGTCAGGAAGCATCAGGAAGGTAAAATTGACGTCCTGGGCCTGAAAGGGGTAAAATAAAACGAGAAAAAGAATATATGGGTTCTAATAATAACGTTTTCTGTGTAATAGTTTGGCTTTAACCGTGACTTTCCTATTTTCGCTGTGGTTTTATTTCTTCGTTATAGTGCCATGTTTTGTTGGGTTAATAATTGTTTGTGTCTTTCACTCTGTCCTCCTCTTCTCTCTTTCGTCTTGTGCACCTGCTCTCAGCCATGCCCTGCCCTTCCTTTCTTGTCCTGTCCTGCCCTGCCCTGCCCTGCCCTGCCCTGTCTCGCCGTGCCTTACCCAGTCCTGTCCTGCCCCCTGTTACCCTGTATATCTCCCTTCAGTCTCCCCTTTTACATTGTTTTACAAATTGTTTGTGTATTGCAGCCCTCTCTCCGCTCTCTTTCATCTTGCGCCTCCCTCCACTCCTACTCAGCTTTACTTTCCCTAACCTAACTTTCCTGCCCTGCCCTGCCCTGCCCTGCCCTGCCTTCTGATTTTTTGTCACCTCTCACCCTCCCCTGTTATGCTGGTTTAATTGTTTGTCTCTCTCAGTCCCTCTTCCCTTTATCTTTCATCTTGTACCGGCACTCAGTCCTGCCCTGCCCTGCCCTGCCCTGTCCTGCCGTGCCCTGCCCTGCCCTGCCCTGCCCTGCCCCGCCCTGCCTTGCCCTGCCCTGCCCTGCCCTGCCCTGCCCTGCCCTGCCTGTGTTTCCCTCTGTGGCACCCTTTTAGTCTCCCGTGTTGTTTTGGTTTTCTAATTGTTTGTCTCAATCCCTCCTCCGTCTCTCCTCCATCGTGTACCTGTATTTCGCCCTGCCCTGCTCTGCCCTGCCTTGTCCTGTCCTATTCTGTCCTGTCCTGTCGTCTTGTCCTGCCCTGCCCTGCCCTGTCATCTCTTTCCCTGCCCTATCCTTCCTTGCCTTGCCGCTTTCCTTGCCCTCCCTTGTTCTACCATGCTGTGTCCTGCCTAGACCTGCCCTTCCCTGCCTCACCTCCCAGCCTTAGCTACCCTTCCTTGCTTCTCTACAGTACTCTGCCGTGCCTCGTCCGCTGTACTTCCCCTTCTTCCCCTGCCGTGTCCTGTCCTTCCCTGCCTTTCCCTATATATCCTTCCACTACCTTTCCAGTCATGGGGTTTCCTGCCGTCCTAAGCATTCACATCTTCAATCCTACTCTTGCGTTCCATTCTGTTATCTTTTATATCTTACCTCTGCTTCACTGCCTTCTTTGCTTTGCCCTGCCTTCCCCGGCTTCCCTTCCCCTGCCTCACCATCCATTCATTCCCTGCCTCCCTAGCTTCATATGACTCCTCTCTTATCTTATTTCTGCTCCTGCCCATCCATCCATCCTTGATCTCTCCCATCTTCCTAACCAAACCCTGCTATTCTCCATCCCTCAGTCCCTTGAGTACGATGACGCCTGGTGCCTATTCTCGGTACGTCTTCAAGAATTTACTCAATTTAGGAAAGACGTTCAGAGATTTTATTCAGCTATTAAAGACGTCTTTAGCTTGAGTAGGTAAGACGTAGGAATAGTTGATATGCGTTTAGATTCCACATCCCCTCGCCCCTCCAACCTGACCCTTCCACGTCTTTACCTGTTCTACCTTAGGCCTATCTCTCACAGTCTCACTGCCTCTCTGACCTTCATTATGTCCCCTCCCTCCCCTCTTTCCTCTTAACCTGCCCCCTCGCCTCCTCCACCCTCCTCTACGCATCTCCTCACCTCAGTCCCACCATGACCTCTTTCCTCATCCTCTCTGTACCTTCTCTCTTCTCCCGTCTCTCTTTGCCTTTCTTTAGTTTCCCTTCCCTCGTGTCTTCTTTGTTTTCACTTTCTCTCCTCTCCACTCCCCTCCCCTCCCCTGCCATCCTCTCCAACACGTCTTCCCTCTCCCTCTCCTTTCCTCTCCTGCCTTCTCCCCCCCGCCTCCCCTCTTGTCCCCTCCTCTCATCTACTTTGCCCTACCTTACCGTACATTAACTTTCCTCATCAACTACCTATCCTTCACCCCTCCCCTCCATCTCTGCCTCTCCTCCCTCCCCTCCCCTACTTTACCCTACCTTAACTTTTCTCATTATCTAGCTCCCCTCCCCTTCCCTTCCCTCCCCTCCCTATCATAATTAACTATAAACAGACGAGGAAAGCTACTCAGGATGGATCTCTCGGCGTATATACAGGGGTCATGTTAGGAGGAAGAGGAAGAGGAAGAGGAAATTCAGAGGGAGAGGAAAGAAAGAGGGAGGGGGAGAGGAAGAGGAAACTAGAGGAAGAGGAAAGAAAGAGGGAGAGGGAGAGAAAAGTAAGAGGGAGAGGAAGAGGGAGAGGAAAGTAAGATGGAGAGGAGGAGGAAGAGGATGTGAAGAAAAGAGTAGGAGGAAGAGAAAGAGGAACGATGCACACACACACACACACACACACACACACACACACACACACACACACACACACACACACACACACACACACACACACACACACACACACACACACACACACACACACACCTCCCCCAACAGAAACCCAAGCAAACTAACACGGGCAATAACTCACTCTCTTTCTCACTTTCTCTCACTCGCTTACTCTCTCACACACGACACTTCAACCACCCAAGAACATGACAAGTTAAGGGAAATGTCTCAAGATTGTTTGTTTTTTAAGTTTTTGGCATCTTTTTAGGAAGTGTTATTGTGTGTTTTATTTTAGTAAGTGTGTGTGTGTGTGTGTGTGTGTGTGTGTGTGTGTGTGTGTGTGTGTGTGTGTGTGTGTGTTCCGGTAGTTATGTTCAGTATGTACGTTTATGTTGTACGTGTTTGTGTATATGTCTTGGTGTATATATGTATGCATGCATGGCTGCCTGTATGTATGTATGTATATATGTATGCCTGGGTAACTGTGTGTGTGTGTGTGTGTGTGTGTGTGTGTGTGTGTGTGTGTGTGTGTGTGTGTGTGTGTGTTGAAGCCCCATAACTTCCCCATCTTGGCCACACTGTTGTACCACTGTAATTCCATATAAGTCATAAATGAACTAAGCCGTGTGTGTGTGTGTGTGTGTGTGTGTGTGTGTGTGTGTGTGTGTGTGTGTGTGTGTGTGTGAGGATAATCTCATCAACTGGTAAACTAACTTTGTTCTCACTCACACACTCCGCCACACACCCTCCATAATATCGTAAAGTTTATTAATTTTGTCCTTCTGCTTTAAATATAACTGCGTAAGTGAGGACAGGGATTGAATGGTTCGGCCTTATCTCTTACCTCTTTACTTTATGTACTGAGGTGGAACTGACTGACACTGGAATATGGCACTAGTCACGAAGAAGTGCTGTGAAAACGATGGAGCCGCAGTCCTTTATCAGGGCGTAAAATAGCCATCACCCCTTCACGGCTGAGATATGGGATTAACACGAGAATGCGGTCCTAGTCACGAAGAAGTGCTATAGATATGATGTAGAGCCGTAGCACTATTATTTTGCCAGTGAGCTAAGGGAAATGAGCTTAAAAATAGGGTAGAATTTCAGCCTAGTAAAATTAATGAGCTAAATATGAAAAAAAAAAAAATTGTGAGAATTGAATCCGATGACGTGTTTGTAGTAGTAGTGGTAGTAGTAGTAGTAGTAGTAGTAGTTGTAGTTGTTGTTGTTGTTGTAGCCCTAGTTTTATCTGAAATGTGAACCCGGTAGACTCCAGGCCTAAATTTCCCTTCAACGGTCCACCATCCTCCTTTCCGGGTGATAGGGAAGAAGCCGAGGGACGTGTGTATAACCAGATAGAAGGCCGCCCCCGTGATGTCAGTGCCACCACGTGCAGGCTTCCCTCTCTAGCACCTTACTTTAGTCATATCTCCAGACGATTTTATTCAACTTGCGAAACATCTTTATATTTCATTCTTTGTTTACCTGATGTTTTCGTCCTTTTGCAGTCGATTTTTCCTACTTCGCTGTTAAAATATTGCTGGTCTGCGTCATTTCCACAACACTTCTTCGTGACTAGAGCCATATTCTAGTTTTATTATGTCGATTTAGTTCAGTATTCAGTAAGGTGAGATGACCAATAAACGCCTAGCTAAATTAGTGAGTAAATAAGTAAATAAATAAATAGGTAGGTAGGAAGGTAGGTAGGTAGAGAGAGAGAGAGAGAGACTTTAAAATCTTCGAAATTAAATGGGCAACACACTCATTCACTCACCATTGAAGCTCTCGCATTCCTCACTCCACCTCATATAAACTGAAGGGGTTAATGCCGCTGCCCGTGACGTCATTTCCTGTTTTAATCAAGCTGACGTCACTACCGATTGTTGCAAAGCCGTTGAGTCGAGCGTCGCCGTGTTGCATAGTTTCTGCAACTTGTTTCAATTGGGGAGTCCGGGTGAAGTTGAAAGCAGTGTGTTGCACCTGAGTCCATCCACCTGTTGTTATTGGTGTTGTAGCTGTCTGTCTTTCTGTCTGTCTGTCTGTATGTATGTATGTCTGTCTGTGTGTGTCTGTCTGCCTGTCTTTCTAAGTATTTGTGTACCTGTCTGCTGTGTGTGTGTGTGTGTGTGTGTGTGTGTGTGTGTGTGTGTGTGTATTCATCAGTCCAAATCTGTCTCTCCCTGTCTTTATCTATTTATATACTTGATATCTATTTATCTGTTTGTCTTTATATCCATCCATCTGTCCATCCCTCCATCTATTCACCCATCGATCCACTCCATCAAGACCTCAGTAAATTACGAATATATCATGACAGTAAAGGAACCACAGACTAACATTTCAGCTCTAAATACAATGAATAAATTTGTATTGCGTACATATGTATTTCAGACTCAGTATCCCACGTTTTATAGACCCCCGTTGGGACACTCACTCACTCACTCTCCCTTGTCGTTAGTCTACACACATACGTACACACCTACAAGTACACACACATACTTATACACGTGCATACATACAAATTCATTCATTCATTCATGCATTTATTCGTGCTTTCTTCCATCCATCCGTCCATAAATATGTATACACACACACACACACACACACACACACACACACACACACACACACACACACACACACACACACACACACCACTTTCCACTCATGTAGGATATAAGCGAGATGGAAAAAGTGGGGTCAGACAGGAGTGGGCGGCGTGGGGTGGGGGTGGGTGGGGGAGGGAAAGAGGGTAAAATATGCTTCTAGTCAGCGTATGTGAAATCTAATCTAAACTTTGAGCTATAAATCCGGCCAGTTGGATGGAGGTGTGTGAGAGAGAGAGAGAGAGAGAGAGAGAGAGAGAGAGAGAGAGAGAGAGAGAGAGAGAATATGTAGCTGTGATGTAATGTGTGTGTGAGAAGGACTGCGAAACGAAATAATAGTGAGAGAGAGAGAGAGAATATGTAGCTGTGATGTAATGTGTGTGTGAGAAGGACTGCGAAACGAAATAATAGTGAGAGAGAGAGAGAGAGAGAGAGAGAGAGAGAGAGAGAATGGATGGTGATAGTGAACTGTGGAATGAATATGAGGAAGAGAGAAAGGAAGAGAAAAGGATGACGATCAGAGAGAGAGAGAGAGAGAGAGAGAGAGAGAGAGAGATTTAGACTCCATCTCAGCCCAAACTTTTTCCCTCATATAAACATCCATCCTCTCTCTCTCTCTCTCTCTCTCTCTCTCTCTCTCTCTCTCTCTCTCTCTCTCTCTCTCTCTCAGTGGCTTTACAAATGCGAACAGGAAAACGTATCTCCTACTGGTCTCGACTTTGATGGTAATAGGAGGAGGGAGGGAGAGAAAGGAGGGAGGGAGGGAGAGATGAGAGATGGAGAAGGAGGAAGGGGGCAGAGAGAGAGAGAGAGAGAGAGAGAGAGAGAATATGTAGAAGCATGATGTGTGAGTGTGTGTGTGTGTGTTTTTGTGAGTAGGACTGCGAAACAGAATGATAGAGAGAGGGAGAGAGAGAGAGAGAGAGAGAGAGAGAGAGAGAGAGAGAGAGAAGCCTAGAATTTAAAAACATGATGAAAGTGACTAACAAAGCGAAACGGGAGCATTACCAACCCGAATATGAAAATGAAAGTGAATCAGGAAGCAAGGTTTGTCCAACTGGGAGTGAATGGAAATGAAATGGTGATGAAATATGTGAGAAAAAGGTGTTTAGAGGGTGGTGGTGGTGGTGTGGTGGTGATGATGATGGTGGTGGTGGTGGTGTTGGTGTTGTGGTGGTGGTGATGATGATGATGATGATGTTGAAAAATGCAGTCTCGTGATACTCCTTGTGTGTGTGTGTGTGTGTGTGTGTGTGTGTGTGTGTGTGTGTGTGTGTGTGTGAGAGAGAGAGAGAGAGAGAGAGAGAGAGAGAGAGAGAGAGAGAGGTGACCTGTGCATTAATGAGTATGAGAGTGACATAGAGGCAATCTAGTTAGCGTATAGATTATAGTGTTGAGAGAGAGAGAGAGAGAGAGAGAGAGAGAGAGAGAGAGATGCAATGCCACCACCCATATGCATACATGAGTGACTGTGACTGTGTGTACGTATTTGCATATGTATACCTTCCAGCAATATGTGTGTGTGTTTGGACGTGTCTGTGTGTTTGACCGTGTGTGCGTGTTTGTTTGGGCTTGGGCGAGCGTGTTGACCTATGTGCATGAGCGTGTGTGTGTGTGTGGGTGTGTGGGTGTGGGTGTGTAAATGTTAAGGCCTTTGTGTGTGTGTGTGTGTGTGTGTGTGTGCGTGTGCGCGTGTGTGCGAGTTTAGCACTACACTGAGTGAGTGGATGGTGGTTGCATCCTTCTACCACCGACCAAAAGCATCGCCTGGTAGAAAAATACGCAGAGCTTCATAAAATTTAATAAGGAATACACAGCCTGCAGTTTGGGGTGAATGAACTGTATAATTCTTGAGGAGGTGCGTGAAGGAGGTTAGGAGGGGGACTGGTTCACCTCTACGCAGCTTCCGCCCTTCATAAATATTCACCTTATTAGCCTCCTCATTAGCATATCCAGGTGCCTTCTTTAGACCTGAGTATTCCTCCGCTTTGGATTCTCTCTCTCTCTCTCTCTCTCTCTCTCTCTCTCTCTCTCTCTCTCTCTCTCTCTCTCTCTCTCAGTAAATAGACAGTCCTATCAGTTCACCCATTTGTATAGTATTGATAGAAACTTCAGTCGGTAGCGATATAAGTAGCACAGAAGCGAGTGTTAAGATATGGAATAAATCGCTTAGGGACAGGCGTAACGAAATCCCTCGTGCCAGTAACATGCCAGAAAGTGTTAAGATAAAATGTGAAAAAATAAATCGGTAAGGAAGATAAGCCACGGAGCTACCAAATGACCCCAATCCCTTCGAGAATGCTTACGTCCGACCATGTGTTTTACATCACTTAGGGCGAGATGAAGCCCCTTAGGAGAGAGAGAGAGAGAGAGAGAGAGAGAGTGTGTGTGTGTGTGTGTGTGTGTGTGTGTGTGTGTGATGGATATGATGTTTAGATTGGTAGATAGATAGATAAATAGGATAGAAAGATTGAGAGAGAGAGAGAGAGAGATAGAGAGAGAGAGAGAGAGAGAGAGACAGACAGACAGACAGACAGACAGACAAAGACAGAGATAGGGACAGATGCAGACCAGAGGAGGAAAAAGAAAGACAAAAAGATGAGAGAAGCCCCACTGATAAAAAATAAACAAATTATTCCATACAGGTAAATGAATAATTACAGGTGAAAGAATAATTAGGATAAGCAAGATGATAAAAACAATTGTTACGAAGGACACGAGGGCAGGGTAATAAAGAGAGGTGTTAATGAAGGTTAATTATTAGTGTGAATAATTTATCAGGGGAAGGGTTGGATAATTGGTTGAGAGAGAGAGAGAGAGAGAGAGAGAGAGAGAGAGAGAGAGAGAGGGAGAGAGAGGGGAAGGGATAAAGAATGGAGTGAACATAGGTGGGGTGAAGAACACAGAAAGGAATGATAGACGTGAAGGAAAGAGAGAGAGAGAGAGAGAGAGGGGAAGGGATAATGAATGGAGTGAACATAGGTGGGGTGAAGAACACAGAAAGGAATGATAGACGTGAAGGAGGGTCGAGAGAGAGAGAGAGAGAGAGAGAGAGAGAGAGAGAGAGAGAGAGAGAGATGAAAAATGGAGTGAAAATATCCGGAGTGAAAGAGGGAAGATGCACGTAAAGGAATGATGGAGGGGACGTAAGGAGAGAGAGAGAGAGAGAGAGAGAGAGAGAGGCAGAGGCAGTGAAGTTGCTGGTGTGTCGTGCGTCTGGCAGTGAGCAACACACACGCACACTCTTGCAAAAGTATAATTTAATGTTTACCTTCCTTGTTTTTCGTCCCTCCTCTTTTCTTTCATTTTCTTTGCTATTATTCTTGACTTTTCGTTTTTTATCGCCCACCTTTAGCAGGGCGAGGTGACATAGCTTGTGTGTGAGTGTGTGTGTGTGTGTGTGTGTGTGTGTGTGTGTGTCTGTCTGTCTGTCTGTCTGTCTGTCTGTCTGTCTGTTCCCAAAATATCTCGAAAAGTTCTGGACGAATTTTCACCAAACCTTCTGGAAATTGCAACTATGTGGATGTGCAGAAGCCTATTACTTTTCGTGAGGATTTGATCAAGGGCGACCGAATGCCAGCCTCCATATATATTGTAATGAGGTTTTTTAATTTTCGAAACGCGGTGACCGAAGTCCGTAGAGTTTTGCGAATTGTCTTCAAAATTGGTTCATAGATAACCAACCTTATCCCACAACATGTTTTGGCGGGCGATTAGCATTTGGCACCCGAATGCGTTTGTTTCATATATATAATTTTTTTACTCACAGCCAGTAAAAAAGCAAATTGTCGCATAATATTTGGTTGAGTCTTTTTCCTCCTTGCCTCTCTTATCCTTGCTTTCTTCGTTATATTTTCTCTGCATTCCTTTTTTCCTTCACTTTTCTCGTTATATATTCTGTTTTCTTTTTTCCCTCCCCTTTTTAAAATATTGATCAACTTTCTCACATTATCGTACATCTGACAAAAGAGAGAGAGAGAGAGAGAGAGAGAGAGAGAGAGAGAGAGAGAACAAGAGTCTGAATTAAGATCCTTTTGTCGTGTTATTGTCATTGTTTTAGTTATTTTTCCTTGCGATTTCTTTTTCCATTCCTTCGTGTATGGTTATTCTCTCTCTCTCTCTCTCTCTCTCTCTCTCTCTCTCTCTCTCTCTCTCTCTCTCTCTCCTACTGTTTCCGTTTTTCCTTTCACCGTTTCTCTTTTCCTTTGTCCTATGTAATTCAATTTTTTCCCACTAGGTGTATTCTCATATTATTATTATTATTATTATTATTATTATTATTATTATTATGTGCAACAACCTCTCATGTTTTCGTTTCATTCCTTTATTTTATCTTGTAATAAATCTTGCTGTCGTCATTTGCCGTGTTCTTCATAAATCTTGCTGTCGTCATTACTCTTGCCGTGTTCTTCATTATTTTTGTTTTTGTCATTACTCTTGCCGTGTTGTTCGTGTAGTTTTGTCATCTTTTCTGCTTGGCCAGGGCGAAACGTGCCTATTGCAGCCCCAAGGATACTTAACGCCACTTAACACTTTAATTTGAGACCCGGAACAATAATAAGTGCCCTGAGGATAGAAAGGGAGAGAGGAAAGAAGGAAGGAAGAAGGAAGGAAAGAAGAAAGGAAGAATGAACGAAGGAAGAATGGATGGATGAAGGAAGGAAGGAAGGAAGGAAGGAAGGAAGGAAAGGAAAGGAAGAAGGGAGGAAGGAAGGAAGAAGGAAAGGAAGAAAGGGAGAAAGTAGGGAAGGAAATAAGGAAGGAAAGAAAGAAGGAAGGAAAGGAGGAAAGAAGGAAGAAAGAAAAGAAGAAGTCCTCTTGCGGATTGTTTCACGTAGCTCAGTGTCGGAAAAGGGCAGTGTTATGGTTCTTTCTGCACAGCACATCATCGTGACTAGCATCCTATTTTAATTTACTGAAACACCTCAGCATTGAAGGCGGAGAGATGGCAATATTAGGTCAAGTTAGAGTATAAGTAGAATATTAGCTTCCTCCTCCTCCTCCTCCTCCTCCTACTTCTACTACTACCACTACTACCACTACTACTACTGCTACTTAATTTTTGTCTCTTGATCATAAAGTGTTGTATAGGGATTTTCCAGGCTTTGACAAGAGGCTAGATTAAAGAGCTTTTGTGTCAGCCTGGTTACATAATGGCGGTAGAAGAGAGAGAGAGAGAGAGAGAGAGAGAGAAGGGAGGGGGGGTTGAATTTGTCTGGTCCTAATATTGATAGTAACCTTATGGAAATTTGCGAAAAAGAAGTCGAGGTAGGTAGGTAGGTGGAGAGAGAGAGAGGGAGAGAGAGAGAGAGAGAGTTACTAGTTTCCCCTTTAAGATTTGAGAGAAAGCGAGAAAGAACTTTGTCCACTGTTCTCCCCCTCCTCAAGTTTTAACACATCTTTAAAACCAAGAAATTATTTTATTATGGTCACCCTTAGACGATTTTCTTCAGCCTAAGAGTAGGGTATTGTCGTCTGTCTATATACCTGTCTATCTGTTTGTCATTTTATATCTATCTGTCTTCACCAGTCCATCTATCTGTCTGTCTGTATAATTCTCTCTCTCTCTCTCTCTATCTATCTCCACTTCATGCTTTTCCCTCCTCATTTCTTCCTCCCCCTCCCTCTCCTCCCTCCAACTCCCCTCCCCTCCTTCTCCCTTCCACTCCCCACTCTTACCGCCTCCTCCCCTTCCTTTCCTCCGCTCCCCCTCCCACCTTTCTCCCTCCCTTCTCCCCTGTCTCCCAAATTCCTCTTACATCCCACATTCCTTTCGTGTCTCATTCTGCATTCTCTCCCCTCCGCTCCCCTCCTCCCTCTTCTCTCCTCTTATTTTCCTCTTCTTCCTTCCTTTAGTCTATTTTTTATTCTCTCCTCTCGATAGAAACACCCTTGCATTCCTCGCGCGGGTGTAAAAATTAATATGAAAAAGGGACTCTGATATATAGTGTCCCGTAACTACAGAAAAAGTTGTGGTCAGTGATTGTTTCGGAATAAAATCTCTCTCTCTCTCTCTCTCTCTCTCTCTCTCTCTCTCTCTCTCTGCAAAATAATAAACGGATAGCAAGAATCAAATCTGTCTACCTTAATGACCCGATCAGTAAAGGTAAATAAAGTCTTCTGGAGATAACAGCAATAAAAAAATGAAAGATAATCGTTGGAGTGAAGGACTTAATCTAAAAAAAAAAAAATTATTGTTTGGACTAAATAAAATCGACTTCTATTTGTAGGAAGGAAACTGACACCTCATACAGACTGGGATACCTTCAGTAGTAGTAGTAGTAGTAGTAGTAGTAGTAGTAGTATTTGTTGCTGTGATCTCTGGCCTATCTGAAACGGGAACCCAGTGGACTGCAGACCTAAGTTCGCCTTTTGCACTCACCATCTTCCTTTTCGGGGAGATGGGGAAGTAATTGAAAAACATTTTTGTAACCAAGTAGTGAAGCCGAAGAGGGAAGCAGTTGAGGGTCGTTTGTATAACCCGGAAGTGGAGCTGTTCGGTTAATTCAGTGCCACCACGTGAAGGCGTCCCACTGTCTGGCTTGAGTGATTGGGTTTTATTGAGGCGAAGTGAAGGTAGTTTGTCGGTCCATCCATTTGTGGGATTAGAGAGAGACTTCATAACCTGTAGATTGGATGACTCTCTCTCTCTCTCTCTCTCGCTCTCTCTCCAGAACCCTGTAATATTTCCTCATACTCTTCCCACCGTCAAACGACTTTCTCCTTTTGGGGGGGACCTCTTGCTCTCACATTGTCGGCGCAGCTCTAGGCCTCTATTAAAGCTAACTCTAGTCGATTTTAGAGCCACGAGTGAGTCACAGGAGCCTGAGTGTTAGTAGTGTTAGTTAGTTAGAAGTTACATATAATTTTGTGTCTAATATTCCTTCGTATATATTGAGATTTATATTATTTTTTATGACCTGATTTTAGAGGGATGGTGAGCTGTAATTCATGTTTTGGGTTAATGAGTGTATTGTTCCCTTATCCAGGCTGTAAATCCCAGTGAAAGTTGTGTGGTGTGGTGTGGTGTGGTGTGGTGTGCTGTGCTGTGCTGTCGTGTGGTGGGTAATGTGGCGTGGTGAGGTGTTCTGGGGTGTGGTGTGGTGCGATGTGGAGTTATGCAGTGTTTCGTGTGGTGGGTGTGGTGTGATATGGTGTGGTGTGGTGTTGTGTGGTATTATGCAGTGTGTTTTGTGGTTTGGAGTGGTGTGTGTTATGGTGTAGTGTGGTATGCAGTGTGTTTTGTGGTGTGGAGTGGTGTGGTGTAGTGTGGTATTATGCAGTGTGTTTAGTGTGGTTGGTGTGGTTGGTGTGGTGTGGTGTGGTGTAGTGTGGTATTATGCAGTGTGTTTAGTGTGGTTGGTGTGGTGTGGTGTGGTATGGTGGTGTGGTGTGTGGTGGCAGGGCAGTGTGGCTGGATGCAAATGAGGGTTGTTGATGGATGCTGTGCTCTAAGTTGTTCCATTACCCCTCTCTCTCTCTCTCTCTCTCTCTCTCTCTCTCTCTCTCTCTCTCTCTCTCTCTCTCTCTCTCTCTCTCTCTCTCTCTCTCTCTCTCTCTCACACACACACACACACACACACACACACACACACACACACACACACACACACACACACGGGGTACGCATAAATTTGCACTCAGGCACCTTTGAGCTGGGAAATTACGAGAGAGAGAGAGAGAGAGTAGCCGTGTGTGTGTGTGTGTGTGTGTGTGTGTGTGTGTGTGTGTGTGTGTGTGTGTGTGTGTGTGTGTGTGTGTGTCCTACTCGCTGACTGTATGGGAGTTTGTAAGGCTTCGTCGTGTTTTTTTCCATTTTCTTTTTTTCCCGTAGTGACCATGACTCTCTCTCTCTCTCTCTCTCTCTCTCTCTCTCGTAAAAATCCATCATCTTCCATTAAAATCCTCTTCATTTATTTTTCTGTTTCCCTTAGTTTATTTTTCGTTCTCAATTTTTCTTTTTGGCTTTTCTTTTTCATCAACTCAATGTTCAATCTCAAAATCTCCATCATCTATCATATAATTCTTCTGTTTTTCTTAATGTTTCCTTTTTATTGTTCATCTCTTCTTATAGTCTCGTTTCCCTGCCTTCGTTTTCCTTATTTTACGACCTTTCCTTCCCATCAAACAAATTCCCATCCCAGAATATCAGCTATCAACCTCTGCCCTCCACTAAAATCATCTATCTATCTGTCTTCTTTCACTATCTATCTTCTCTTGATATAGCCTTCCTTTTTTTCTTTATCTGTTTCTCTAATAATTTCTTTCTTCCCAACATCCCTGCTTGTCGTAAGAGGCGAATAAAAGGGGCCAGCTTGTCTCCTGTCTTTCTTTCCTTACTCTGCTCTTCTTCTCTTCTGCCCTACTTCTCTTCTTGGTATTTCCCTGTTCTCTCCGGCTCTTTTTTCCCCCTCTACATGTATCAGGTTTGGTGTAAGGGCTTCTCATTGGGGAACCTTTCCTTCCTTTTTTCTTCCTTACACCACACTCACGCCAAGACCACTTCAACGCCAACCTTAGTGTCTTATGTTATGGTTCTGTGCTAGTTTATCATTATTCCATCCTTCCTTCTCTTTTCACTCACTCTGTCTTTGTTTTTCTTTTCTTTACGCTCTCACATATCCGTATAATTATTCCCAGCCTCTGAATTTCTCCCATTTGCCCTCCTCTGCCACTAAAAACTTCCTACTTTTCTCTGATTTCCTGCTCTGTTCTTCTCCTCCATCTTCGTTTTTCTTTTTTACGGTCTCCCATATCCATTTAATAATTTCCATCTCGGAATACCTCCCATTTATCTTCCTCCACCTCTAAAACCTTCCTCAATGTCCCTCCTTTCTCTCCCTGTCTCCCATAAACTTCCTCTCCCTGTCCCTTTCTTCCCTGTGACAGAATTAATAGAGTTCCTGAGAAATATTCCAGCGCCATGATCGCCAGCTAGACGCAATAGAGAAAACTGGGCGCTTGAGCCTTACAGGGGGGACCCATGGAAAACACTGTGGCTTTGAAATAGTACCAGTTTCTTGCTTTCCTTCGTGTTACCTGGGGAGATTAGGGGCCTGTGCGTATGTGAAATTAATCTCTAGACCAGAAGACACCATTTTAGGGCTCAAAAATAAGCTTTGGCTCAGGTGAAAAGGAAATACGTAAGCTTTTCTTCGTCGCAGTGGTGATACTAACGCGTTTAAAATTAGATTATTTAGAACTGGTAGTGCTTTCTGATATTCTTTCGTGTCTGCGGGGGAGTTTGGGGTCTGTGCCTCTGTGGAATTAACCTTTAGACGAGGAGAGAGGATTTTTGAGGTGAATTTTATAGCCTGGGTGTTGTTAGAAGTGAATATTTAGGTTTTGGTTGCTGGAGATGGGTTAGTGATTTGGTGTAATTGATGTATATATTTTGCCAATTTCGTGC
>NC_136965.1:1952500-1965000 GCF_032717465.1 Coenobita brevimanus
CTTCCACTGTTACTTGCTGTCACTTACTTGCTCTCACTGTTACTTCCTTCCACTGTTACTTGCTCTCACTGTTACTTGCTCTCACTGTTACTTGCTGTTTGTTGCCACTTCCTGCTGCTGTTGTTCTCATTTGTGGTCTAAAATATGAAGCCTGTTTCACTTAACTGGAAAATTTATGTCAAAACTCTTCCCCTAACTTGTGTTTCAGAGACTTTCGTAAAACCTTGAAGCAAAGAGAGAGAGAGAGAGAGAGAGAGAGGCAGAGAGAATATCTAGCCATCCATCCATCTATCTACATCTATCTGTCTGTCCAATCGTATGTCTCTTTTTATCTATCACATCCATTTGTTTATGTCTCTTTCTATATGTGTCATTCTATCGCTTCCTCCCTCTGTATGTCACTCTGTCCATCTATCTATCTATCTATCTATCTATCTGTATGTATCTATCTGTCTATCTATCTTTTTCTACATGTATCTTTTTGTCCCTCCCTGTCTCCCTCCTTCCCTCTATTTGTCTGTTCCTCTGTCTGTCTATATCTGTCTATCTATCTATCTATCCATCTTTCAGTCCACTTATATCCATTCATCCATCCCCTCTCTCCCTTCCTCCACCCCTCCCTCCATAATCATCTGTCTGTTTATATCTCTGTCTGTCTATCTGTCTATCTATCTATCTCTATCTGTCTATCTGTCTATCTATCTATCTCTATCTGTCTATCTATCTATCTCTATCTATCTATCTGTCTATCTACCTCCCTATCAGAATGTTGGCTAATCAATTCAGAAACATTCCCAAGGCGAGGCACACTGGACCGGCCAGACACTGTACCGGAGATCAAAGTGTGTGTGTGTGTGTGTGTGTGTGTGTGTGTGTGTGTGTGTGTGTGTGTGTGTGTTGGATCCTCCCTCTGTCCGTCTGTGTGTGTGTGTGTGTGTGCGTGTCCTTTTGTCTGTCTGTCTCTCTATTCGTCTTGCCTTCTCTCTCTGTCTCCCTCTGACTATTCCTCGTATGTATGTCAGTATGTCTGTTGCTGTGTCCCCGTCTGTGTGTCTGTCTGTCGTTTGTGCGTCTTTCCTCTTGTCCATCTGTCTGTCTGTCTGCCTGTCCGTCTGCCTGTCCGTCATATTGTCGCCAATTTAAGACCTCTCAAACTGGTGTTTCTGTAAAATAAGAGTGATGAAATAGGAGAGTGAAAGGGGATGAGAGATTGTGTGTGTGTGTGTGTGTGTGTAATGTCTTTTTACCCTCTCTCCACAC
Organism: Coenobita brevimanus; assembly: GCF_032717465.1. NCBI lineage: Eukaryota > Metazoa > Arthropoda > Malacostraca > Decapoda > Coenobitidae > Coenobita > Coenobita brevimanus. Next base: position 1,953,761 of record NC_136965.1, read on the forward strand.
ACACACACACACACACACACACACACACACACACACACACACACACACACACACACACACACACACACACACACACACACACACACACACACAGCTACTCCACATTCCTCTCCCGTCCCCCCTGTCCGCCACACTTGCGTCACCAGGGAAGGTTATTGGGTTTAGCGTAGACACCCCCTTCACTCACACCACAATTTCCCATTTTCTTTGCCATTTTCTTCTCTTAACATTTTCATTTATCTATTTATTTATTTCGATTTAGTATCATTATATTTTTGTCTTTTTTTTTTTAAGTTTTAAATATAAACTTTTCATAATTTTTACCACAAGTCCTGATTTGTAAATATTCTGTCTATCTATCTGTGTCCATTTGTATCTATCTGTTTATCTATCTATCTATCTGTCTGTCTATATGTCAGACCGTCCATCCATCCATCCATCCATCCTTCCATCCATCCATCCATCCATCCATCCATCCTTCCTTCCATCCATCTATCCATCCATCCATCCTTCCATCCATCCATCCATCCTTCCATCCATCCATCCATCCATCCATCCATCTATCCATCCATCCATCCATCCATCCATCCATCCATCCATCCTTCCATCCATCCATCCTTCCATCCATCCATCCATCCATCCATCCATCCATCCATCTATCCATCCATCCATCCATCCATCCATCCTTCCATCCATCCATCCATCCATCCATCCATCCGTCCATCCATCCATCCATCCATCCATCCTTCCATCCATCCATCCATCCATCCATCCATCCATCCATCTTTCCATCCATCCATCCATCCATCCATCCATCCAATCCAACTATCTACTTATACATCCATCAATCTGTGCTCGTCTGTCCATCCACATCTATCTATCTATCTATATCTATCCATTTACCTATATATCTATCTCTCTCTTCTAATTTTCAAGATGGTAGGCTTATAATTTTAGGCCAAGTTAAAATGAGAGGGGTATAGGCCTTATTATGGATCAATATATAAATTAAATGGAAAAAGGATGAGAAAATTTTGAAGGAAAGTTAGAATAAGACGTAAAGAGAGTGAGAAAAAGCGAAGAGGAGGGAGAGAGGAGAAAGACACTAATGGTACGGAGGAAACAAGTCTGGAGAGAAAATTGAGAGTTTTAGAGCTGAGAGAGAGAGAGAGAGAGAGAGAGAGAGGGGGGGGGTTAGTGGAAGAAGGTAACGGGTAAGGGAGATAGTAAGAGACAGACAAATTAACAGACAGACGGATAGATAGATAGATAGATTGATTGATTGATTGATAGATAGATACATAGAGAGAGAGAGAGAGAGAGAGAGAGAGAGGATGGTAATAAAGTTTAGGAGGTAGAGAGTTGAAAAAATGATTACTAAGAGAGAGAGAGAGAGAGAGAGAGAGAGAGAGGGGGGGGTCCTGAAGTGGGCATTGAGGGAGGCGAAACAGGATCCACACAGGTATAATTAGCCCACTTAGTGACCTTAATTACCACTCCAGGGTAAGTAACGGGGCACTAATTGATGACACACACTGGCTGGTATTTCTGTGGTTAAGGAAGCTCCCTAACACCTGCTCCTTAGCGATTTATTATTGTATATGGCTGGGTGATATCGTTTTTTACCTTATTTATGCAGAGTATGGCCCTAGGGTGATTTATTTAACACAGAAGAGGATAGTGTGGTGTATGAAGCAAAATAAATCGCTTAGGAAGAGGTGTTAGGGAGCTTCCTTAACCGACGAGAGTACTGGCGAATGAAACGTTGTGGATTAAGGCAGATCGTCATTTTATTATTATTATTATTATTATTATTATTTTTATTTTTATTTTTATTATTACTATTATTATTATTATTATTATATTATTATTATTATTATTATTGTTTATTTCATTGTAGGGACAACTTTACTTTCCTTTATTCCACTTATTGTAAGACGATTTTCTTTAAGTCATAGGAGCCTGAGATGTTGGTAGTGATTCCCCTCTTCCCTGTCCCCTCTTCCCTTTCCCCTCTTCCCTGTCCCCTCTCCCTTGTCCCCTCTTCCCTTTCCCCTCTCCCCTATCCCCTCCTCCCTTTCCCCTTTTCCCTTTCCCCTTTTCCCTTTCCCCTTTTCCCTTTCCCCTCTTCCCTTTCCCCTCCTCCCTTTCCCCTCTTCCCTTTCCCCTCTTCCCTTTCCCCTCTTCCCTTTCCCCTCTTCTCTTTCCTGGTATCATCACTTTCTCCTCTCTCTGTCTCTTTTCCCCTTTCTTCCTTGTTCTTCTGTCTTCCCCTCTTCTCCCTCCCCTCCCCTCCTCTCTTCCATTTATTCCCTCTCCTCTCCTCCTCTCTTCTCTTCCCTGCCCTCTTCTCCCCTCGTCCCTTCCCTTCCCTCCCCTCTCCTTCCATTTTTACTTCCTCCCGTTTTCACTGTCTTCTTATCTCCCCTCCTCACTCTTCCCCTCTTTTGTAACTTGACTCTCTTCATCCCCGCCCTTCAAAAGTCTTGCTTATTTCCTATTACCTTTCTTCACACATTCCTCCATTTGCTCCCTCTTCTCTCTCTCTCTCTCTCTCTCTCTCTCTCTCTCTCTCTCTCTCATCATTTCCATATCCCCTATCCCCCCAAAAAAATAACTACACTTCCTTTCACAAACTTCCCTCACACTACAATAGGCTCGCTGTAATCATCCTGGGGGGGGGGGGGAGAGAGAGGAAAGAGAGCAAGGAAGAGAGAGAGAGAGAGAGAGAGAGAGAGAGTAATCTTCCTTCATGTGGTGAAAGAGAGCAAGGAAGAGAGAGAGAGAGAGAGAGAGAGAGAGTAATCTTCCTTCATGTGGTGACACTGATATGGCCAGGTGGTGGAGCTGCCTGGTTATACAAACGTCCCTCAGCTCCCTCCCTAGCCCCCGAAAGGAGGATGGTGGAATGCAGGAGGACGGGAACTTCAGCCTGCAGTCCACGGAGTTCACATCCCTTTAAACCCAGGCCTAAAACTACAACTCCTTCCTCTAGATGCCTTTAATCCCTAACACATTCTATTCTTCATCTCATTTTCGCCCTTATCTTAGGACACTTTAAGGGTCTTTTTTGGCCTATATTTCTTCACAGATAGGACATTTTTCCCATCTATTATTTTTTTTTTCTAAACACTCCTCCCACCCTCTTTTTTCTCTCTCCTTTGAAAGTTTAATGAGAAAAATTTCCTGTTTATGCCTAACGTTACTTCTCTCTCTCTCTCTCTCTCTCTCTCTCTCTCTCTCTCTCTCTCTCTCTCTCTCTCCATACTGTCTTGTCCTCACACATTTTTTCATCTCTCTCTCTCTCTCTCTCTCTCTCTCTCTCTCTCGCCATACTGTCATGTCCTCACACATTTTTTCAGCACTCGATCTCTGGCAGCCAGGCCCTGTGTCTCTGTCTCCTGGGAGGGGGAGAGAGGGGAGAGAGATTGGAGAGACAGGGGAGAAAGAGAGAGGTGGAGAGATCAGGGAGAGAAGGGAGAGAGATAGGAAGGGAAAGGGAAAGAAGGGGGAGAGAATGGTGGACAGTCTGGAGAGCGAATTGAGAGAGAGAGAGAGATAAGGGAGAAAAAAGTGAAGAGGGATGTCGTGGAGTGACTGTGAGGGTGTGAGGGATTTAGAGAGAGAAAGAGGGAGGGGAGAATATTGAGAGCAGAGAGAGAGAGAGAGGGAGAGAGAGAGAGAGAGAGAGAGGGGGGGGGAGAGAGAGAGGAGAGGATGTAGGGAGGAGAGAAAGAGGAGGAAGTTGAGAGGAGTGAGAGTGGAGAGGTGGAAGAGGTGTGGAGGTGGGAGAGGAGGAGAGAGGAGGGAGGAAAGAGATTGGAAGATGAGAGATGGGAGAGGAATGAAGAGGAGGGGAAGGGATGTTGGGGAGGGGAGGGGAAGATTTTGAGTGATGAGAGGAAGAGTAGAGGTGATGTTGAGGAAATCTGTCATCATCATCATCATCATCATCATCATCATCATCACCACCACCACCACCTCCACCACCACCACCACCACCACCACCACCACCACCACCTTCCTAGTTATAATATATGGAGTAGGAGGAATACGGAAGTAGACCACAAAGAGACAGGAAAATGAAAAAAGGAAAGTCTCTCTCTCTCTCTCTCTCTCTCTCTCTCTCTCTCTCTCTCTCAGGTCATAAGGTCAGTAAAAGGTCACAGGTTGAGTTAGGTCGGGCTGGGGCAGGTTAGGAGAAAGAAGAGTGATGAGAGAGAGAGAGAGAGAGAGAGAGAGAGAGAGAGATTACAAGAATGAGGCAGAGTGCAAGGTAGAGTTGAGTAGAGGAGAGTGAAGGAAGAGAGGTGATGGAGAGTGCTAAGTAGGAGAGTTTGGGAGAGTTTAGGTTAAGTCGCAAGTGGGAGGAGAATGCGGGAGAATTTGTGAGGGTGGGCCAAGTGTGTCACAAGGTTTGCCAGTGTGGGCGGGTGCGGGCGGGTATGGGCGGGTGTGGGCGTGAACTTGACTGGGTTAAAATGAGGCAGAAGTCCCCCCCGCACCAGCAAGCACTTGGTATGGACGTGACCTTAGAGAGTGTGGGAGAGTATGGGTGGGTGGAAGAGAATGTGGGGAGTGTGGGTGGATGGGAGAGAGTGTGGGAGGGTGTGGGTGGATGGGAGAGAGTGTGGGAGAGTGTGGGTGGGTGGAAGAGAGTGTGGGAGGCTGTGGATGGATGGGAGAGAGTGTGAGAGGCTGCGGATGGATGGGAGAGAGTGTGGGAGAGTATGGGTGGGTGGAAAAGAGTGTGGGTGGATGGGAGAGAGTGTGTGTGGGTGGAAGAGGGTGTGGATGTGGAAGTGTTAAATTTGAGAACTAGGGGATGTGAAATGGAATGCAGTTTGATTTCTCTCGAGGATATATATATATTTTTTTTCAAGAGATTCCTTGCTTCCTTTGAGACGATGGAATCAAGTCTATGGTTATCCTCTTTAGATATTATTATTATTATTATTATTATTAGACTATGGTTATCCTTTTTAGGCGTTTTTGTCACTACTACTATTGCTACTACTACTACTAATGCTGTATAGTAGTAGTAGTAGTAGTAGTAGATGTAGTAGTAGTAGGTAGTTGTCAGGAGGGTAGGACAAGACGTAGACGGTGAAACAGAAGACAGTCTAGTTGACAGTGATGTGGGTTTTGTCTGTCTATTGCCCGTCCATTCATCGAAATCAGTGACAAATCAGCGGCACTCGAACCCACTCCAGAGCGACCCTCGAGCGTGCAGCCACAGCGAGACCGACCACACCACCACTCACCCCTCCGCTCAAGGGCCCTGTGGACGCCCTTGAGCGAGTGGCGGTGAGTGGCCCTCGTGTCCTCAGGCTGGTGATGTTGGCCGACTGAACCTCCGTCATTATTTAAAGCTCGCACTTCTAGGCCCCGTGATGGAGAGGGACGCCTTCACGTGGTGGCACTAATATAACCACGCGGCTCCACTGCCCGGTAAAATAAAAAATAAAAAAATAATAAATAGAGACACCGTCGCGTGGTGGCACTAATTTGACCACGCGACTCCACTGCCCGGTAAAATAAACAAATAAATAAATGAATAAATAAATAGGGACGCCTTCTTGTGGTGGCACTAATATAACCACGCGGCTCCACTGCCCTGTAAAATAAACAGATAATAAGACCTCACTATAACGGACTAATTGGGGCCCTAACCATTCCGAAATAAGCGAAATTCCGATAAAAGCGAAATTCCGATAAAAGCGAAATTCCGATAAAAGCGACATCCGGACTTCCCACTGTTATCTCGGACCTTTTCCTGTAAATGAATAGACAAAAATGGACGCCTTCACACAGTGGCACCAATATATCCACGCGACTCCACTGCCCGGTTACGCAAACGTCCCTCAACTCCCCCCTATCCCCAGAAAGGATGATGGTGGACTGCGGAAGGAGGGCAACTTAGTGTAATCTCAAGTTAAATCGCTAAGAATGGGGTGCGAGGGAAAAAAAATTGTGTAATCTCAGGTTAAATCGCTAAGAATGAGATGCTAGGGAAAAAAATTAAGTGTAATCTCAGGTTAAATCGCTAAGAATGGGGTGCGTAGGAAATTAATATTCACTTGTGTGTTTTTGGTATAACTTACATGGATATTTAAAAGATATAAATTGAATAGATAAGAATAATGAGGTTTAATAATCAGGATAAATAGCTCAGGAAGAGGTGCAAAGAAAACCTGTTGAAGTGTCGTATATGTTATTTATTAAGAGAAAAATTAATACAAAAATTCCAGGGCTTAATTTTCGAAATTAAAAGATATGAATGATAAAGGACTGATGGGCACGAATGAGAATAAATCACTAAGGAAGAGGTGTTAGGTGTTATGAATGATAGAGGACTGATGGGCGCGAATGAGAATAAATCACTAAGGAAGAGGCGTTAGGTGTTATGAATGATAGAGGACTGATGGGCACGAATGAGAATAAATCACTAAGGAAGAGGTGTTAGGTGTTATGAATGATAGAGGACTGATGGGCGCGAATGAGAATAAATCACTAAGGAGGAGGTGTTAGGTGTTATGAATGATAGAGAACTGATGGGCACGAATGAGAATAAATCACTAAGGAAGAGGTGTTAGGTGTTATGAATGATAGAGGACTGATGGGCACGAATGAGAATAAATCACTAAGGAAGAGGTGTTAGGTGTTATGAATGATAGAGGACTGATGGGCACGAATGAGAATAAATCACTAAGGAAGAGGTGTTAGGTGTTATGAATGATAGAGGACTGATGGGCACGAATGAGAATAAATCACTAAGGAAGAGGTGTTAGGTGTTATGAATGATAGAGGACTGATGGGCACGAATGAGAATAAATCACTAAGGAAGAGGTGTTAGGTGTTATGAATGATAGAGGACTGATGGGCACGAATGAGAATAAATCACTAAGGAAGAGGTGTTAGGTGTAATGTATGATATTTATGCAATCTAGGTGTCTATTAAAAGGTGAAAAATACTGAGGTGCAAGTCAAGATAAAAATATATTCATAGCATAGAGGACTGAGGTGCAATAGGGAGAATAAATCGCAAAGGAAAAGGTGTTAAGAGAGACGGAGCGAGAGTACGAGGCCATAATCAATACTGCGACACACCTGGCGACTCTTAATGAAGACAGGTACGAAGGAGAAGCGAGTGTAATTAAGAGGATGAAAGAACAAGGTAGTAGAGTGATTAATTCGCTTGATTATTATTATTATTATTATTATTATTATTATTATTATTATTATTATTATTATTATTATTATTATTATTATACCGGTATTGTTATTATTATTGTTATCCTCATCATTATCTTCATCATCGTCCCAGTCGTAACTTACACGTAGGGTATGAGGTGAAAAAATTATCAGTGTCCGCCTGTCTGTCTATCTATCTATCTATCCATCTATCTGTCGATCTATATCTATCTATCTGTCCATCTGTCTACCTGTCTGTCTGTCTATCTCTGTATCTGTCTATTTATCTGTCTGTTTAATTTTTTCTTTCAAATCTTTAGCCTCTCCTATCTCGTGTCTCTTTGGAATTATCAATACTTATAAATTTTTCCAAAGTACACAGAAATCAAAATACGAATGTTAGAAAATCGTAGGGGAAATCTATTGAAAAAATTAATTGGAAAAAATATTACCCTGCTTATATATATTTTTTTTTCCATCAGTTTTCTTTCCTTTAAGATACGGTATTGACTTTATAAATCCCAATTTTTTTTTTAAGTTCATCAAATCCAGTCTTTTTTTTTTTTTTAATCTTATTTATTTTTCGTACACAAAACGAAAATGTGGGTTTTGGAAGAAGGTGTTGGTTTTTTTGCATATTAATATTCTGTACTTTGCAGCTTTTTTCACTTTCCTTGTGTCATTATTTTGGTTTTTGATTAATGTTTTAAATTTTTATCAGTAAACAGAAGCAGAATTATGGATCACAGAAAGAAAAGTGGGGATGATGTGGAGTGAGTGAGAGAATCCAGCCACATCCCAGAAAAGTGAACGGATGCATAAACACACTGAAAAATAAATAAATAAATAAATAAACAAGTAAATGAATGACTAGATAAATATAAAAATGAATAAATAAAAAATGAAAGTCTTGTCTCCCCCCACACACTATGTCTCACCACCCACGCTCCCAAACAATCACCAGGACTTGAAGGAATTTGAGTTGTGTGTTTTTCTGCCAGCCTTGGATCATGTTGACTAGTATAGCAATTTTGGTGATGAAAGTGGCTGGCAAGGGAGTGGTGATTGGGGTGTGGGATTAGTGATGATGGTGAAATGAAAGAACAGTGGTGAGTGACTATTGGGATTGGTGATGAGGGGATTGTGGCGTGTGGTGCATAGATAAGGTGAGAAGGGGATACCGTCAGAGCCTTACCCATGTTCAGTAAAGCAGCAAAGTCATGTAGTAAAGAAACAATAGTGGATAGTGACCAGTGAATCAGATATGGTAGTAAAACTGCAGTGTGAAGGTGCAGTGTTAAAGTGTCATCGCATTACTAACAAAATCATCAAAATGCGCGGTCTTTACTGTCTACAGGATCGGTTAATAAAGCAACTGTAATGAATAAAAGTGAGGAAAACAGTAAATAAGGTGTGGTTTGTTGATTCCTGCCTTACTAACAAGGACCACCATAATGTTCCGTCTGTACGATATGCAGGATGGACTAATAAAGCAACTCGTGAATAAAGGTGACTGACAAGGATACCAAATAAAGGTTGATTAGTTAAGTTAGTCCCGCCTGGCTAATAAAGACCGCCAAAATGTTCGGTCTTTACGGTCTACAGGCTCACCGGGCCAAATTCAGCTCGGACCATGAAAAGTACTCGAGCAGACAGAAGCTGAACAAGAGGCAGCGTAAAAAGATGTTGGAACAGCAGCGGAACGTGCGAGGTAGGCGGCAGGGGCGTTCCAACGAGCACATCAACGATTCCACGGACCCACGAGCGGTTGGGCAGGACAGTCGTGGCCCAGCAAGCGGACGGAGAGGGTCGACTTGTATCTCCCGCGCCTCGAGTGCTCTTAGCGACTACCTACCTATCTCTCGGCCCCGCTCGCCTTTCACTACCTTAAGCTGTCGTGGTAGCCCTAGCCTTGTCCATGACCCCCCTGGGCTAGCCAAGCGTAAACAGCCACAGCAGGGGGGTGGGGGTGAGACCGGCATGGTTATAGCCAGCCTCGAGTCTCTGGCCCGACTTTTCTCCTGTGTCGCTGTCAACAGAGCTCGCACACACCACCGATCCTGTCGCACCCACGCCATGCACGGGTGAGTCATGTTCCGCCCATCCCTAGCCGCCCACCCCGCCCACAAACCCACCCACCCACCCACCAAACCATACACACACCAACCCATCCCACCTACGCTACACACACTCCCCATACACCCACCTACCCTACGAACACACTCCACTGAACCCGCCCGCACACCCACCCCGCCCACACACCCACCCCACCCACACACCTATACACTCCCCACACACCCTTCACATTTCCCTATCGTTAGCCATTTTAGCATCCTCTTCCCGGGATGATTAGACTTACTTTAATGTGACCTAATTCTCTCACCTAGCTTGACCTAACTTAACCCAAACTAACGTAGACTCATATGGAAGAGAAAATATAGTATCTAAGTCAACGAAACTTTGAAAATTTGAACACAGCCCCACCCATCCACTCACCCCGTCTCACCCCATCCCACCCCGCCCCGCCCCGCCCCGTCTGACCCCGTTTGACCTGAGGCGGGGTGAACCAGAAGCGCACACCGATGTAGAGTTGGCCCTCACCCCGTAGATAGTCAGTGGCTTTGTGTGTGTGTGTGTGTGTGTGTGTGTGTGTGTGTGTGTGTGTGTGTGTACAGCCAAAAGTGAAGCATCGTTGACCTTGCCTTCTAGTTGTAGTGATGTGTGTGACCTGTAGCGGACATTGATGGTGATTTGGCGATCTAAACTGTGCAGACTTTGAGAAACTATATTTTTGCAGAAACCACGAAAACTGTATTCCTTTCCGAGATGACCTTTCTGTAGTAGTGACATTTGTAGTGGAATATTTAACTTATGCGACGTGGAGTGGATATTGGAGGTGATTTGGCGATTTTGATGCTGATTTGGCGATTTTTTTAGAACGGTGTAGATTTAAAGAAACTGTATGGTAGCTGTTTATATTTTGGTGTGTGTAAAATCAAGCGGAAAATCAACTTCTTCCTCAACTTGTGGTACTAGTCATAGCGCAGTGTATTATTATTATTATTATTATTATTATTGTTGTTGTTGTTGTTATTGATATTATTATTATTATTATTATTATTATTATTATTATTATTATTGTTGTTATTGATATTATTATTATTATTATTATTATGTATACTTTACCGTCAGGGACCAAATTTCCTCCTATTCTTCTGCTGCGTCATCTTCACAACCTGCGTTCTCTTCGGTTAAGTAAGCTCCCCTAGCGCCTTTTCTTTTGTGATTTAGTTTGGGATCTGGCTGGTTGATATCCTTTTGTACGTAATGTATGCAGAGTATGGCGATATTAGAAGGATTTAAGTGACACAGAAAAGGACAGGTGAAATGAAATAAATCGCTCAGGAAAAGGTGTTAGGGAGCCTCCTCAACGGACAAGACTACGGATTTTAGGCCATGTCCGTCACCACCTCTCTAAAACATCATATCTAAGAACAATATCTGTGAGCAGGGAAACACACCAAGCCTCCGTCAGCTCTGAAATATTAGCCAGCAGAGGAGAGGTAGAAGAGGTACAGGGTCATCTTTCATCCCTGCGTGTATTCTGATAAGCGATTTGGCAATTTGTGTTGTGCACTAGAAAAAGAATTGCATATATTTTTGCGTAAGAAATTTGATTGTTACGTATGTGTGATTTTGGATACGGTATAATTTTACGAAAAGCCATTGAAAGCAGTTTGACTTTGTGTAGAGCGAAGAGGCAAAGAAGAATTGATAGCTTTTTTTATGTGTAGCGAACTTTACATTGAAATAGTGGAATTGTGCGTTGTGTTATATATATTTTGTGACTTGTACTATCACTACGAAGAAGCTGCTGATATTTTCCTGCCGGCTGTTTGTGATGGAAGGTGTGCCGTGGAATTTTATGTGGTGGTAATATGAAGTACAGGAGAAGAGTGTAAGAAGGAAGGACTCTCTCTGATTAGTTTTATGAGATTATTTTAAGCACACAGCAAAGGAGTATGAGAAGAAAGGATACTCTCTGG
>NC_136965.1:1975000-1980000 GCF_032717465.1 Coenobita brevimanus
TGACGTCATATCCACTCTATGGTGATTGGTTGAGAGAGAGAGAGAGAGAGAGAGAGAGAGAGAGAGAGAGAGAGAGAGAGAGAGAGAGGGAGGGAGGGAGAGAGACAGACAGACACAAACAGACAGACAGACAAACAGACAAACAGGGTGGATTTGTGTGTGTGTGTGTGTGTGTGTGTGTGTGTGTGTGTGTGTGTGTGTGTGTGTGTGTGTGTGTGTGTGAAGGACTGAGACTGAACCTGTGTACGTGTATGTAAGTATGAAAACGTAAGTACACATGTAGGGCCTCAATTATGTGTACAGGCACCTTGATCTATCCATAACTCCATCCATTTTTCCTCTCCTTTTTTCTCTCTCTTTTTTATAAATATTTTCTGCTCCTGCCCTTCTCGGAATTTTGCCTCGCCTCGTTTATGGTAGAAAAAAAAAATAGGAACCATAGTTATCATTTATTTATTCATTTTTTGTTCATGGTAGGAAAAGAGTAAAAGTTATATTGATTTTTTTAATATTATTTTTTGTCTTATAGATTTGCCTGTATTGAAGTGAGGCTTGGAAATCTCTCTCTCTCTCTCACTCTCTCTCTCTCTCTCTCTCTCTCTCTCTCTCTCTCTCTCTCTCTCTCTCGTATGGTCTATCAATTTTTTATCTATCTGTTCATCTGTTTCTCTTCCTGTCTTTCAATAATCCACATACCTCTCTTTATATATATGCATGTTCTGTGTATGTATTTATATATGTATGTTTGTAATGTATGTGTATCCCTGTGTATGTATATATGTATGTGTGTATGTATATGTATGTATGTGTGTATGTATGTATGTATGTGTACGTGGAAGTATTTATGTATTTCTTGATGCACCTCTAAGTATGTATATGTATGTATGATATGTACATTATGTATGTATGTGTACCTCCATGTATGTATGTACGTGTGTAGATGGGAATGCATGCAGCCTATGTATACAGTATTTATGTATTCCATTCATACGTTTTTTATACCATACATCTTTATTGTGCTCCTCTGGATAGCTCACAGTGGGGGCTTGAATGCTGAATGGAAACATATACACTCCCTGATGTTCTAGGATAGGTAGATAGATAGATAGATAGATAGATGGATGGATGAGTGGAAGGATGGATGGATAGATGGATGGTTGGATAGATGGATGGTTGGATAGATGGATGGTTGGATAGATGGATGGTTGGATAGATGGATGGTTGGATTGATAGTTGGATGGTTGGGTGGATGGATAGGTCGATGGATTGTTGGATGGATTGGTGGAAAAATAGATAGATAGATGGATGGATGGTGGATGGATGGGTGGTAGGTAGATAGATAGATAGATAGATGGGTAGATAGACTGCGGGCTGAAGTTCATCTCCTCCTGCAGTCCACCATCATTTTTTCGTGGCTAGGAAGTTGAGAGACGTTTGTATAACCAGGCAGCTCCACCACTCCGTTATATCAATGCCACCACATGAAGGCGTCCCCCTCCAGCACTTGTTCTTAGTTACGAGAGGATTTGGTCGTAAGTTCGTTCCTGTATCGCACCCCAGGCTCTGAAGTGTCGTGTACCGCTGTTCGTAAATTCGCAAAATGGATACCGAAAGCCATGTTGCGTTGTATTGCTTTTCGTTAATCTCCTTTGGTATTATGATTGTGTGTGTGTGTGTGTCTTTGTGTCTCGCACGCACACGCGCTCTTGGTGTGGACGCGCTTTTAGGAAGATCATCCGCACAAAAGCCGCTTGTGTGATGATTTGTATGGCTTGTAACTCTCACCGGATTTGTTTTGCTGGGGTGGAGAGAAGCGTAAACTTTGATGGTATCTCTTTTGCCCTTCATCTTGTTTACCTCCTCCCCTTGCCTCCCCTCATCTCTCTCTCTCTCTCTCTCTCTCTCTCTCTCTCTCTCTCTCTCGTACCTCCCCCACCTACCTTCTTCTCTCCCCACTCCCTCCTTGTTGTCCACTTTCCTCCCAAACCTTTTCCTCCTCTTTCACATTTTTTCTGCCCTCTTATTGCCTTCTTCCTCCTTCCTCCCTCCACCTCCATCTCTTCCTCCTCCTTCCTCCAGATTCTTCCTCTCCCTATCTTTATCTTCCTCTGACCCAAAATTCTTCCCTACGTCCTCTACTTCCTCTCCACCCTCCTTATTTCCTACCCCTCCTTCCTCTCATTCCCCTTCCCCTCCCCCCAGCCTCTCCTCCTCCTCCTCCCCTCCCCTCCCCTCCTCTCCCCCTCCAACCTCCCCTTCCCCTCCTCCTCCCCTCCTCCTCTCCCCCTCCAACCTCCCCTTCCCCTCCTCCTCTCCCCCCCATCTTTATCACCCTTTCGTCTCATCACTCTCCTTGTTTATCCCTTTCCTTCGCCCCCCCCCCCTTCTCTTCCACCCCCCATCTCCCCCTTCCCTCCTCCTGGTCACCTACTTTCATCTACCTCTCCCCGTGTCTTGCCCTACCATTTCTCCCCCCTCCCCACTCCCCCATCTCCCTCCCCCACTCCCCCACTTCCCATGTTCTTCCCCGACTCTCTCTCTCTCCCCTCCAGCTTCGTGACCACCCTCCTCCACCCTTTTCCTGTGTTTCTTTCCTCGTCCTGCGGTTCTCTCTCCCTTGTTTTTCCTCCCCACCTCTCCCCTCCCCATGGCTCCCCTACCACTTCTCCTTCTCCTCCCCTGCCTCCTCCCCCCGTCATCTCCCTCTTCCCCAAATACCTCACCCCTCTTTCCCCTGCCTCTTCTCCCCACCTTTCCCTTCCCTCAGCTCCCCAACCCCTTCCCTTCCATTCTTCCCCCTCCCCTCCCCTCCCCTCCCCTTCCCCACCCTGTTTACCACCACCTTCCCTCACTGTCGCATCTGGCCCAGTAAAAAATACAATATCATTCCCTGCTATTGTTCGCCATCTTTCATATCAAAAACTTCTCCTGAGCTGCATACAGTCCTATGGTGAGATTTATGAGCTGAATAAAATCGTCGAGTGGGTTCTTTTCCAGTTGAATGAAATCCTCTCTCTCTCTCTCTCTCTCTCTCTCTGTTTTTATAATCAGTCGGTCCAGGTGACAGCCACAGCACTAGGTGGATGCAGCACACCTGGTGAATAAGCAATGAGCCGATGGGATGCATTATTTACCAACCTGACGTTATATGTATAGCCAGTGGGTGGTGGCGGACGGGAAGGCTTAGAATTTGGCCTGAAAAGTCCTGCCTGCGAAGGTGACCTGGTGTTTCAATCTTGCTACGACCCAAAGATCTGAGGACAGCCAGAAAATAATAATAATAATAATAATAATAATAATAATTACATTCTTGGCCTGGAGGCATTAACTGATGGTACTGGAGGTTAAGACTTTGATAATTTGATGTGGAACGTTTTTGTGGTTTATTCATAAAACCCAGACGATTGTGTTCCCGTTAGAGAGGCTTTTCACACATGAGGGACTGCAGTATAGCTTCATGCCACCACCGTCATGATGAGAGGATTATAGGTTAAATATAATAGAGAGAGAGAGAGAGAGAGAGAGAGTGAGAGAGAGTACTGTAAAAGGAACCAGAATCTACCCAAAGGACTTTATAACATTTCCTGCAATACTGTAAAGCAAAAGAAAAGGGCGATGATGTTAAGTCCTCAAAGAAACGTACAGTGTAGCCGTAGTAGTACTGTACGTGTTGTGTACATGTTTCAGACCTGCTTCAAAGGTAGTGGAAATAAAAAGAGAAATGTAATAGATAGTAGCATTGGTCGACGGAGAAATAGTAATGTCACTTTAAAATAATCATCTTCCCTATGTTTTGTTCCTTTTTTGAGTACTAGTGTTGGGGAAGAGGGAAGGAATCTCTCTCTCTCTCTCTCTCTCTCTCTCTCTCTCTCTCTCTAATTGGCTGGAGGGGTATAAAAGCCTGTAATATTCACCTCACTCTCATAACAGGCTAGTTCCCCGTGGTACCGCTAAGCACGCAGTGGCGCTTTACTAAAACACACACACACACACACACACACACGATAGGTTACATAGATAAATACTCATATGCATAGATATAGAAGCACACTCACATTCTCTCTCTCTCTCTCTCTCTCTCTCTGACAAAGTTCCGTAATTACTCCTCTGTGTTGAAGCAGCTCACCTTCAGGATCTGGTGCACACACACACACACACACACACACACACACACACACACACACACACACACACACACACACACACACACACACACACACACACACTCACTACAACTATGAATATACCTTTAACAACATAGTGTGTATGGTATATATGTGTACGCATGTGTTTGTATACCAGTATGTATGTGTGTAAGCCTGTGTATGTGTTTTTGTGTGTGTATATCCATGTACGTAAGCAGCCTACCTTATAAAGACAGTCAGCCAAAAAACTTTACCTTCTTAAAATATTCCACTTGCAGACTCAAACTTTTTTCCCTTCTACTCTTCTTGTAGAGGTAGACTCACTTTGGTAGAGTAACTTGCGTAACTTTCCTGGTGTGCGTATGAGAGAGAGAGAGAGAGAGAGAGAGAGAGAGAGAGAGAGAGAGATGGGGGGGAGGTAGCAGAAAGGATATTTGCTCAAAAAAATGAAAAAAAGTGTAGGAGGTCATAGTAAGGCAGAGCAGAGAGAGAGAGAGAGAAAGAGAGAGAGAGAGAGAGAGAGAGAGATGAAGGAAGGAGCAAAGCAGAGAGAGAGAGAGAGAGAGAATACACGAACAACTGCACGGAAAGACAAACGAACTCTTCCTGTTATGAGAGAGATAAGTCCTTCTGAGAGAGAGAGAGAGAGAGAGAGAGAGAGAGGAGGAGGAGGAGGAGGAGGAGGAGGAGGAGAACATGAAGACGCAAGAGAAAGGAAATTAGTTCAAAAGATGACAAAAATGGAGGAGGTAAAAGTTAGGGAAATGAGAGAGAGAGAGAGAGAGAGAGAGAGAGAAGGAGGGGGTTATGGAGGAAAGGAAGGGAGGAGGGGAAACTGGTGCCAGCAAGACGTGT
>NC_136965.1:1987500-1990000 GCF_032717465.1 Coenobita brevimanus
AAAGCATTGCCGGTTCCCTTCATTAGAGGTCAGTCTCTGTGAGTCTGATTCACTAGACTTCGTTACAGCAGCTTCAAAGATCATGAATAAACGAGACTACCAGCTGACGTGCTGCTCTTTTGTGCTATGTTACCAGTTAGGTTTTACAGATTACTAACGCCCATTATTATACTCCACGTTCGTTCATTAAATACTGTAGTTTTCCCTCAAAAAATCCTGCCACTTAGTAGTTATTAACCTTCACTTACGTATAATATTATGAGAATATTTGCCTCACCGCCAAAAGTTCATCCAATCGCTTTCCACCTGACACAGGCTCTGGGTTCTGAGCGATTCATTATACGTGGGCTTACTATAGGGAACTGCCAGATGTCTCCGTATACACCAATATTTTTTTTCCGCACTTTCTACTTGCTCAACTGTACATAACTTTCTCTCACTCAAAATTGTCGTCTTTTTCAACGTGATGGCCTCTTTCC
Source organism: Coenobita brevimanus (assembly GCF_032717465.1). NCBI lineage: Eukaryota > Metazoa > Arthropoda > Malacostraca > Decapoda > Coenobitidae > Coenobita > Coenobita brevimanus. The sequence goes on from NC_136965.1 coordinate 1,987,980, forward strand.
AAAATTGCTAAAATATATAACTTTGAGAAGAGAGTGTGAAAGAACTAGCCTGGGGCCGTATGTGAAAAAAAGTCTACGGAGCCAGCTTGCCGCGTTTCACTTACACCTGCCCTTTCGCATTGGCAAACATGTAACTTTCTCTTCTTTTAATTTTTTTTTTTTTTTTTTTTTTCGTGTTTGCTGACATATATAACTTTGAGAAGAGGGTGTTAAAGCATTAGAATGGGACCGTTTGTGAAAAAGTCTACGGAGCCAGCTTGCCACATTTCACTTACTCTTGCCTCTTTCTGTATTGACAAACTTATATATATATATATATATATATATATATATATATATATATATATATATACAGTATATATATATATATATATATATATATATATATATATATATTTTTTACTCTAAATTGTCTGCTTTATCATAGTCCAGTCTTTTTTTTTTTATTACCATATAATAAATCTCTCAAATTTTTCTCTTTATCACAGTGAAGTCTTTTAAAATTGTACTCTTCGTTTGTCAGTTTAAACCTAAAATAGATCCACTGAAATAGGTCACTCTAAGGCCAAACTCAATTCACTGGCGGTAAAAATAATATATTTGAAAAGACGACGTTGTAATATTACTCCCAACCACAGAAAGATGTAACACTGCAGACCACCATCTTCCTTTCAGGGGATAGAGAGACGGGGAGTGTAGGGATTTTGTGCATCTGGATAGGTTCTCCTTTTGGTTGCATCGGCGCCACCGCGGGAAGGCGTCCCTCTCCAGCACCTGTGATAGATAGATAACCAGAGATAGATATAAATTGATAAGATATAGATAGATAGATATAGACAGATAAGACATAGATAGATGATAGATAGATTGATAGGTAGGTAGGTAAGTAGGCAGGTATGTAGGTAGGTAGGCAGAGAGAGAGAGAGAGAGAGAAAGGGGGGGGGTACTGATATGCTAAACAAAACACTTATCAAGCAGAGCCCAAGTAGAATCCATGAATTTCAGACAAGCTCATCTACTGCTGAATATTCATGTGTGATTTTATCCACCTGAAATATAAGCAGGATGTGTGTGTGTGTGTGTGTGTGTGTGTGTGTGTGTGTGTGTGTGTGTAATTTTTTTGTAGAGTAAGTTTGTTTATGTTTGCTGTTTCGTTAATTGGGTGTTGTTTTTTATGATTTTTGTAAGGGCTGTGGTGGGGAGGAGGGAGTGAGGGGGAGTGGAAGGTGGGGGAGTGGGATGGGGTTAGAGAAGAGTGAGAAGGGGTGATAGGCGTGGAACTGAGTGGAGTGTGGTTGGACGGAGTGAGGGATGAGTGAGAAGGGATGAGAGGTGTGGTTCTGGGTAGGGTGTGGTGGGACGGAGTTGGATGAAATGGGGAGAGGTGGGTTGAAATGGGGTGAGCTAAGGGAAGGTATGGAGCTTGTGGTATGGTAGAGTGGAATGAAATGGGGAGGAATGGGGCTGGGCGGGATGGTGTGGGATGGGGGAGAGGAAGGTATGGTGTATGGAGAGTGCTTTAGATGATGATGATGATGATTATGATGCTGCTGCTGATGATGATGATAATGAAGAAACTGTAAACACGATCCTTTCTGGAAGCGGGAGGATACGAAATGGGATGTGGTGTGGTGAAGGGTGGGGGGGGGGACATAAAGATTGATTGCGGAGTGGGGTGACGTTGGGAACGGGTGGAAGGGGGGTGGAGGGGGAGGAATGGGGGTAGGAGGACGAGGCTAGGCTGCTATGAGACTCCCAGCCCATGCATAAACTAATTGCAGGAAGGATATGGAGATTTAGGTATTGTGAATATTTTTTTATATTTTTCTGGGGGGCGGGGGGAATACAAGGCTCTGATCATTTTTTTCGTTTTTTTTTTCTGAGTAATTACATGAAGATTATTTTGGTTAATTTTTTCTCCTCCCCTAACCCTGCCATTCTCCCTCCTCTCTTCTTACTCGTCTTTCCCTTTTTCCTCCTCTATATCCCCCTCTTCTTTTCCCTTCCTCTCTGCCCTTTTA
>NC_136965.1:1995000-2045000 GCF_032717465.1 Coenobita brevimanus
GTGTGTGTGTGTGTGTGTGTGTGTGTGTGTGTGTGTGTGTGTGTGTGTGTGTGTGATTTACCTCCTTAGAAATGAAGATCCGGTTATTTTCCCCCCAGGCTAAATATGGTTTACAGGTGACGTCAGTGTTTGTGTCATTCTCTTGGCCTTCTCACCTGTGTAATTTTCTCTAGGTTACCTGAAGTGTTGGACTTTGCTTTTTTATTACCTCTCTCTCTCTCTCTCTCTCTCTCTCTCTCTCTCTCTCTCTCTCTCTCTCTCTCTCTCTCTCTCTCTCTCTCTCTCCAGGCCTATTTTCCTCCCAATCTCACATGCTAATCCTATGTAATCCTAGTTTTCTCATAACCTTTCCTCCTCCTTCTCCTGCTCCTCCTTCTCCTGCTTCTCATCCTCCTGCTCCTCCTGCTCCTGCTCCTGCTCCTGCTCCTCCTCCTCCTCCTCCTCCTCCTCCTCCTCCTCCTCCTCCTCCTCCTCCTCCTCCTCCTCCTCCTCCATCTCTCCCAGCTTCCTCCCCTCATCTCCCCGGTTCTTTTTCCTCTCCAGTCTCATAGTGTCGTGTAACATACATTTTCTCTTTTTTCTTTTACCATTTTTTTAATATAGTCTCCCCTCCCTTTCTCATGAGCCCTCCATCTCGTGGCTCTCTCTCTCTCTCTCTCTCTCTCTCTCTCTCTCTCTCTCTCTCTCTCTCTCTCTCTCTCTCTCTCTCACACACACACACATACACAGGTAGCTCTTTCCATTAGTCCTTTGCCTCTCTGATGAAGCCAGTCCAGATATATAAGCGCTAATCACCACCTGACACCTGTAATTAACACTCAGGTACCTATGGCTCACCTGGAATTATCTGATGCTAGGTAGAATGGCTTTGAGTGGGGGAGGAGTGGGGGTTAGGGGATTGAGTGGGGGGTAGGGGATTGAGTGGTGGTCAGGGGATTGAGTGGGGGATAGGGGGTTGAGTGGGGGGGCAGAGGGTTGAGTGGAGGGCAGGGGGTTGAGTGGGGGGGCTGAGTGGAGGGTAGGGGGTTGAGTGGAGGGGCTGAGTGGAAGTTAGGGGATTGAGTGGGGGCAGGGGATTGAGTGGGGGGGCGGATCTCCCAGCCCCCCTCCCCGTAGCTACGCCTATTTTTATATGCATTAAAATTATATGCAAAAAAAAACGAAAGAATTTATTTTTTAAGCTAGCAGAGGTGATTAGAAGTAAACACATTTACAATCTAGAGAGCATACGTGATAAGTCCGTGTTTGTATGATTCATTATGAGAGATATTTGTAGCCCTTCAGTTTGGTGTGTGTGTGTGTGTGTGTGTGTGTGTGTGTGTGTGTGTGTGTGTGTCATTTCGGTCTTAGCTTTGCGTCTTGAGTCCCACAGGAAGCTCCCTAACACCTTTTCCTAAGCGATTTATTTTGCGTATTGCACCTGAACAGCCTCCTCTCTGCTGTTGAAGAGTGGACTGAGGGGTAAGGTGAAGAAGAAGTCGCTCAGTAAAAGGTGTTAAGAATGTTTTTTTATATCGACATTGCATCAGTGACACACAAGGGGATGCTGAGGTGGAGGATGTAGAATAAATCGGTGAGTGAATGGTGCAACGGAACACTGTGCCATTTGAAGTAGTGTCATTAGTAACGTAGATGAGTCTCTCCTCATCTTCTTCCCTCCTTCTTTCCCTTTCCTTCCTTCTTCCGTCTTTCCCCTTCCCTCCTTCCTCTTCCCCCCTCCCTCAGTCTTATCGCTCCTCCTCCTCTTCCTCCTCCTCCTCCTCCTCCTCCTCCTCCTCCTCCTCCTCCTCCTCCTCCTCCTCCTTCTTGCATCTTATTATGCTGGTTTCCTCTAATTTCCTCTCTCTCTCTCTCTCTCTCTCTCTCTCTCTCTCTCTCTCTCTCTCTCTCTCTCTCTCTCTCTCTCTCTCTATTTCCAGTTATATTCGAAATAATATCTCTCGTCACTGAAACCACTGTTCTTTTTTTTTTCTCCTCTCCCTCTTCCGTTTATCATGTCGTCCCTTCCTCCTCCTCCTCCTCCTCCTCCCGCCTTCCATCACACCTTCCCTCCTTCTCCCTGCCTTCCTCTATCTTTCTCTTCCTGATTTCTCCCCCTCCATCTCCTCTTTATTATATTCCTCTCCCTCATTCTCTTCTTCCTTCCTGCACTTCCTTGCCTCTTTCTCCTTCTTCCTGTCCTCCCTTTCTTATCTTCCTTGTCTCTTCTCTATCCTCCTCCTCCTCCTCCTCCTCCTCCTCCTCCTCCTCCTCCTCCTCTTTCCGGCTCACCAACTCTGGACAACCACCAGGGAAATATGATTTTTTTTTTCCTTTAGTCTTTTATTTTCTCTTATCTTTCTTGTTTTTGTTTTAATTGCTTTTGTATTTATTTTTTATCCTCTGTTGCTCATATTTTCATCTTTTTTTTTAATTGTCTTTTTCTCGTTATTTTTTCTTTCCTGTTTTGCTTTCCTTTCTTTTACGTGTTTTTTTTCTCTTGTTTTATCTGTATCTGTTATTTATTTCTTTAGCCATTCTTTCTGCAGTTTTTCCTGTTCCTTTTTCCTTCTCTTTTTCATTTAATCCTATTTCTTTCCTTATCAATTCCTTCCCCCCTTTTATTCTTTTTTTGTCTTTTTTGTCTTTTGTCTTTTTTGAGGGGGATTTTTTCATTCTTTTTCTTTTTATATATATTTTTTCTTTTTCTTGCCTTGTCCTCATTTCCCCTCACTTCCCCTCGCTTTATTTTATTTCTTCTTTTTATCTTGTTTTTTTTCTCTCTTTCACACACTTCCACCCTCCCCTCTTCTGTATTCTTTTTTTTCTCTCCACTCTTTTTCTTTACTCCTTCTCTCCTCTCATTTACCCTCCCTTCGCCTCTCCCCTCTCTGCCTTCCCTGCCTCACCTCTCCTTCCCTTCCTTCCCCTCTTTCATCTCTTCTCTATTCTCTTCTCTTCTCTTCTCTCATACCTTCTCTCCATGACTCCCTTCTCCTTTTTTTATTCATTCCTCCTTCCTTCCTTCCATCCATCCATCCTTCCTTCCATCCATCCTTCCTTCCATCCTTCCTCCCTTCCTCTCCTCTCGTATCCTCTCCTCACCTCAACAGTTGTCTACTTTCCTCTCTTGCTTCTTCATTTCCTTCCTTCCTTCCCTCCTTCCTTCCTTCCTTCCTTCCTTTCTTTCTTTCCTTCTTCCTTCCTTCCTTCCCCTTTCCTTCGCTAGGCACTGGACTGTAAGTAAATGCTTCCTCTGTACGTGTTCTTGAAGCGTGTATTTGCATTGCGGTGTGTGTGTGTGTGTGTGTGTGTGTGTGTGTGTGTGTGTGTGTGTGTGTGTGTGTGTGTGTGCGATGGAGATAGGCTCATTCTTGTGTTTATTTAGTACGAGTATATATGTATGTATGTATGTACTGTATTTATGTGTATGTATGTATGTATGCATGTGTATGTATGTATGTATATATGTGTATGTATGTATGTATGTACGTGTATATATGTTTGTATGTATGTAGAGGTTTTGTACATGAAAAACTATGAAACTAATTTGATATCAATAAAAATAATTGTTTCTTCTGCTTAAACACAAATAAACAAAAGCAAACAAAAACATAAGGTACGAAAAATATTAACCTTTTTTCAGTTCAACGACGTCCTCTTAACTCCCTCAGGATTATTATTATTATTATTATTATTATTATTATTATTATTATTATTACTACTACCACCACCACCACCACCACCACCACCACTACTACTACTACAACAACTACTACTACTACTGCTACTGCTACTATTATTATTATTATTATTATTATTATTATTATTATTATTATTATTATTCTGTACTCCTGATGTGCTCCCTGTACTAAGGACTTTAATGAAGGTAATGGCAGAGAGAGAGAGAGAGAGAGAGAGAGAGAGCTACTGGCAGAGAGAGAGAGAGAGAGAGAGAGAGAGAGAGAGAGAGAGAGAGAGCTACAAGACAGGCTGGGGAGACTAAAGGGAAACAGATGGTGGGCTGGCAGAGGTGGGACGTCTTATCTGTGTGTGTGTGTGTGTGTGTGTGTGTGTGTGTGTGTGAGAGAGAGAGAGAGAGAGAGAGAGTAGAGTAGAGTAAGAGGATAATGGAGAGCGAGAGTTGGAGTAATTGAAAGTGATGGAGCAGGGAGGGAAGAAGGACACTGAGAGAGAGAGAGAGAGAGAGAGAGAGAGAGGGAGGGAGGGAGAGAGAGAGAGAGGGGGGGGGTCTAAAAGCAAGGCCGGATCTGGGGGTGCATGTTAAGTGTGGACTGAGGGGGACTGGTACCTGGATGTGGCCCCCCCCTTCTCTCTCTCTCTCTCTCTCTCTCTCTCTCTCTCTCTCTCTCTCTCTCTCTCTCTCAGCCTTAGAGATGAATGAAGTCTTACACGATGCTCAATATTTCTTTAGTTGTCCACTTGTTTCTATCTCGACTTTGTTTTCTTTGAGTGTCCTTGCTTTGAGGCGTGGTTGAGTGTGCGTATGTGCGTGTGTGTGTGTGTGTGTGTGTGTGTGTGTGTGTGTGTGTTTTGAGGAGCCTGTCTTTCTTTGCTCCATTTCCTTCTTTTCTTTAACTTTCTGTGCGTGTTTTTGGTGTTTGCATGAAGGTGTGATTGGTTGAGGTAGGAATGAGTCTCCTTGGTTGCTAGTCAAATTGGCCTACTATTCTAACTACACCAGACCATCCACTGAGCTGCAAGAGGTGAGGGATCGTTTTCAAAGTCGAGTAATTATAATCTCGCAGCAGAAACACGAGAATTATTTTTAAGTCATGGAAGTGAAGAGGTTAAGGTGGAATTTCGAAGCCATGCAGTATAGAGATTGATATGTTGCACGTGAACCCAGTAGACTACGGGCTAAAATGAACGTTCTTTTGTAGTCTCCCATACACCTTTTGTGGGATAGGGGCTGAGGGACGTGTGTATAATCTGCTGGCTATTTCAGTGCCACCACGTGAAGGCGTCCCTCTCCCGTAGCGACGACCCTCCTACCCGTGTCATGCAGTCTGGCAAAGCTCCGAACTGCCGCTTTAACTCTTAGCAAAAAGCTTCTTTCTGTGTTAATCCCATTGTGTGTGTGTGTGTGTGTGTGTGTGTGTGTGTGTGTGTGTGTGTGTGTGTGTGTGTGTTTCAAATAGAAGTCTTTGTATAGATGAGCGTATGTATGTCAACGAGGTGATAGAGAGGGGCAACTTCTCGCGATGGCACTGATATAGACAGACAGACAGATAGATAGATAGATAGACAGACAAACAGACACGTAGATAGATGGATAGATAGATAGGTAGATAGATAGCCAGATACGCAACAACGGACAATAGTGATACAATAATTCTTTACTACGAAAAAATCCTTTATTGCTTACGAATATCTGGGGAGAGAGAGATACAGCCGAAATAAATAGGATTCATAGTGCCTCGATTTAATCCTCTTGGGGAGAGAGAGAGAGAGAGAGAGAGTGAGAGAGAGAGAGGAAGGGGTGAAATATAATCTTTATAATAGAGAGACATTGAGAGGAAACGGTATTGAAAGGAAGTGATATGATAGACAGACGAGTTGGAACAATCTAAGAGAGAGAGAGAGAGAGAGACTAGCGAAGGGTAAGAGCGAAGGAAGGAGAATGAGGGCATAACCGAAGAGAAAAGAATGAAGTGGAGGGGAGATGAGGGCAGTGAACCAGAGAGAGAGAGAGAGAGAGAGAATCATGAATGAGCCAGACAGCGTAAGGGGAGGAAGAGAAGAAAGGATGAACAAGTGGAAAGGAATGGAAGAGAAGAGCAAGGACGAGGGCGGATGGATGCAAAAAAGTAGGACTGAGAAGATGGAAGAGAGAGAGAGAGAGAGAGAGAGAGAGAGAGAGAGTGTGCCTCCAGTTACATAGATACGCAAACCCCACAGACAACACGGCCGAAGCAATCTCTTATATATCAAATCTTAGTGAGTCTTGTCTTTGGTGTAGGTGTTCAGAAACTCCCAAGATGCAACTGGAGATTTGATAGTCTTGGAAGATGCTTAAAGGAACTGGTCTCCTTCTAAATACTCAAAACTGATTAGCCTAGCCTCGGAACCCTACGCCAAGCAGAAAGAAGAATAGCCTTTTTTCTCAGACTTTTACTCCATCGTTGTGAGAGTATTTTCCTAAGCTCAAAAAATCCGTGTGACAGTAACAGGAAGGAAAGGAAAATGAAACGGATGTAAAAGGAGTATGAAACGGGGATAAACAGAGAGAAAACATGAATAAAACGGGAATGAAACGGGAATGAAACGGGAATATGTCAAGGGTGAAATAGAAATATCGACACTTCACATTTTCTGTTCCTTTCATCACCCCACACTCACACCCTTCCCCTCCTAATCTCCCCTCCTCCCCTCCCTCTCACCCCCTTCCCTCCCTCCCACTCTCTCCCATCCCACTCCCCCCCCACCGTCTCACTTCCTCCACCACTCACCTTTCCCCTTTCATTCGCCCCTTCCGTCACTCACGCCTCTCCCCCCACGCATCTCATTCCCCTCCCAGCCCCTATTCCCCTTCTATTCATCCCTCCCCACTCCCAGTCACCCCTTCCCCTCCCACTCATCCCTCCCCTCCACTCGCCCCCTCTCTCGTCTCAGTCCCCCCTCGTAACAACCCTTAACCAATTAACCTTTTTCTGCCACTCATCCAGGTAACAATAAAGGTGTGCCAGGTATGCACAGGTAGCCAGTCAATATAACTCACTCATTAGCACTAGCTTTGATGGGAAGGGGAGAGGGTCGTGGAGGGTGGGAAGGGGAGAAGGAAAGGGGGGAAGGAAGGGGAGCGAAGGGGGAGGAAGGGAGGGGACAAGGAAGGGGAGGGAAAGATGAAGAAAGGGAGGGGTGTTAGAATGGGGGAGGAATTTAAGTGGTTTAGGAGAGACTTGGAGATGAGGAAAGGGTAGGGGGAAGGAGGAGGAAAGGAGGGGAGGGGAGGGGAGGAAAAGAGGTAAGGGAGGGGGAAGGAAGGGTAGTGGAGAGGGGAAGGGAAGAGGGGTGGCGAGAAAGAAGGGGTGGAGGAGAGATAAGAAAGAGGGTAGGAAGGGTGCTGGGAAGGGGAGGGGAGGTAGGATAGTAGGAGGGAGGAAAGTATGTCAGTGAAGGGAGGGGTGGAGTAAGGGATAGGAAGAGGGGAAGTAATCGGTGGAGGAGGGAAGAAATGAGGGTAGGAGAGGGATTGGAGAAGTAGAAGTGGGGAAGAGGAGGAATGAAGGATGGGGAGGACACAGTCAGGGGAGGGGCTGAAAGTATGTCAAAGAAGGGTAGGGCTGGAGGGGGTAGGAGGAAGGGGAAATGTGGAGGAGGGGAGGGAGAGAAGGAAAGGGTGAGGGGAGAAAGGAACGAATGGGAGGGAGAATGATGACTGAGGATGGGGTGAAAAATGAAGGAAGGAATGGGGAAGGTGGCGAGAAGTGAGGGAGGAAGATACAAGCTTACTTTCTTCTTCTCCTCCCTTTCCATCTTCTTCATCTCTCCTCTTCTTCTCTTCTTCCTCTTCCTCCTCTTCCTCAAGGTAGTGGTGGTAAGATTGCATAGTGTCACGCGGGATTCCTCTGTACACGAGCCACTAAAAATTATAATTAGAGCATTTCCCCCTGGTCCGTGGGTGCTGGCGGGGGGTGGGGGGTTGAGAGGGTGCAGGGGCGTATTCAGGGTGGGTTTAGGACGACCTTGGCACCTCATCCTTAGCGATTTATTCTTGCAAATGGCGTGTTGATAGTCGTTCATTCCAAAGGATCCGAAGCTCCCCCTCTCTATCGATTTATTATTTAAGTGAGCAACACACACACACACACACACACACACACACACACACACACACACACACACACACACACACACACACCAATAAAAAACTTAACTACTAATCTCAGTTGCCCGGAGCATAGTTAGTGAGGTAATTTTCGTGGACTGAATTGGAGTCAACTGCACGAAACACGAAGATGACCTTGTGTTCCGTGGGGGGTGTTCCGTGGGGAGGAGTGTTCCGTGGGGGGTGTTCCGTGGAGGCGGTGTTCCGTGGGGAGTGTTCCGTAGGGAGTGTTCCGTGGGGGGTGTTCCGTAGGGAGTGTTCCGTAGGGGGTGTTCCGTGGGGGGGTTCCGTAGGGAGTGTTCCGTGGGGAGGAGTGTTCCGTGGGGAGTGTTCCGTGGGGGAGTGTTCCGTGGGGGAGTGTTCCGTGGGGGGTGTTCCGTGGGGAGTGTTCCGTAGGGGGTGTTCCGTAGGGAGTGTTCCGTGGGGGAGTGTTCCGTGGGGGGTGTTCCTTGGGGTATGTGCTCCTTTTAATCCCCCACGTCCCCTTTCTGTCTATAAAAAAAAAAAAAAAAAGTCAGCATCACAGAAAAAGAAAAATATCAAGAAAAAAAAATCTCCCTCTCCTGACTCAAAAAAAAAAAAAAAAAGTACAAGAAAATCCAAAAAAAAAAAGAGCAAGAAAAAGAAAAAAGAAAAAAAATTAAAAAAATATATATAAAAGAAAATCAGAAAAGAAAAAAGTGGGACAAGAAAATCATGTAAATATCCTTCCTTTTTTTTGGCTCAAGATCATGAGTGAAAATTGTCTTTAATATTCTCTCATATGTCCTTGAATCCGACAGGGTGAGAGAGAGAGAGAGAGAGAGAGAGAGAGAGAGGGAGAGAGAGAGAGAGAGAGAGAGAGAGATTGTGACGTCAGAGCAAATGAGGTGTTCTGATTGGTGTAGGGGAGGTGATGTAAGGCTTTAGATAGATAGATAGATAGATTGAAGGGTAGATAGATAGATAGATAGATAGGTAATGGAGCCCTGTGGTGTAGGGGTAGTGATGTAAGTCGTTATATATAGAGATAGATAGATAGATAGATAGATAGATATAGGTAGGTAGACAGACAGATAGATAGAGATGAAGATAGATAGAATGGTAGATAGATGAACATTGATAGAAAGGTTGATAGATAATATAAAGATAGATAGATACATAGAACCACATCTATCGACGGTGGATTGGGTAGTCGTTTTTACGAGTGAATGGTTCTGTGATGAAGAGGCCTGAGAGAGAGAGGGAGAGAGAGAGAGAGAGAGAGAGAGAGAGAGAGAGAGAGAGAGAGAGAGGGAGAGAGAGAGAGAGAGAGAGAGAGAGAGAGAGAGAGAGAGATTACATTCCCAAGTTCATTTCCCTTTTCGAGTTTTTTTGAGAGAGAGAGAGAGAGAGAGAGAGAGTGTTCTTTCCTAGTTGTTCATTTTCTTTGTCGTGTTCTTCATGGGGGAGAGGAAGCTATATTTCTATCTTTATTTTCTTATTGTTATTATTTTTTTTTATTTTTTTGGCTAGAGGACCAAAGGAAGATGTTGATTTTTTTTCCTTGCTTTTTTTTTTTCCTCCTTGACAATTTGGGTTTTTCTGGGATGAGGAAAATCGTCTTCTCTTGCTTTAAATAAAAACAGAAAAGCGGCGAGGTGAAGCATGATGTGTGTGTGTGTGTGTGTGTGTGTGTGTGTGTGTGTGTGTGTGTGTGACGTGGGAGACCGGCCTCGTTGTGAAGGGGTTAAGGGAAGCTCTGTTTATTATAATCTATTTCGAAAAAGTCTGTCCAGAGATTAATAATTAAAAAAAAATGGCGATTGAATATGTTAAATAGATCCTGGGAGTGAAAAGGTGGTAGTAGTAGTAGTAGTAGTAGTAGTAGTAGTAATAGTAGTAGTAGTAGTAGTAGTAGTAGTCCAACCCTAGAGTCATCTGAACGTGATCCCAGTGGACTGCATGGTAAAGCTCTCTTCCTGCGTCCACCATCCTCCTTTTCGGGGATAGGGAGGGAGTTAAGGGACGTCTGTATAACCGGGCCGTGGATCAGCTCCGTTATATCAGTGCCACCACGTGAAGGCCCCCTCACTAGCAGCAGGGAAGGGGTAAATGTAGGTTATGTGAAGAAGCTTAACACGGCTTGCCACTTACTTGCCCGGAGGGACGGGGCACTCTCTCTCTCTCTCTCTCTCTCGTAGCATCGTTTCCTCTCCTTTCCTCTCCTTTATTTTCATGTCTTGTGCTCCTTTCCTCTCTTTCCTCCTCCCTCCTCTCTTCTCCTCTCCTCTCCTCTCTTCTCTTCTCTTCTCTTCTCTCCTCTCCTCTCCTCTCTTCTCTTGTCTTCTGTCTTCTCTTCTCTTCTCTTCTCTTCTCTCCTCTTCTCTCCTCTCCTGCTCGATCCCTGTCACTCACTTGCCAAAATCGTTCCCCTTACCCTCTCCTTTCCACGCCACTTTACTTCCTCTCTCTCTCTCTCTCTCACTGCCAAAATCTTTAATCTGCTCTCTCTCTCTCTCTCTCTCTCTCTCTCTCTCTCTCTCTCTCTCTCTCTCTCTAATCGAATCACTTCATGTTTTTTTTTTTGGCTTCCCTTCACAGTGGCGGTTCAAGGCAGAGAGAGAGAGAGAGAGAGAGAGAGAGAGAGGACCACGATAACAGGGTCTCTTGTGTTCCAGTGATGTGTGTGTGTGTGTGTGTGTGTGTGTGTGTGAGAGAGAGAGAGAGAGAGAGAGACTTGCTCAGGCAGAAGACAAGGAAGTGATAAGAAATGACAGTTGAAATAAATCCCTATTAGGATATCGACAAATTAATAGATATATATATAACCATAATTATATAAACTCATAATTAAAAAGCAATTACCAATGAGCTTAATTTGGCAGTGAGATGATCCTAGGCCAGAGATTACCCCCTGCCTCATTAACAATCTTAATTAAGGCTGCTCAACCCTGACCTCATTTGGGCTATACTGGCAGGGGTGATGATGATGATGGTGGTGATAATGGTGGTGGTGGTGGTGGTGGTGGTGATGGATGTGTGTGTGTGTGTGTGTGTGTGTGTGTGTGTGTGTGTGTGTGTGTGTGTGTGTCTAAGTACCCCGCCAGCTGGAGTAATTTAGTGGAATTGGTGTCATTTGAGTGAAAGGTGTTGTGTGGCTCAGTCTACACACACACACACACACACACACACACACACACACACACACACACACACACACACACACACACACACACACTTCCACCCCTAGCGTCAACCCCCTGCGGTCTTGTCGCTACACATTCCCTCTTTTTTCACTCTTAATTGGCCTGCCAGAGTGAGTGTAATGAATAGCGTGTGTGGAATGCTGTTGTGGGGGGAGGAGAGGGGAATGAGGGGAGATGGGGAGGGGGAGAGAGGGAAATGGGGAGGGGAGAGGGGAAATGGGGAGGGAGAAAAGGGGAAGTGGAGAGAGAGGGAAGGGGGAAAGGGGAAAGGGGAAGAAGGGAAATGGGGAGGGGAGAGGGGGAAATGGGGAGGGGGAAGAGGGAAATGAGAAGGGAGAAAGAAGGGAAGTGGAGAGAGAGGGAAGGGGGAAATGGGAAGGGGAGAGGAAAATGGGGAGGGGAGAGGGGAAATGGGGAGGGAGATGAGGAGGAAATGAGCAAGGGAATAGGGGAAATGGGGAGGGGGATGAGGGGAAATGGGGAGGGAGAAGGGGACGGGATGATGGAGAGGGGAAAGAGGGTGTTGAGAAAGAAGTAGTGAGGAGAAATGGGTAGTAGGGTGCATCTCTCTCTCTCTCTCTCTCTCTCTCTCTCTCTCTCTCTCTCTCGGGGTGATAGATGAGGGTATTGTATATGCAAATCAAGAACAGGAAAGCCTTTGTACCGATCAGTGCCTTTTGATCTCGAAATAGGAGAGAGAAAATTCGAAAAAAAAAAAAAACGAAAAAAAAAAAGATAATTGAGCCTGGACCTTGCATTATGGGAAATTTTTATAGATTTTTGGAAGCTTATAAGAATTTTTTTTTGAGGAAATTTGATGGAAAAAGGACTTTGAAATATAAGAAGTAATTCAGGTTTCGTGGATCGATGTCAAATTCTCTCTCTCTCTCTCTCTCTCTCTCTCTCTCTCTCTCTCTCTCTCTCTCTCTCTCTCTCTTCCATCTCCTTTGCAATAATTTTCTCTGTGTTTCATCATGTACTATTGGGGGAGCTAGGGACGCCTACCATCCCTTCACTCGATGTAGTGCTGTCTTCGGGAAACTACACTGAGTGGCAAGCTGAATATTTTCCCCTAAACAAGGAGACTATTGACTACGTTGGGTGGTAACCATAACATGACGCCTGGTGGCTTAGTGGGTTGAGGCGCTCCAGTCGGAATGATCCTGTAAGGGTACATCCGAGGCATGGTTGGGTTTCATTGCTCGCCTAATGCTACTCAGGGCCGAGGGAGGCTGGTCACCCTCTCCTTATATGTCGAGACTGTAGCTTATCTCCGGGATTCTGCGCTCTTGAGGGGGGGCAAAGCACACACACACACACACACACACACACACACACACACACACACACACACACTAAATGATGTATGGATGAATATATTAAGTAAGAAATCAAGTCGTGTAAATTAATTTTCTGATTCTGATTCCCACCCAACCCCTTCCCCTCCCCCCCTCAAATTCCCCCCTCCTCCCCTCCCCCCTCCCCCCTCAGCGTGGCGCCTTTGAGAGAACTTTATGGCCCAATACCCTCACTTCGATCCCCCTCCTCCCCTTCCCTCTCCCTCCACCCCCTCCTCTCTCCCCCTCTCGCCTCCTTTCTCTTTCCTCCACCCCTCCGCGACACCTACCCACGCACCTACCTCCCGTTTGTCCTGTTCCTCCTCCAGTTCCTCCTACTTTCTCTCCCCTTCCCCCTCTCCCCTATCATCCTTCCCCCCACTCTCCCCCCTTTCTCTCCCCTTCCCCCTCTCCCATTTCATCCTTCCGGCCACCTGCTACGCACCTCCATCTCAGATTCTCTTCTCCCCACTACGCCTGTCCCTCTTTTCTTTCCCCGCCACCTCTTCTCCCCTGCTTTTAACTCCCCATCCGTCTTCTTCCTACCCCATCTTCTCTCTCCCTCCACTCCTCTCCCCTTTTCCTCCCTTCTCTCCCCTCCGTCTTTCCTCTCTTCTCGCCCCACTTCCCCTCTTCTTTCGCCCCCTTCATCCTCCTGTTTATTTTCTTTTTGTTACATCGTCGTCGTCTGTTTCAAAATCCTTCCCTCTCACCCTTTTCCTCTCCTCCTTTCTTCTTTCGTACTTCCCTCCACCGCCACGCCTGTGTTCCCCTCCCCCTCCTCCCTGCTTTCATTCCCCCCTCCCTCTTCTTCCTCCTCACACTCTTCTTCCATCCCCCTCCCCGTTTCTGGCCACCTTCATCCCAGTTTTTATCTCTCTTCTCCTCCTTGCTGTTTTCCTCCCCTCCACCTCCTTTCCTCCGTCTCCCCTTTGCACCCTCCCCTCCCTTCCCCCCTCTCCCTCCCCTCCCCCTTCTCCTCCTCCCCTCCCTCTTTCTCTCTATGACGCCTCTGGAACATTTCTGTCTATATGTCCAGGTTTTACGTCGCTCGGGATGACGACGACGAGAGAGAGTGAGAGTGAGAGAGAGAGAGAGAGAGAGAGAGAGAGAGAGAGAGAGAGAATAATCGGGACATAAAAAGGGCTAAAAAAAAAAAAATCGAGAAACAGAGCAAGAGAGAGAGAGAGAAAAAAGTAATGGAAAAAAAAAGAAAGGTGAAATTTAAAAACAAATCAAGTGGCGGTAAAGCATCGCAAAAAAAAAAAAGAAAGAAAAAAAAAGCAATTGCAAAAAGTGATGAGTGAGAATCAGAAAAAAAAAGAAAAAAAAAACTGAAAGAAAAGCGAAAAAATGAGAGAATTTTAGGGGGAAAATATCGAAGGAAAATAGTGAGTGAGAAAGAAGGGAAAAATAAAATCCTTAAAATTGAGAGAACTTTGAGGAAATGAGAAGTGGATGTGAAATGACAGAAGGATTACATCTCCCTCTCCTCTAAGGCAATTAATTAAGGAGGCTCTCAGGCCCTGGTGAAGGTAGTGATGTGATGGAAGTGATGGAAGTGAAGTGATGGAAGTGAAGTGATGGAAGTGATGGAAGTGAAGTGATGGAAGTGAAGTGATGGAAGTGAAGTGATGGAAGTGAAGTGATGGAAGTGAAGTGATGGAAGTGATGGAAGTGAAGTGATGGAAGTGATGGAAGTGAAGTGATGGAAGTGAAGTGATGGAAGTGAAGTGATGGAAGTGAAGTGATGGAAGTGATGGAAGTGAAGTGATGGAAGTGAAGTGATGGAAGTGAAGTGAAGGAAGTGAAGTGATGGAAGTGAAGTGAAGGAAGTGAAGTAATGGAAGTGAAGTGATGGAAGTGAAGTGATGGAAGTGAAGTGAAGGAAGTGAAGTGATGGAAGTGAAGTGATGGAAGTGAAGTGAAGGAAGTGAAGTGAAGGAAGTGATGGAAGTGAAGTGATGGAAGTGAAGTGATGGAAGTGAAGTGAAGGAAGTGAAGTGATGGAAGTGAAGTGATGGAAGTGAAGTGATGGAAGTGAAGTGATGGAAGTGAAGTGAAGGAAGTGAAGTGATGGAAGTGAAGTGATGGAAGTGAAGTGATGGAAGTGAAGTGATGGAAGTGAAGTGATGGAAGTGAAGTGAAGGAAGTGAAGTGAAGGAAGTGAAGTGATGGAAGTGAAGTGATGGAAGTGAAGTGATGGAAGTGAAGTGATGGAAGTGATGGAAGTGAAGTGATGGAAGTGAAGTGATGGAAGTGAAGTGAAGGAAGTGAAGTGATGGAAGTGAAGTGAAGGAAGTGAAGTGATGGAAGTGATGGAAGTGAAGTGATGGAAGTGAAGTGATGGAAGTGATGGAAGTGAAGTGATGGAAGTGAAGTGATGGAAGTGAAGTGATGGAAGTGAAGTGATGGAAGTGAAGTGATGGAAGTGAAGTGAAGGAAGTGAAGTGAAGGAAGTGAAGTGAAGGAAGTGAAGTGAAGGAAGTGAAGTGATGGAAGTGAAGTGATGGAAGTGAAGTGATGGAAGTGAAGTGATGGAAGTGAAGTGATGGAAGTGAAGTGATGGAAGTGAAGTGATGGAAGTGAAGTGATGGAAGTGAAGTGAAGGAAGTGAAGTGAAGGAAGTGATGGAAGTGAAGTGATGGAAGTGAAGTGATGGAAGTGAAGTGAAGGAAGTGAAGTGATGGAAGTGAAGTGATGGAAGTGAAGTGATGGAAGTGAAGTGATGGAAGTGAAGTGAAGGAAGTGATGGAAGTGACGTGATGGAAGTGAAGTGATGGAAGTGAAGTGATGGAAGTGAAGTGATGGAAGTGAAGTGAAGGAAGTGATGGAAGTGAAGTGATGGAAGTGAAGTGATGGAAGTGAAGTGATGGAAGTGAAGTGATGGAAGTGAAGTGATGGAAGTGAAGTGATGGAAGTGACGTGATGGAAGTGACGTGATGGAAGTGAAGTGATGGAAGTGAAGTGATGGAAGTGAAGTGATGGAAGTGATGGAAGTGACGTGAAGGAAGTGAAGTGATGGAAGTGAAGTGATGGAAGTGATGGAAGTGATGGAAGTGAAGTGATGGAAGTGAAGTGATGGAAGTGAAGTGATGGAAGTAACGTGAAGGAAGTCACTTAAGATAACTGAAGGAGGTGAGTTTTGTAAAGGGAAATGATTGAAGCGATTTGAAGGACGTGAAGAAATGAATGGAAGTGATTTGAAGGAAGTGAGAAAATGATGTACGTGGTTTGAAGGAAGGGAGTTGAAGGATCGATGGAAGTGAAGGAAGTGAGTTGAGGGAAATATGGAAATTATTTAAAGTGAAGAGAATTATGGAAGTGATTTGAAGGAAGTGAAAGACTTGTTGGAATATGTTTGGAGGAGAGGAGAGGAGAGGGGAGAAGAGGAGAGGAGAGGAGAGTAGGCGAGGGGAGGGGAAGAAGTGGTGGAGAATGATAAGATAGAGTGGAAGGGGAGGGTTGGGGAGGCAGGAGGGGAGGGAAGGTAGGGGGAGGAGTAGGAGGGGAAGGTATGATTTGAGTGGGGGTGAGGGAAGATAGGAAGGATAGCAGAGGGTGGGTAGGGAAAAGTAGGAGGGGAGACAAAAGAAGGGGAGGGGACGATAGAACCGATAGCAGGGGGTGAGGGAAGGTAGGGGAAGGAGGGAGTGGGGGATAATGGGAGGGGGAAGCCAGGGAAAGGGACGGATGAGGTGATAGAAGGAGTGAGAGGGGAACAGGAGGGGGGGGGGAGAACCTGAATAGTTTTTCCTGTCCCCTTCCCCTTTACAGCAAGGTTTATGTGGGAAGTTGGGGGTGTTGTGTGGAGGGGTGGAAGACGGGAGTGGGGATGGGTGGGGATAGGGGTAGGATGGGGGGGGGAGAGAAGAGGGTATCAGGGAAGGAAAGAAAGGAAGGAATGGGAGAGATATGGGAAAGGAAGGGGTGGAATTGGGAAAGAGAGGAAGGGAGGCGAGGGAAAGGGAAGGGAAAGTAAGGAAAGGAATTGGGAGGAGAGAGGAAGAAGGAACGGGAAAGAAGAGATAGGGAATAGGAAAGAAGGAGAGAGGAGGAAGAAGAGGAAGTAATTGGAGAATAAGTGAAGGAGAAGACGAGAGGCGTAACAGAAGAGCGGTGAAGGGAGTGAGATGGACCGAAAGAGGGAATGCACTCCGACCTCTCCAAGAACTCTTTGAAGCGTCTTTCCTCCAATATCCCTCCTCATGAACGTCAGTAGGGGCTCAGTCAAGGAAAATTCACTGTCCGTCTTGTCCTAATTCTTACATTCCTTTAAGATTTCCTGTCGTCTTCTTTTTCGGGATTGCGATCTGTGTGTGTGTGTGTGTGTGTGTGTGTGTGTGTGTGTGTGTGTGTGTGTGTGTGTGTGTGTGGCGATGAAGACTGCAACCGTCGGACGCAAACGTTTCGACCGTATCTGACGCAAACGTTTCGACCATATCTGACGCAAACGTTTCAACCATAGCTGACGCAAACGTTTCGACCGTATCTGACGCAAACGTTTCGACCGTGTCTGATGCAAACGTTTCGACCGTATCTGACGCAAACGTTTCGACCATAGCTGACGCAAACGTTTCAACCATAGCTGACGCAAACGTTTCGACCGTGTTCCCTCATCTTATATTCCTTTCTAGTCGTGCTGTTGTATATGGCATTTTTGTTTTTATTTATTGAACAAAAATAAAGGAAAATAAAAAAATGTGGTATGGAAGGACACAGGAGGAAAGGAAGTGATGAGAGTCAAGAGGAAAAATAAGAGAGGAAAGGATGAGAAGAAGGAGGAGGAGGAGGAGGAGGAAAGAGAGAAGAATAGTAAATGGCAGAAGAAAAGGGGATGAAAAGAGTAAACGTGAGAAGATGAAGACGAAGAAAAAGAGAGAAAATAGTAAGAGTTAAAAAAGAGAAACGAGAGAAGAAGACGGAGAAAGAAAACGGTAAATGGAAGAAGAAGAAAAAAGAGAGAAAAAAAAGAACATGAAGAAGACGATGATGAAAAATTGATACTGGATGGCAAGAAGAAAAAACAAAAAATACTACAAACTAATTCGAAAAAATATGGACGAAGGAATATTAAAAAAAAACTGATCAGAATCTCACTCAGGAAAATCATGACGTGGGGACATTTTTGCGAGGGGAAACGATGATGGAAGAGACGTGATATCGAGTCCCGGGTGACGAAAAAAATATATATATTTATGTGGAAGGGTTTGTGAAGCCTGGGGTTGGGATGGGTTTGGGATGGGGTTGCTTGTGTATGGTTATTATTATTATTATTATTATTATTATTATTATTATTATCGTCATTATTATTTTTATCATTATCGTTGTCATCATCATCATCATCGTAGGTAAAGATATTTCTATGATTATTAAACAACTATTATTTTTATTATGGTGGGTGACAGAGTGACTTGGAGGCGTTTTGTCTGCGGCCACCCTTTGCGGGATTAGGGCGTCGGGCTATAGATAGATAGATAGATAGATTATTATTATTATTATTATTATTTAAAGATATTTAGATTTTGGGAAAGAGAAATCCGTTTCCTAGCTGAGTACATGGAAAGGTCAAGTAGAATGTTAAAGAGAGAGAGAGAGAGAGAGAGAGAGAGAGAGAGAGAGAGAGAGAGAGAGAGAGAGAGATTAAAGTTCGAAGCAATCATTAGAAAGAGAGAGGGAAGGGGAGAGAGAGAGAGAGAGAGAGAGAGAGAACAAATTAAAAGCAGCATAAAAAAAATACAAGATAGATAGATAGATAGACAGACAGACAGACAGACAGAGAGGACAGCTTGAAGTAGCACACGCAGAGAGAGAGAGAGAGAGGGAGCTTTGCGAGAGTGACCTCATTCTAGTGACCTTTTAATGACCTCAGGGCGATCATAGGTCAAGGGGAGAGAGAGATAGATAGATAGATAGATAGATAGAGAGAGAGAGAGAGAGAGAGAGTGTGTGTGTGTGTGTGTGTGTGTGTGTGTGTGTGTGTGTGTGTGTGTTTAACAAGGAAAGCACCCGGCAGGCTTTTTTTTCCCCCTGTAAAGAAATAAAGACAGGAAATATCTCAAAGTAGCAGTTCCTGTAATTTTCTCGTGTCCCGTCTCAACCATAACTCTGTGATTTATCCCATTGTTTTCGTATGATTCTATTTTTGATGTTCATTTCCGTCGGGAGTGATCAGTTTTTGGGATCTGCCTCTCCCCTGAAGTGAGTAAATTATTGGTCATTTTAGTCATTGACCTACCTTGACCTTACTAAACCTAACCTATACCCCGAGCACTTCACCTAGACAAATTCCTACCTTACTTTACTTACTGGCCTTACCTCCCTGAAGAAATATTGCAGGAATGAGAGATGGTGGGATGGAGCGGAGAGGTATATGAGAGAGGGGTGTGTGAGCTGGTAGCGGGGCATTGAAATGGCGGGGGACGGGGCGACATGGAGGCGATTTGTTAGTGGCCACCCCTTACGGGATTAAGACGTCTGGCAATAGATAGATAGAAAGCGACTGTTACAGAGGCCATGGCGCGACTGATTTGTTATTTACCAGGCAGTAGTTCAACAGGTGATTGGCTAGGGTAAATCACATGACTCCTGGTTGCATTAAAAAACAATTATATCTCTGTATTAATTTATTTCCGTCAATTATATCTGTTATTTTTTTATTTCCGTCAAAGTGTCGTAAAGGAAAAGGTGTTTGCACAGGTGAGATCTAGCCAAACGACGCTGCTAAGTTTACCGGGACGATTATGGAATGAACGTAGAATAATACCGTGGTTCCCGCCAAGAGAGAGTCAAGATTGGAAGTCGTAGGCAGAGGGAAATACAGACTGGAGAAGACAGTACCACCTACCTACCTACCTACACCACGAAGTAACCAGCTTGCCTTCCTACCTACGTACCTACCTCCTTTCCTTCCATACTTCCCTTACCTACCTACCTCCATTCCTGCCTCTCAGCTTACCATCCTACCTACCTTCCTCCTTACCTACCTACGTACCTGCCTCCTTTCCCTCCTTACTTCCGATACCTACTTACCTACCCCCCTTCCTCCATACCTACCTCTCAACTTACCTCCTTACCTACCTGCCTACCTCCTTACCTACCTACCTTCCTCCTTACCTACCTACCTACCTTCCTTTAGGCCGGTAACGAGGTGTCCGTGGCAGGAGTGATGTTGGAATGGATTTATCGGGACCCGTGTCGATTATCCTCTCTCTCTCTCTCTCTCTCTCTCTCTCTCTCTCTCTCTCTCTCTTACTATCTTTGTCTGTGTCTAATGAACTATATATTATTTTCTATGACAGTCTGTAACAAGCTGCCGTTTTATAGTAGATGGGTGTACTGTATATACCATCCACTCATCTGATGTAGTGCTGCCTCTCCGTGACTCAGCATTGATGAACCTAATAGACTCATGCAGCTTGGGAAACTATTTAGCTTCTACGCTGGGTGGTAACCATAACACCAAATGAACACCTTTACGTCTAGTGGTTTAAGACGCTCCAGTCGGATAGATAGATAGACAAATAGAAAGACAGATTGACAGTGACAGGCAGATAGATAGATAGTTAGATAGATAGATGTTGCTGTTTGCTTTCCTTTATATTCCTTCCCATTCCCACCACCTCTTCCTCCAAGCCTTCCTCCTTCCTTCCCTCCTTCCTTCAATCCTCCCTCCCTCCTTCCTTCCGTACTATCTTCATACCTTAATCTCCTTCCTCTTCTCCTCCTCCTCCTCCTCCTTTCCTCTCCTTCTCCTCCTCCTCCTCCTCCTCCTCCTCCTCCTCACGTTCAGTCCCTCTAAATTCCTCTCACCCGGCAATTTCCTCTCCATCTTCCTCTCTCTCTCTCTCTCTCTCTCTCTCTCTCTCTCTCTCTCTCTCTCTCTCTCTCTCTCTCTCTCTCTCTCCAGTACACACACACACACACACACACACACACACACACACACACACACACACACACACACACACACACACACACACACACACAGGAGGAGAGAGTTTATGTTGCATATCTGGCCACCTGAGAGTAAAGCAGACAGAAGCAGACGCGCCTGGGAGCAATAAAACAGAGAGAGAGAGAGAGAGGGGGAGAGAGAGAGAGAGAGAGAGAGAGAGAGAGAGAGAGAGAGAGAGAGAGAGAGAGAGAGAGAGAGAGAGCCTGGGGAACAATAAGTGGCATCTTTTGCAGAGTTTATGGATGCGAGTTCTGTTTTAGCCCCCCCCTCAACCCCCCCTTCAGCCTCCCCCCTCCTCACCCCCCTCCCCCTTTTCCTCAACCTCCCCTCCTACACCCCCTTCCTCCCTTCTTCAACCCCCTTCCTCCCCTGCTCAATCTCCCTCCCCCTTTCTCAACCCCCTCCCTTTTCCTATGCCTCCCCTTCCCTCCTCAACCTTCCTTCTCCCTTCCTCAAACTTCCTCACCCTCCTCCCTTTTTCCTCAGCATCCCCTTCCCTCCTCAGTCCCCCCTCCTCCCTCCTCAACCCCCCTCCTCCCTCCATTATTCTCTTCCCCCCACTTCTAAGCCCTCCTCCCCCTCCTTAACCCCCCTCTCCTCTTTCCCACCCCACTCTTACTTACCCAAGTTTCTTAAATGCTGAAAAACAGGGAATACACACACACACACACACACACACACACACACACACACACACACACACACACACACACACACACACACACACACACACACACACACACACGATAATATTACACCTAGATACACTGCCCTAACTTTAATATCACCCCTTACAACACAGTACACTTACACACACACACACACACACACACACACACACACACACACACACACACACACGGTACTAATACACCTAAATACACTATCTCAACTTTGATATCACCCATACAACACTATTATGCCGATCCCCCCTAACACCTCTTCCTTAGCGATTTATTTTTGGATACAGGTGGTTAATATCCTTTTGTACGTTATTTATGCAGAGTTTGGCGATATTGGAAAGATTCGTGCAACACAGGTGAGAGGATTAAGATATAATAATCAAAATAAACCGCTTAGCAGAAGGTGTTAGGGAGCTTCCTTAACAGAGAATGCAAGCCTTACTCACTTCTACTACTACTACTACTACTGCTGCTACTACTACTACTACTACTACTACTGCTGCTACTACTACTACTACTACTACTACTACTACTACTACTACAAATAGACGAGCGGATAATATTACAAGATTGCATCCATCACCACCTCCACTACAGAGAGAGAGAAAGAGAGAGAGAGAGAAAGAGAGAGAGAGAGACCAGGACCCAAGGCGCAGGACACATGAGGAACCCTAACACAAGTTTTAATGGTGTGTTTCCAAGGCTCTCTCTCTCTCTCTCTCTCTCTCTCTCTCTCTCTCTCTCTCTCTCTCTCTCTCTCTCTCTCTCTCTCTCTCTCTCTCTCTCTCTCTCTCTCACATCACTCCTACCTACCCTTCTTCCCTCCCTTCCACCCCAATCATATCTCTCCCTTTCTCCCTCACTCTTTCCTCCCCCTCTCTCCACCTATTCCTTCTACTTCTCTCCCTCTTTCCCCAACAATCCCTCTCCTTCCTTCCTCCCCAACACTGTCTCTTCCTCACCCCATCTCCCCTCTTACCCTAATGAAGGAAGGTTGACGATGAAGGAAGGTAAATGGTATGCAAGAGAGATCAGTAGGTGGGGAGGGCGATAGGTAGGAATTAAGTGTATTTAGGTAAGGGAAAGAGGGAGACAGACAGACAGACAGACAGAAAGACAAGCGAAAGGAGAGCCAGGCAAGGATGCATTAAACAGACAGACAGAAAAAAGACAAGCGAAAGGAGAGCCAGGCAAGGATGCATTAAACAGACAGACAGACAGACAGAAAAAAGATGAATGATTATTTTTCTGGGCGAGATGGTGTCTAATTGATATAATTGTTTCTCTCTCTCTCTCTCTCTCTCTCTCTCTCTCTCTCTCTCTCTCTCTCTCTCTCTCCCTCCCTCGCGTTACCTTTGATAATTACACACGAAAGCAATTAGATAATATACCTCTTCTTAATTGCAGGTAAAGTAATGGCCTACGCACCTGGTGTAAACTGCCTTCCCCTTATAGGTGTATGTAATTGAGAGAGAGACAGACAGACAGACAGACAGAGACAGACAGACAGAAAGAGAGACAGAGACAGACAAACAGAGAATTTGTGTGTGTGTGTGTGTGTGTGTGTGTGTGTGTGTGTGTGACCTTGATAGTATTACTGTTATTATGTAGTCCAATTATTAGTGATTATTTCCTAATTGTCGTAGTAATTGTATAATCACTGTAGAGAGAGAGAGAGAGAGAGAGAGAGAGAGAGAGAGAGTGAGTGTGTGTGTGTGTGTGTGTGTGTGTGTGTGTGTGTGTGTGTGTGTGTGTGTGTTGACATATCCTGCCTCACTCTTCATTTATTTTCTTCTTTCACCTTTTTTCTCTTTCTCCTTCATCGGTGCTTTCTTCCTCCTTTCAGTCCTCTCTTATTCTTCCTCCTCCATTTTCTTATTCCATATTTATCTCTCTTTCTTCTCCTTTTTCTTTTCTTTCTTTACTCACTCACTTTTTTAACTTTCTTTTGTCTTTCATTCTCCCCTCTCTCCCGCCTCTCATTTGTGATCCTGTCTCTCTCTCTCTCTCTCTCTCTCTCTCTCTCTCTCTCTCTCTCTCTCTCTCTCTCTCTCAGTAAAGACATCACAAACCATTCTTAATTAGCGAGTGAGAAAGTGGTCGCAAGTCTATGTACATTTGCTTTTAATTTACCTGTGTGCTTTTGAGAGAGAGAGAGAGAGAGAGACGGTGGGTAGGAAGGGAAGTGGGTCAGTCTCTCTCTCTCTCTCTCTCTCTCTCACCTGCCACTATCATACCCAGCGTTATTAAGGTTTTGGCTGACGGTGCTCCTATTTTCTTTCTTTTTTTTTCTTTTTTTTTCTTCTCATTGCGGGCAGCGTTGTGAAAATCATCTCCCTTTCGGCATTAAGAATTAATTAGAGAGAGAGAGAGAGAGAGAGAGAGAGAGAGAGAGAGAGAGAGAGAGAGAGAGAGCAATTTCATGTTAACGCTGAATTCTTTGCTGAAGGGTTTGTATTTTTGAAACTGTGTGTGTGTGTGTGTGTGTGTGTGTGTGTGTGTGTGTGTGTGTGTGTGTGTGTGTGTGTGCGCGCTCCTTCATATATGCGTGTGCGTGTGCTCCTTCGTATATGCGTGTGTCTGTGCTCCTCATATATGCGTGTGCTTCTTCGTGTATGAATGTGCGTGTGGGTGCAGGGGGTTGCGTGCGCAGGTAAACCAGTAAACTAGCAGGTCTTGTGGCTTCTTGTGGGTTCTCCTAACTTCACTAATCTGGACAAGTTTGTGGTCTTCCCTTCAGCTCACTGCCTCGTTTGTGTGTGTGTGTGTGTGTTTTTTTTTCCGGCATTTTCTTGTTGGCTTTGTCTTGGTTTTCTTGAATATGCCGCGTTTTTGTTGTGTTTGTTTTTCTGGGGCGTTGTATAAGCTTGTCTGACCTTTGCTTTCCATTCCTTTTCTTTCCTCGGCTTGGCTTGGCTTGGCGTGGCTTGGCTGGGCTTAGCTTGCCTTGCCTATCCTTGCCTTACCGTACCTTAACTTACCTTACCTAAATTAACCTTACCTAACATAACATTGTAACCTAGAATATCTCAAAGTAATTTAATCTATGCTTCCTTGATCTTGCCTACTCTAACTTAGCCTAACCTAACCTGACCTAGCCAAAGCATACTAAACCTGTCTTTCTCCAGCCTGACCTAATCTTCCGTGGCGCATCATGTCTTGGTAATTTCCTTTTTCGTCCTTGGATAATTAGCAAGAGAATTTAGAGAATATAGTTGTAAAAATCTACGGTCTCGGTTTGCCACATTTCATTTCAAAAGTTAGAAAAATCTAGTCTCGTTTTGCCACATTTCATTTCCGAAGTTGTAAAAATCTACGGTCTCAGGTTGCCACATTTCACTTCCTTTGCTGTATGATGGCAATGGAAGGGTAACCTTTTATTTTTTTTTATTTTTTATTTTTTTAAATCTTGCGTCTGACTTGTTGTTAAAGAAGAGGAGGACGATGAGCAAAGGCAGGAAGAAGAAGAGAGTTAGAAGAGAATGAAATTACTTTTAGGATGAGAAATGGGAAGAGGAGGATTTAATAGGACGTGGAAAAGTAACAAGTAAATGAGTTAGAAGGGTAAAAGGAAGAGAGATTTAATAGACAAAATAAGATATGTTTTAGGGAGAGAAAAGGAAATAGGAGGTGGAGGGGGAAAAGGAGGAGGAGGAGGAGGAAGAGGAAGGTGAGGAAAAGGAGAAGGAGGAGGAGGAAACAGAATAAAGAGTAAAGAGAGCAAAGTAAAATAAAGAGAAACGTGAGAGGGAAAATCAGATTAGTTTTAGTCTCTCCCCATATTAGTGTATGTGGTGTTAAAAGAATGGATGGTATGTATAATTATGAAATCCTGTGTTGAATATTAATTTGTATATATTGGTATTTTGAAGTGTGGGAGGAGGAGGAGGTGCAGGTGGGGAAGCAGGAAGGGAGGAAAGGGAGAGGAGAAGAGAGAAGAAGAGACGAGAGGAAAGGAGAAGAGAGTAGAGGGGAGGAGGAGGAGGAGGAGGAGGAGAAGAGGAGAGGAAAAGGAAGGAGGAGGAGGATATCTGGTGGGAAGGGGCAAACAAAGACCAAGAGGAAAAAGGAAAGAAAGAGGAAAATAAAGTAGACAATGAGTAGGAGGATGGAGAGAAGAAAGAGGAAGAGGAGGAGGAGGAGAGGAGGAGGTGGAGGAGGAGGAAGAGAAGAAGTAACAGTAAAAGGAGGAGGAGAGGAGCAGGAGGAGGAGGAGGAGGAAGAGAGAAAGAGGAGGAGGAGAGTAAACGGTTCGGTATCACACTATGACCGCTCCGCTTTAAGTATGAAGTATGAAGAAGCTTGTAAAAAATAATCCTTTCAGAAATGTGGGCAAGAGTTTTTTTTTCTCTCTGGCAATACCACTAGGAATTTTGGGATGGATTTTTTTTATATTATGGAGGATGTGGCTGAGCTTAACCCCCTGGTATTTTATCCTTACTGCCACCAAGACGATTTTACTCATCAAAAGAAAGGCCCTCGTCTTGAAGGAATGTGTGGTGAATGTGAAGAAGTGAATGGAGAGTGTCAGGCTCCCTCTCTTCACTGGATCTCCTCTTGACTAAATATAATCTCGTTTTTATAGCTAAGTAATTGTCTAAGTCTTGTAAGAATTAAGAAAAAGGGCGATTGTTGTGAAAGGAATTGAGGATGCTTGTGAGAGATATTTGTGGTGGAAAGTAACGTGTTTATTTTCCTGAAGTCTTCCTTTGCTTTTCCTCTCTCCATTTCTCATTCTCTGTTCCATACTTTCTCCTCTCCTCTCACTTTCCCTCTACCCTTTCTCTCCCTCACCTCACGTCCCTCTCCCTCCCTCTCTCTCAACCCTCTCCCTCTCTTCACATCCCTCTCCATCCCTTTTTCATCTCTCTCTCCCTCTGCCTCACCCCAGCTCATCCCTCTGTCGTTTACTGCCAGTCCCACCGCCACTCACTCTCCCCTCTCTCCCCCCACCCCTTTCTCCCCACTTCACAAGCCAGAGGGGAAAAAGAGGGGAGTTTTCATGGGGGAGAGGTGAGGGGAAGGGGGAAGGGAAGGAGGGGGAGGGGGGTGGCATGTCTGTTTACATATTGCACAACTGACCACCGCTGACCTTTCACACATGACCTAGTTTCTCTCTCTCTCTCTCTCTCTCTCTCTCTCTCTCTCTCTCTCTCTCTCTCTCTCCCCTTCTCCACCTCTTACCCTCCGTCCTATCAGCTTTATTCACCCTCTCATTAATTGTCACTTTCACCCTTTCGCTCCTTCATCTTCTCACCCCTCCCTCCTTTTCTCTCTCTCTCTCTCATCTTTTCTTTACCTTTCTGCTTTTCCCTGTCCTCTCCTTTTTCCTCTCCTCTCCTCTTTTCCTCCCCCTTCTCCTTTATTTCCTCTTTCCCTTATTCAGCATCTTTCTTTTTCATTTTTATATGTGTCCAACTATGTGCATAACCTTAACAGATCATTCTCTTAGGCCCAGCAGTCCTCCTCCGTCCCACACACCTTCGCATGTCACCATTTTGCCACTAGTACTCACCGTCCATATTGGGTACATGTTAGGGCTGTCACATTCCGGACTGGTGCTTTGGTACGTGTGTGCGTGTGTGTGTGTGTGTGTGTGTGTGTGTGTGTGGCGTCGTTAGGTCTTGTGGAAAGTTAGTAGTAGCCAAATTCACGTCACCAAATTAATCACCTCCCTAGTGTGGGCTTGATCTCGCGTTCATTCAGGCAGCAGACGAACTCTCTAACCACTTGGACATCACTTCCTTTCCTGGTGTTTCCTCTTTCCTTTTCTTAATCTTCCTTCCCTTACCTTTTCTTGCGTCTGTCTTTTCCTTCCTCTCTTCCATCGCGTCTTTCATCTCTTTTCAGCTTGTTTCTCCTTTCCTTACCTCTCTATTTAATTTCTGTCTCACGTCTTGCCTCTTATCTCTTTCCCCTTCCTCCTCCTTCCCCTCTTCATCATATATTCCTAAACCCCTTTCCCCTTTCTCCTTTTCCTCTCTTTCTCGCCTTCTCTTTCACACACCCTCTTTAATTATGGTTCTCTCTCTCTCTTTCTCTCTCTCTCACACACACACACACACACACACACACACACACACACACACACACTTTTATTTTTACTAAGCTGAATAAAATCGTCTGGATGTAGCGAGAGAGAGAGAGAGAGAGAGAGAGAGAGAGAGAGAGAGAGCGAGAGAGAGAGAGAGAGAGAGAGAGAGAGAGAGAGAGAAAGAGAGAGCATTGGCAAAAAAATTCGCCTGTTAACTAGTTCCTCTTTTTTTTTTCTTTTTTTTTTTCAACACAGTACTCAAACTTTTTTTTTGTAATAGAAACTTTACTGAATTACGTAGTACTGAAAATTTTTGTGTCCGTAGCAAAATTGTTTAAGCTGTTTATTTTCGAATTTTATTATTTTTGCAATATACTTTTTTCTTGAGGAAGGCTTTTGTTAACTCACTTTCGAGGTGATGGATAGGTAGGTAGGTAGGTAGATAGGAAGGTAGGTAGGTATGTGGGTAGGTAGGTAGGTAGGTAGACCGATGAATAGGTGAGTAGATAGGCAGGTAGGGCGATAGATAAATGGAGACAGATAGATGGACATAGATAAGGTTTATTGTTGACATGGATGGATAGATACATACATACATACATACATACATACATACAGACATACACGCATACATACAGTAGATAGGAAAATAATTGGATAGATAGATAGATACACAGCTAGCAAGATAGGTAGATAGATAAACAGGATAGATAGATAAACTTAATTATATACCTTCATTTTATTTACCTTTTTTCGCTTCATATATTAATTAGTCTCTTATCGCAGGTAAACGTGAGTACACCTGGGTTACCTGATTGTGGTATACTCTCTCTCTCTCTCTCTCTCTCTCTCTCTCTCTCTCTCTCTCTCTCTCTCTCTTTCTCTCACACACACACACACACACACACACACACACGTTAAATTTGCAATAATAGCAGTAATAGTATTTCGATATTAGTGTCCAAGTGGTGACATGCGAAGGTGTATAGTCGTAGTTGTGGCGCCTATATGGGATAACTAGACCTCAAGGAACGGACTGCCACTTATACCCAGAGTAGGATATATAAAAAAAAATTAAGCTATCCCAATTATCACACATTATTTTTTTTTTGTGCTGTTTTCCAATACTATATATATTGTGTTTTTCTTCTCTCTTTTTCTCTTTCTTTCTTTTTTCTCATTTTCTTTCACGTGTTGTAAGTTACGAGGGGAGGAGAGGCATAAGAAGACGTGAGGACTGAGCAGAGGAGTATTGGAGAGAGAGAGAGAGAGAGAGAGAGAGAGAATACATATGAAAAGAGGGGGACAGGTTTTGTGTGTGTGTGTGTGTGTGTGTGTGTGTGTGTGTGTGTGTGTGTGTGAGAGAGAGAGAGAGAGAGAGAGTCACAGGTAAAAATAACACCACTATATAAAAAAAAAAAACATAATCTGCTCTGTAAATCACCAAAATCAATTTCCCTCTTTCTAAACCCAGGACGCTTTAGCCCTGTCTCTCTGTGTCTGTCCTGGGAAAAAGATCACAGAGGAGGAAGATTATCAGGGCAGTCCACTAATTCCGATTTACGGCAGCGTGAGAGAGACACGAGAGGCGGGAGAGGGCAGGAAATAGGACAGGGGTGACGGGAAAGGTATTTTGGTAAGGTAGGGTGAATGTAGAGGAAGTTGTGTGGATATTTCTTTGAGGCTGGTTGTGTGAGTTTGGTTTGTGATTTTTGGTACACATAGATGTACACATATACATACGTGTAGAGAGAGAGAGAGAGAGAGAGAGAGAGAGAAAGAGAAAGAGAGAGGGGGGGGTTCTTTGAAGGTGGTTGTGTGAGTGTGGGTTTGTGATTTTGGTGCACATAGATACACACACATACATACGTGCATAGAGAGAGGGGGGGGGGTTGTTATTGAAGGAGATGAGGTGGCTGGGGAGAGATTGGGGAAGGAGTGAGTGAATGAGAGGAGGAAAGTTCGAGAGAGAGAGAGAGAGAGAGTGGGGGGGGGTATTGAAGGAGATGAGGAGGCTGGGGAGAGATTGAGGAAGGAGTGAGTGAATGAGAGGAGGAAAGTTCGAGAGAGAGAGAGAGAGAGAGGACCCGAGCCAATCTTGCTGCCACCCAGCGAATTTATCTTCATCAAATTCCACACTGATCTTTTATCAGTTACAGCCTCTTTCAGTCTATCTGTCTATCTATCTGTCTGTGTGTGTGTGTGTGTGTGTGTCTGTCTGTCTATCTATCTATCTATCTATCTATCTATCTCTTTCTATCTGTCTATCTATCTATCTGTCTGTCTGTCTAGAGGATGTTCGTAAGTCAAGTACAGTCCTTAATTTCTTCCTCTTCCCTCATTTTTTGTGATTAAAGAAAACGCAGTGTCCTTATCGGTGATTTGTGTGTGTGTGTGTGTGTGTGTGTGTGTGTGTGTGTGTGTGTGTGTGTGTGTAGAACCACTTTGTGTTTTTTGTGAATGTGTGTGTGTGTGTGTGTGTGTGTGTGTGTGTGTGTGTGTGTGTGTGTGTGTGTAGAACCACTTTGTGTTTTTTATGAATGTGTGTGTGTGTGTGTGTGTGTGTGTGTGTAGAACCACTTTGTGTTTTTTATGAATGTGTGTGTGTGTGTGTGTGTGTGTGTGTGTGTGTGTGTGTGTGTGTGTGTGTGGTACTGCTGGGAGCCCCGCCTGGCCCCGCCCCGCTACTGCCACGTCAATATTGGCCTCGCGTCCCCCCAGCCCCGCCTTACCACTACCCCCCACCGCCCACCCCTCCCCTACCCCCTCTCCCCCGCAGGCATTTGTGTCCCTGTTCAACAACGACCCATTTACCCACAACTCAAAACCTCTACCTTTCCCCTTCTACCATTCCACACACCCCTCCCATACCATACATTCCCTACCGTTACCCCAACCACTTGGCTCCCACTTTCTCACCCCCTTTACTGCCACCACCCCCACCCCCTCTCCTACTCCTCATCTACCACTCCTAATCTACCACATTCCCCCCTCCATCCCCCTCTTGCATCTCTCTCCAGCCAATGCCCCAACCAAATCCTACCACTCCTTCCCCTCCCTCCCAACTACTCATCTCCTGTGATATTCCTACCAGTCCCCCACCCCTCCCTCCCCTGCCACCTCTCTCCTACCACTTTCCTACCATTCACCAACCTTCCCCCCTTACTACCACTCCCCCTCTCTCATCCTGCCACCACCCCCTGCCACCACCCTCACCGCCACCCTCTCCCACGCCCTCCTAGACCCCGCCCACCTGCAGGACTCGCCAGGGAACGACGCCCCCCACCCAACCGCTAGAGGGCGTGGCTTCAGGTATCGGGCTGTGTCAAATAAAGGTCATGGCAGGGCAGGGAGGGGTCACAGGGGGGCAGGGAGTGGTCGGAGGGAGGGCAGCTTTATGTGTCCAGAGATTGATAAGGAGTGAGAGCAGCTTGGGGTGTTATCTCAGTCTTCTGGATGCGTTATTGGTGTTGTCTTCTTCTACAGGATGCTTTATCGTTCTTTATCGGTGTTATCTTACTCGTGGAGAGAGAGAGAGAGAGAGAGAGAGAGAGACGTACATACATACATACATACATGAATAGATAAAAAATACGGTATGTATGTATGTCACTTGGATGTCACCTGCACCATCTGCTTCTGTGTGTGTGTGTGTGTGTGTGTGTGTGTGTGTGTGTGTGTTGGGTATAGAAGAAAATAATAAATACAACTTTGATTTGCATCTTCCATTCACAGCGTATCATTGCGTAAGTACAATAGTTGTGTAGAGATTCATAGTGTTGCGTAAGTGATTATTTATAGTTCGTAATATTGTGGATGACAGAGCGACTTGGAGGCGTTTTGTCTGCGGCCACCCTTTTGCGGGATTAGGGCGTCGGGCTATAGATAGATAGATAGAATATTGTGGATGTGGTTTCTTGAAGTTTCGTAAGATTGCAGGAGTTTATGCGTAAAGTTCCGTAATGTTGCGTTCCGTTGCGGAGTGTTGCGTAGGTAGTTGCGTACAGTTGCGTAATGTTGCGTAAGTATTTGCGTAAAGTTGAGTTGGAAATTGTATAATGTTGCGTACAGTTGCGTCATATTGCGGAAGTAGTTGCGTACAGTTGCGTAATGTTGCGTTCAGTTGCGTCATGTTGCGTAATGTTGCGTTCAGTTGCGTCATGTTGCGTAAGTATGCGGGTGTCGCAGTCTGGAGGGGGGGGGTATTGGGGAGCTCCCTGTAGACGTGCTATAAAATTGAAATCCAATTCTGCCTACTAATATCACCGCTATCACCCTCCCTTACCCCTCATCCTCACCCCCTCATCCCTCCACACTGCACCCTCACCCCTCATACCCTACCCCTCCACACGTCCCCCTGTCCCCCACCCTCTCATCTCTCACCCCCATCTCCTCACCCACCCCCCACCCCTCACCCCCGTACCCCTCCACACATCCTCCTGTCTCCCATCCTCTCTTCTCTCACCCCCATCTCCTCACCCACCCCCCACCCCTCACCCCCGTACCCCTCCACATCCTCCTGTCTCCCATCCTCTCTTCTCTCACCCCCATCCCCTCACCCCTCCACACTTCCCCCTCACACCGCCTCATCACCCTTCAACACAGCACCCCTACCCACTCCCCACCTCCCTCTCACCCCTCACCATTCATCACCTCAGTTTCCCCCACTCTCAATCACATATCATCCCCCAACCCTCACCCCTCCAGTACTCATCACCCCTAACCCTTGTTTCATCACCCTCCCACCCCTCTCCCCTTCTCTCCATTCCACACCCCTCACCCCAGCCACACCTTTCACTCCACTTGTCATCCTCACCTCCCCAGCCACCCTCACCCCCACCTCTTACTCCCACACCCCCACCTCTTACTCCCACACCCCACCTACACTTCAGCCTCACCCACGTTCACCCCTTTACAGTCCATACTCCCCACACCCCACCTTCCCCTCACGCACACCCCCAATCTGACACACCCCTATCAGATACTCCTTATCATCCTGTCTTTATACTTATATTTATCACCCCTTATCTCTCTCCCTGTCTCATTTATCACACCTAGAGAGAGAGAGAGAGAGAGAGAGAGAGAGAGAGAGAGAGAGAGCAATTTAATGCAATACAAGCCAGGTAAACCAGTCATTGTACCAGAAGTCTCTCAAAGCTGCCCACAGTTTTTCAGAATTCACACACACACACACACACACACACACACACACACACACACACACACACACACACACACACACACACACACACACACACACACACACACACACACACACACACTAGCTCCAAAATACTATATGTAACTCTTACGTAACAACTCTCAATGGTCTGAGAGTCTCCCAAACCAGCTCTCAGCCAGCAGGTAAAGGCTCTTAGGAAAGACGCACGAAAGCCCTCTAAGAATGCAAAAAAAAAAAAAAAAAGAACAAAAAAAGAAAAAGAAAGAAAGTGAAGAAAGTAAGGATTTTCAGACAGGAAGAAGGATCTAAGGTTATTCAGCCCGAGGACATTGTGTGTGTGTGTGTGTGTGTGTGTGTGTGTGTGTGTGTGTGTGTGTGTGTGTGTGTGTGTGTGTACAAAGGACTTCCTGGGATTCAAGATAAGCCCTCAGGAGGATGGACTATGACCCTTTAAGATGGTAAAATAATGTGGTCACTTTTCCCCACAAGACACACAGCTCCGGGCCATTGTGCCGAGAAAATCACCACATGATTTACAGACCCTCTTCCTTCACCCCCTACGTTGCTTGACCATATGTACGGTTAGGGTCAATTGTTCCTTTACACAGGTGATTATTTACCAGGGGAAGCACCTGTAAATAAAGGAGAAGGTACAGAAAGAATAAAGGTGAATAGTCTTTACAGTGTTCATGGACATCGCGTTCCGGTAGCAAAGATAAATATAGCTATAAGTTATGTCGCAGTTAGAAGTTATGTGGGGACGGTTTTTCACCCTAGACTCAGGAAGGCCACTGCAGAGCTGAATAAAATCGTCTGGTGAATGAAAGACGCCGTGGTACAAGTGAGGGAAGTTAAGGAGCGGTCTGACCTGAGAGGCGAGGAGGCCCAAGGGAAGCCTGTATGATATCGATATTAGATTTGTGGTTAGCGATGCCACTTCCCGCCCACACACACACTCTGGAGGAAATGCATGGAGGAGAGAGGAGAGAGGTAGACAGAAAAGAAGAAAGAAGAGTTAGGAAGAAATGGACAGGAGAAACCAGGCAGGAGGAAGTGCTGGGGTCAAAGAGAAAGGAGGGGAGAGGAGAAGAGGAGGAGGAGGAGGAGAGCGGGAAGAGAAGTGAAGAGGAGAAGGAAGTGTTAAGAAGAGGGTCTACAGGAAAAGAAAGCAGAAAGGAAGGAGGAAATGCGGCGGGCGATGGGAGAGGAGGGGAAAGGAGAAGAGGAGGAAGAGAACAGGGAGAAGAGAAGAGCAGAAGGAGAAGAAAAGGAGGAGAGACAGGAAGAGGGACAACAGGAAGGAAGGCAGAGAGGAGGGAGGAGTACAGGGGACGAGGAGAAAGGAGGGGAGAGGAGAAGAGGAGGAAGAGATCAGGTAGAGATGAACGAGACGAGGAGAGGAGAAGAATTAGGAAGAAATAAACAATAGGAGAAAAGGCAGGAATGAGGGAAGAGATGCAGAAGATGAAAAGAGAAAATTGATGTAGACAGCAAAACAATCGGAAGGAGAATGGAAAGGGTAAGAGAGAGGAGAAGGGGGGATGAAGAAGAGAGAATGGGGGAGTAAGAAGGAAACAGGAGGAGGAGGAAGAGAAAAATATAACAGGAGGGACAGGAGACAAGAGCAGAAAAAATGGGAAAAATAAGAGGAAAAGGCCACGAGAGAAAGACAGAATGGGAAGAGGAAGAAAAATAAAAGAGAGAGTGTGCAGAATGAGAGGAAATAAGTGAGGGTGGAGGGAAAAAGAGAAGGAAGGGGGATGGAAGAGAGCGGATAAAGGAGAGAATGAGAGTAGGATTAGGGGAATGGATATGAGCAGGGGGGAAAGAGACAGCAGGAGGAAAAGCAGGAGTGGAGAAAGCAGAGAAACACGAGAGAAAAGGAAGGTGATGATTAAAAAAACCGGAGACAAGATATAATTATGGTGAATATTCTGTTATGATCAATAGTCCCTTTACACTTATGAGGTACCGAATAAATTAAGTAGTGAGGTTGGAGGTCACTTAATAGTACCTGATAAGGATGATACCAGAGATTTTGATTTTGAAAAGGTTTAAGGTAGTTTATTGTGTGTGTAGTGTGATGGGAATGGTTTGTTGTGTCTGTTTGAGAGAGAGAGAGAGAGAGAGAGAGAGAGAGAGAGAGAGCAATGTTTGACTGTATGGTTATTTGTATTTATTTTTTATATAACTGTACACACACACACACACACACACACACACACACACACACACACACACACACACACACACACACACACACACACACACACACACACACACACACACACTTCATTTTGTGGCATGAGATAAAATCCAGTAAGCGTATCCAATAAGGAAAATCCACTCTCTCTCTCTCTCTCTCTCTCTCTCTCTCTCTCTCTCTCTCTCTCTCTCTCTCTCTCTCTCTCTCTCTCTCATTAATGTATTTGTTTAAAGTTTGTCACTCAGTTTCGTCTGTTTTTCTCCCGGCAATAATTGAAATGGACAAACACTATTTTCAGTGTGTGTGTGTGTGTGTGTGTGTGTGTGTGTGTGTGTGTGTGTGTGTGTGTGTGTGTGTGTGTGTGTGAAACAGAGAGAGAGAGAGAGAGAGAGAGAGAGAGAGAGAGATTCACCAACCCCACACTTCAGCCACTCCACACCCCCTACACCCACAAATTCCCCTACACTCCCTTACCAATCCCACACACCCACCAGCCTCCCTCATCAACCGCACCCTACTAACAACCTCCCTCACCACCACACTCCCTCTTACAACCCCCACACGCTCTCCTGCCTCCCCCACACCCCACCAACCCTACCCTACTACCAACCTCCCCCACCACCACACTTCCTCTCACAACCCCCACACTTTGCACATCCACCAACCCTTCCACCACCCTTCCCCCACACATTCTCCTACCTTCCCCACCCCCACCCCCACCCCCCACCCCCCACACTCTAAATCATTCATAAATCACACGCAGACGGAGATAAGGCAGCCTGGCCGTAATGCTTGATAAAGGAGGCAATGCACGATAAGAAAGATAAGCCTCAGTGGTGGCTTTCCCTTGGGGCTGACTTGGGAGACTGCTGGGTTGCTGGGTTAGGGTGTTGGAGGGTGGGTTACTGGGTTTGCAAGGTGGGTTAGGGGGTTTGCAAGGTGGGTTAGGATGTTGCAAGGTGGGTTAGGGTGTTGCAAGGTGAGTTAGGGTGTTGCAAGGTGGGTTAGTGGGTTTGCAAGGTGGGTTAGGGTGTTGCAGGGTGGGTTAGTGGGTTTGCAAGGTGGACTAGGGTGTTGCAAGGTGGGTTAGGGTGTTGCAAGGTGGGTTAGGTTGTTGCAAGGTGAGTTAGGGTGTTGCAGGGTGTGTTAGGGTGTTGCGGGTGGGTTAGGGTGTTGCAAGGTGGGTTAGTGGGTTTGCAAGGTGGGTTAGGGGTGTTGCAAGGTGGGTTAGGGTGTTGCAGGGTGTGTTAGGGTGTTGCGGGTGGGTTAGGGTGTTGCAGGGTGTGTTAGGGTGTTGCGGGTGGGTTAGGGTGTTGCAAGGTGGGTTAGTGGGTTTGCAAGGTGGGTTAGGGTGTTGCAAGGTGGGTTAGGGTGTTGCAAGGTGGGTTAGGGTGTTGCAAGGTGGGTTAGGGTGTTGCAAGGTGGGTTAGGGTGTTGCAAGGTGGGTTAGGGTGTTGCAAGGTGGGTTAGGGTGTTGCAGGGTGGGTTAGGATGTTGCAAGGTGTGTTAGGGTGGTGCAGTAATTGATGTAACTCTTTCAGCCCTTTAATATCTGTTTTATTTAATTCTCGCTTCTTTTCCTCCTCCCCTCCCCACCCCAACTCTTTCCCCTTCCTCCTCTCCTCCCCAACTCTTTCCCCCTCCTCACCTCTTCCCGACTCTTTCCCCCTCCTCACCTCTCTCTCTCTCTCTCTCTCCCTCTCCTCAAACTCTTTTCCTCACTTCTCTCTCCCCCTCCCTCTCCTCAAACTCTTCTTTCTTCCCTCACTCTTTTCCTCTTCTCCTCTTCTACTCTCAGTTTCCCTCTCCTGGCCCCCTCTCCACTTCCCCTCGTTCTACTCCCTTTCCCCTCACCCCTCTCCCTCACCCCTTTCCCCTCTCCCTCCCCCCTCCCCCCTTCCATCTTGCAAGTGGTGCCCCAGGACGTTCACACAAAGGCAACACACACTTACGTACAGAAAAAATAGGTCCACACACACACACACACACACACACACACACACACACACACACACACACACACACACACACACACACACACACACACACACACACACACACACACACACACCATTTTCTGTGCCCCCTGCAGAGTGCTTCAAGGAAAACGGAGGAGGGGAAACTATTTTAAACTTCAATATATATTCAAACACTAAAGGCGTCTTGGCTATGCAGAGAAAAATACGTAAACGCACCTTTTTGGGTTTGTGAATGCAGAAAGTTGAGTGGAGGAGGAGGAGGAGAAGGAGGAGGAGGAAAGGGGGAAGGAGGGGGGGGAAGACCAAAACCCGTAAACACCTTTTCTTTAGAGATTTTTGGATACGGCTGGTTTATATATTTTTGTACGTTTTCTGTGCTGAGTATGGCGATATTAGAATGATTTATGAAGCACAGAGGAAGACACTAAAGTTAAAGCAAAATAAATCGCATAAGAAAAGTTGTTAAGGAGCTACTTTACCCGACGAGAATACGAGCCCAGGCCACTCAGGGGTCAGGGACTGGTCAAGGAAGGATCTTAGTACTGTTGGAAATTTTTTATATGATTGTTTGTAACTATCTCATCCCGTTTTTTCTCTGCCTATTCTCACTCCACCTCTCCCCTCTCTACCTCTCTCTTCCTGTCTTCCCTCCCCCTCTCTTCCTGTCTTCCCTCCCTCTCTCTTCCTGTCTTCCCTCCTTCACCTCTCATTCCTTCTTATCTTCTCTCCTTCTCTTCTTCCTCTCTGATCCCTCCTGTCTTATCCTTTATCTTCTTCCGCTTATTCTCTCTCTCTCTCTCTCTCTCTCTCTCTCTCTCTCTCTCTCTCTCTCTCTCTCTCTCTCTCTCTCTCGTCTTCCCTAATTTCCTCTCGAGTTCTACTTCTCCCTGTCTTTTTCTTCCACCTCTCCTCATCCTCCTTTTCTCATCCCCCCTTTCTCTTTCCTCTCCTACTCACCCATCCTTCCTCCTCCTCCTCTCTCTCTCTCTCTCTCTCTCTCTCTCTCTCTCTCTCTCTCTCTCTCTCTCTCTTCTCCTTCTGCTCCCCCCCTCACCCTTCCTTCTCCCTCTTGCTGTCCTCTCCCTGTCTTAGCACCCCACAACCCTAACCAAACACCCCTCCCCCATCGCCCCCTGACCCCCCTACACCCCTCCCCCCATCTCCACCTGACCCCCCCGGCTTAGACTGGCTTAGTACAGGCTTAATTAGACTAGACTCAGCCTTGCAGTAGTGAAGCCTTGCGGTGGGTCACAGGCGCTGTAGTCTAACCTGAGATGACCTGGTATATTAGGCTGTGACCTGGCATGATTCTCTCTCTCTCTCTCTCTCTCTCTCTCTCTCTCTCTCTCTCTCTCCAATAATTGTAAACACCGCTAACAATAGCAAGTAAGCAGCAGGTGTGTAAGTTAATATCGCTGAGTGAGCAGCAAACAGAACTTGATACCGGACGTGCTGGCTGCCTACAGAGGTGGATTACTCACTCACACACACACACACACACACACACACACACACACACACACACACACACACACACACACACACACACACACACACACACTCCCTCTCTCTCTCTCTATGATGATGATGATGATGGTGTTGATGGATACAGTTGAAATAGGCTAGTTTTCCATAATGATGATAATGATGATGATGCGTAGGGCAGAGAAAGAGCAAATCTACCCTCCAAGTCTTCCATCAAGTAGAAAAATAAATGGTTGATACGGAACCATCTGGGTTGTAAAATAAAAAATAAATAAAAACCAGAGTAAAAAATAAAAGCATCCGAAAATCATTAGGGAGAGTGACGGCCCGGGCCCCTCTGAGAGATGGAATGTACGTAGATTCCATATGGTTTTATCTATCGAGGGCAGGAGTGGGTAGAGGGAGATGAGACGGGATGCTTTCCATTCACCGATTTAACTTTTTCAATTTCACGCTGTCTTTGGTGCGAGTTCACTGCTCTCTCTCTCTCTCTCTCTCTCTCTCTCTCTCGGGGATATTGTGAGAAAGGTGTGTCTCTTTAATTACTGACCACAGGTGAGAGAGACAAACAGGAGGAAAATTCTCACATTTTCTCTCTCTCTCTCTCTCTCTCTCTCTCTCTCTCTCTCTCTCATCCTGTTCTTTGCCTCCCTCCTTGTTTATGTATACTTATCATTTTCTCTTTCTCTCGTAGGCACACCCTCGCTCGATCTGAGAGAGAGAGAGAGAGAGAGAGAGAGAGAGAGAGAGAGAGAGAGAAAGAAAGAGAGAGAGAGAAAGAGAGAGAAAGAAAGAGAGAGAGAAAGAGAGAAAGAAAGAGAGAGAGAGAGAGAGAGAGAGAGAGAGAGACTAGCACTCCAGTATCGGGAAAAGCAACACATACTTGTACATTATCTGAGAATTCTTCCTCTCTTTTCTGTCCGAAGAAAATAAAGAAAAATGTAACAGTGAGAATCTTACCTTGCTCTCCTTCTCACCTGCCTGCGGTAATTAAAGAGACACACCTGAACACCACACCTGAGAGAGAGAGAGAGAGAGAGAGAGAGAGAGAGAGAGAGAGAGAGAGAGAGGGAAGAAGGAAAGGGAGGGAGGAAAAAGGTAGAAATGAAAGACAAGAGAGAGGCAGACAGACAGACAGACAGAGGAAAGAAGGAATGAAAGGAAGGGGCAATAAGAAGGAAGGAAAGAGAGGCAAAAGACTAAGAAGGAGGTGTAAAGGAGGAGGAAGGGAGGGAATGAAGGAGAAAAGGGAAGAAAGGGAAGGAAAAAAATAGAATGAGGTTGAAGGAAGGAATGAAGGTGAGGGAGAGAAGAAAGGGAGGAGGAGGAGGAAGAGGAGGAGGAGGAGTAGGAGGAGGGGGGAGAGAAGGGAAGGAAAAAGAAAAGAGAGAACATGTGAGTGAGAATCCTCCTCCTGTTTGTCTCTCTCACCTGTGGTCAGTAATTAAAGAGACACACCCTTCTCACAATATCCCAGAGAGAGAGAGAGCAGTCGAGGTCAGTTGAGGAGCCAGCGTCATGACCTCAAATTGGCTTTCACATTTCCCACACACGAGAGAGAGAGAGAGAGAGAGAGAGAGAGAGAGAGAGAGAGAGAGAGAGAGAGAGAGGCATTTCAAACCTTTACTTAATCCACTGGCAATCGAAGGAATGAAATAGTTACCCCCTCATAACCCTGGAAATCTCAACTACCCTTTTCTCCTTTCTCCCCAGACGGTTCCAGCTTCAGGAGGGTTTTTCTCATCATGTAAGGGTTAAAAATAGTCTTCCCTAAGTCTCCCAGGCCCATAGATATTTTAACTATTTGGTTCTGTGTACTGTCAGACGATTTTTCTCAGCTGAGGAGAATTAGGAGGATTTGTTGTTGAAAATTAATCTTGTCATTGAGATGGTTGAATTTTGGTGTCTTTATTTAGGTTACAGGTGATGGAGAGGGACGCCTTCACGTGGTGGCATCGAAATAGCTGGGCTGCTTCATTGCCTGGTTATGCATACTTCTCTCAGCTTCCTCCTAGCCCCCGAAAGAGAGAGAGAGAGAGAGAGGGGGGATAGTAGTGTTTGCTATTATACTAAATTATGCTATAGCATTACATTGAACAATTTTAGGAGTATATGGAAGGAGGAGGGAGAGGCGAGAG
The DNA here is from genome assembly GCF_032717465.1 of Coenobita brevimanus. Classification (NCBI taxonomy): domain Eukaryota; kingdom Metazoa; phylum Arthropoda; class Malacostraca; order Decapoda; family Coenobitidae; genus Coenobita; species Coenobita brevimanus. The sequence goes on from NC_136965.1 coordinate 2,035,000, forward strand.
AGTAATAACACAAAATCGCGTCACTCTTCTTTCTTCTGTCATGCTGGTAATTTCAGTGCTGGACCAAGAACGAATCCATCCCCTCCACTCTAAACAAAAGACCAGAAATGAGTCATAACTCGGGAACCGGTGGCCCGATTGGACTGGAAATTGTTTTCTTCTTCAAATTAGAGCATCTGGACGGTACCTTCCTCTAACAAAAATTTACATTACGTGCGCCGTTCTATTCTGTGTTATGATAACAAACAAACATACAGAAATTGGATCATTTTAATGTAGATTATTACTGTTATTTTTATTATGATGGTAATGATTCCTTCAGTACTCTCTCTCTCTCTCTCTCTCTCTCTCTCTCTCTCTCTCTCTCTCTCTCTCAACAGCTTCGTAGAGTTGAAATAAATATAAGTCTGTTGACTGCAAAATATGTCACTAAGGGAGACACCTTTGAATTTAAAATATGAGTTGACTAGGTTCCCCTCCAAATCCTCCCTTCCTTGACCCATAATCGCTTATGTTTAGCTCTAAGATGTTCATGACGATAGCTATAAAACTGGACAACAGTAAATGACGATGAGGGCATTTTTTCTGAGTACGTTATTGTAAGTGCCGTCAAGTTCGGTTCATTCATATAGTCACAAACTGTCACAGGAGCCTGAGTATTATTCCTGTCACCTTCCATAGTCAAGACAGAGCTGGTACTAATTCCACGTAACGTAAGACAATTAAATCAGCTGAGACTGAGTTATAGGAGCGTAAGTGTTAAGTATAATCTTCACCTCTAACATGATGCTGGTGCATGTGTTGGTGTTGGTGTGGTGTCTGTGTGGGGAGGCGTAGGCGTGGACTCAGTGTCTGAGAGGAGCAGCATACGAGAACGCGCCCATTGCCAAGGTGGGTGACGATAACTGGAAGATGTGCATGAAGCGTGGCCAGGAGGTGGCCAAGTGTTCAGACGGATTTAAAATCCAGACCTGTCCCATCCTGTGTATCCTCCACACCAGCATCTCTATCTGCAGCTGTGTGGTGCAGCAGTCAGGAGACACTTGGAGGACTGATGGGTGGACGGACGTGTGTCAGACAAAGGCAGTAAGCCAGGGGTGGGGTGGTCAGCGAGGTGAGATCCGCATTGACCCCTGTATCCCTTGCAACACCCTCCAGTTTGACCTGCCTTGTGTGGGACAATGGGTGTCCTCCCAGTGCAAGGCTACACAGGCAGCACCGGCTGAATAAGTGCATTGTACCACCTGGGAGGAGTGTTCCACAGAGAGAGATTTCGACTCCCAATACTCTTCTCTCCCTTGTCCTGATGACCGACAGGGTCCATTTTGCTAGTTTCAGGCACCAGACGATTATCTGTTTCACCTTGCCTTGCAATAGAGTCAGGATGCTCCTCAGTCAATAGTTGGGGGTAAGAAAGATGGCCAAGCCCTTACCGTTCAAGATGACAGTGAGGCAGATCTTGCCCTCACCTTTTGGTGGGGGAAATGGCGGCGAAACACAAACCTCATCACTACTGATGTCCGTCTCCTGGCTACAGCTTCATCGTCCAACCTGCAGGCAAAGCCTTGCATTGATGTCACCACCAATGGCAGCCATATAACCTGTAAATGGAAGGTGATATTTGAATCAACAGGGGTGCAGGAGGTGGCAGTGAACCTGACATACCCACACGACCACTATTACACCACTCGCAATGGTCAACGCAGCCGCATACCTCGTTGGGGGCGGATTGTCACCTTCCCAGTGGAAGTGAGTCCAAGGGATTATGTTTGTGAACAGGGATTACAGCTTCGGGGAGCAGCACAACAGCCAGGTGAAGTCAGACACATGACTTGGGATCAGTTGTCGTTGGAGGCAGTATTTTCACCCCCGTCAGAATGTAATGTAGCTGACCGAGACCTTACTTTCTGCTGGCATATCTTACAAGGTCCCTATGTGAGTGATAAATATCCAGAACCATTGCCCTGCAGAGAAGTGGTTTATTGTCGTCAGCCCTATGATAATACAACTCAGCTGGTTCTACCACCCTACAACCTCACTTATGGCCTGTACACAGTGCAGGTAGCAGCCATTCTCACAAGTAGTGACAACAAAATTTCTGCCCGCACCTGTGCCAGTGGCTTTGTCTCAGTGATTCCTTTGAGCCATGCAGTGGTTGGTGACCAAAAGTGGCTTGAGAGTGTGAGGCGTGGCCAGGAGGTGGCCAGGTGCAGTGAGGGGCGCCTTCTCCAGTACTGTCCCAGCCTGTGTGTCCTCCACACGAGCACCTCCCGCTGCGACTGTCAGAGCCAGGGGTCAGGAGGGCAGTGGGGGCCTGATGGGTGGACGGACGTGTGTCAGACAAAGGCAGTAAGCCAGGGGTGGGGTGGTCAGCGAGGTGAGATCCGCATTGACCCCTGTATCCCTTGCAACACCCTCCAATTTGACCTGCCTTGTGTGGGACAACGGGTGTCCTCCCAGTGCAAGGCTACACAGGCAGCACCGGCTGAATAAGTGCATTGTACCACCTGGGAGGAGTGTTCCACAGAGAGAGATTTCGACTCCCAGGACTCTTCTCTCCCTTGTCCTGATGACCGACAGGGTCCATTTTGCTAGTTTCAGGCACCAGACGATTATCTGTTTCACCTTGCCTTGCAATAGAGTCAGGATGCTCCTCAGTCAATAGTTGGGGGTAAGAAAGATGGCCAAGCCCTTACCATTCAAGATGACAGTGAGGCAGATCTTGCCCTCACCTTTTGGTGGGGGAAATGGCGGCGAAACACAAACCTCATCACTACTGATGTCCGTCTCCTGGCTACAGCTTCATCGTCCAACCTGCAGGCAAAGCCTTGCATTGATGTCACCACCAATGGCAGCCATATAACCTGTAAATGGAAGGTGATATTTGAATCAACAGGGGTGCAGGAGGTGGCAGTGAACCTGACATACCCACACGACCACTATTACACCACTCGCAATGGTCGACGCAGCCGCATACCTCGTTGGGGGCGGATTGTCACCTTCCCAGTGGAAGTGAGTCCAAGGGATTATGTTTGTGAACAGGGATTACAGCTTCGGGGAGCAGCACAACAGCCAGGTGAAGTCAGACACATGACTTGGGATCAGTTGTCGTTGGAGGCAGTATTTTCACCCCCGTCAGAATGTAATGTAGCTGACCGAGATCTTACTTTCTGCTGGCATATCTTACAAGGTCCCTATGTGAGTGATAAATATCCAGAACCATTGCCCTGCAGAGAAGTGGTTTATTGTCGTCAGCCCTATGATAATACAACTCAGCTGGTTCTACCACCCTACAACCTCACTTATGGCCTGTACACAGTGCAGGTAGCAGCCATTCTCACAAGTAGTGACAACAAAATTTCTGCCCGCACCTGTGCCAGTGGCTTTGTCTCAGTGATTCCTTTGAGCCATGCAGTGGTTGGTGACCAAAAGTGGCTTGAGAGTGTGAGGCGTGGCCAGGAGGTGGCCAGGTGCAGTGAGGGGCGCCTTCTCCAGTACTGTCCCAGCCTGTGTGTCCTCCACACGAGCACCTCCCGCTGCGACTGTCAGAGCCAGGGGTCAGGAGGGCAGTGGGGGCCTGATGGGTGGACGGACGTGTGTCAGACAAAGGCAGTAAGCCAGGGGTGGGGTGGTCATCGAGGTGAGATCCGCATTGACCCCTGTATCCCTTGCAACACCCTCCAGTTTGACCTGGCTTGTGAGAGACAACAGCTGTCCTCCCAGTGCAAGGCTACACAGGCAGCACCAGCTGAGTCAGTTCATTGTACCACCTGGGAGGAGTGTTCCACAGAGAGAGATTTCGACTCCCAGGACTCTTCTTTCCCTTGTCCTGATGACCGACAGGGTCCATTTTGCTAGTTTCAGGCACCAGACGATTATCTGTTTTACCTTGCCTTGCATTAGAGTCAGGATGCTCCTCAGTCAATAGTTGGGGGTAAGAAAGATGGCCAAGCCCTTACCATTCAAGATGACAGTGAGGCAGATCTTGCCCTCACCTTTTGGTGGGGGAAATGGCGGCGAAACACAAACCTCATCACTACTGATGTCCGTCTCCTGGCTACAGCTTCATCGTCCAACCTGCAGGCAAAGCCTTGCATTGATGTCACCACCAATGGCAGCCATATAACCTGTAAATGGAAGGTGATATTTGAATCAACAGGGGTGCAGGAGGTGGCAGTGAACCTGACATACCCACACGACCACTATTACACCACTCGCAATGGTCGACGCAGCCGCATACTTCGTTGGGGGCGGATTGTCACCTTCCCAGTGGAAGTGAGTCCAAGGGATTATGTTTGTGAACAGGGATTACAGCTTCGGGGAGCAGCACAACAGCCAGGCGAAGTCAGACACATGACTTGGGATCAGTTGTCGTTGGAGGCAGTATTTTCACCCCCGTCAGAATGTAATGTAGCTGACCGAGATCTTACTTTCTGCTGGCATATCTTACAAGGTCCCTATGTGAGTGATAAATATCCAGAACCATTGCCCTGCAGAGAAGTGGTTTATTGTCGTCAGCCCTATGATAATACAACTCAGCTGGTTCTACCACCCTACAACCTCACTTATGGCCTGTACACAGTGCAGGTAGCAGCCATTCTCACAAGTAGTGACAACAAAATTTCTGCCCGCACCTGTGCCAGTGGCTTTGTCTCAGTGATTCCTTTGAGCCATGCAGTGGTTGGTGACCAAAAGTGGCTTGAGAGTGTGAGGCGTGGCCAGGAGGTGGCCAGGTGCAGTGACGGGCGCCTTCTCCAGTACTGTCCCAGCCTGTGTGTCCTCCACACGAGCACCTCCCACTGCGACTGTCAGAGCCAGGGGTCAGGAGGGCAGTGGGGGCCTGATGGGTGGACGGACGTGTGTCAGACAAAGGCAGTAAGCCAGGGGTGGGGTGGTCAGCGAGGTGAGATCCGCATTGACCCCTGTATCCCTTGCAACACCCTCCAGTTTGACCTGGCTTGTGAGAGACAACAGCTGTCCTCCCAGTGCAAGGCTACACAGGCAGCACCAGCTGAGTCAGTTCATTGTACCACCTGGGAGGAGTGTTCCACAGAGAGAGATTTCGACTCCCAGGACTCTTCTTTCCCTTGTCCTGATGACCGACAGGGTCCATTTTGCTAGTTTCAGGCACCAGATGATTATCTGTTTCACCTTGCCTTGCATTAGAGTCAGGATGCTCCTCAGTCAATAGTTGGGGGTAAGAAAGATGGCCAAGCCCTTACCGTTCAAGATGACAGTGAGGCAGATCTTGCCCTCACCTTTTGGTGGGGGAAATGGCGGCAAAACACAAACCTCATCACTACTGATGTCCGTCTCCTGGCTACAGCTTCATCGTCCAACCTGCAGGCAAAGCCTTGCATTGATGTCACCACCAATGGCAGCCATATAACCTGTAAATGGAAGGTGATATTTGAATCAACAGGGGTGCAGGAGGTGGCAGTGAACCTGACATACCCACACGACCACTATTACACCACTCGCAATGGTCGACGCAGCCGCATACCTCGTTGGGGGCGGATTGTCACCTTCCCAGTGGAAGTGAGTCCAAGGGATTATGTTTGTGAACAGGGATTACAGCTTCGGGGAGCAGCACAACAGCCAGGTGAAGTCAGATACATGACTTGGGATCAGTTGTCGTTGGAGGCAGTATTTTCACCCCCGTCAGAATGTAATGTAGCTGACCGAGATCTTACTTTCTGCTGGCATATCTTACAAGGTCCCTATGTGAGTGATAAATATCCAGAACCATTGCCCTGCAGAGAAGTGGTTTATTGTCGTCAGCCCTATGATAATACAACTCAGCTGGTTCTACCACCCTACAACCTCACTTATGGCCTGTACACAGTGCAGGTAGCAGCCATTCTCACAAGTAGTGACAACAAAATTTCTGCCCGCACCTGTGCCAGTGGCTTTGTCTCAGTGATTCCTTTGAGCCATGCAGTGGTTGGTGACCAAAAGTGGCTTGAGAGTGTGAGGCGTGGCCAGGAGGTGGCCAGGTGCAGTGAGGGGCGCCTTCTCCAGTACTGTCCCAGCCTGTGTGTCCTCCACACGAGCACCTCCCGCTGCGACTGTCAGAGCCAGGGGTCAGGAGGGCAGTGGGGGCCTGATGGGTGGACGGACGTGTGTCAGACAAAGGCAGTAAGCCAGGGGTGGGGTGGTCATCGAGGTGAGATCCGCATTGACCCCTGTATCCCTTGCAACACCCTCCAGTTTGACCTGGCTTGTGAGAGACAACAGCTGTCCTCCCAGTGCAAGGCTACACAGGCAGCACCATCTGAGTCAGTTCATTGTACCACCTGGGAGGAGTGTTCCACAGAGAGAGATTTCGACTCCCAGGACTCTTCTTTCCCGTGTCCTGATGACCGACAGGGTCCATTTTGCTAGTTTCAGGCACCAGACGATTATCTGTTTCACCTTGCCTTGCATTAGAGTCAGGATGCTCCTCAGTCAATAGTTGGGGGTAAGAAAGATGGCCAAGCCCTTACCATTCAAGATGACAGTGAGGCAGATCTTGCCCTCACCTTTTGGTGGGGGAAATGGCGGCGAAACACAAACCTCATCACTACTGATGTCCGTCTCCTGGCTACAGCTTCATCGTCCAACCTGCAGGCAAAGCCTTGCATTGATGTCACCACCAATGGCAGCCATATAACCTGTAAATGGAAGGTGATATTTGAATCAACAGGGGTGCAGGAGGTGGCAGTGAACCTGACATACCCACACGACCACTATTACACCACTCGCAATGGTCGACGCAGCCGCATACTTCGTTGGGGGCGGATTGTCACCTTCCCAGTGGAAGTGAGTCCAAGGGATTATGTTTGTGAACAGGGATTACAGCTTCGGGGAGCAGCACAACAGCCAGGTGAAGTCAGACACATGACTTGGGATCAGTTGTCGTTGGAGGCAGTATTTTCACCCCCGTCAGAATGTAATGTAGCTGACCGAGATCTTACTTTCTGCTGGCATATCTTACAAGGTCCCTATGTGAGTGATAAATATTCAGAACCATTGCCCTGCAGAGAAGTGGTTTATTGTCGTCAGCCCTATGATAATACAACTCAGCTGGTTCTACCACCCTACAACCTCACTTATGGCCTGTACACAGTGCAGGTAGCAGCCATTCTCACAAGTAGTGACAACAAAATTTCTGCCCGCACCTGTGCCAGTGGCTTTGTCTCAGTGATTCCTTTGAGCCATGCAGTGGTTGGTGACCAAAAGTGGCTTGAGAGTGTGAGGCGTGGCCAGGAGGTGGCCAGGTGCAGTGAGGGGCGCCTTCTCCAGTACTGTCCCAGCCTGTGTGTCCTCCACACGAGCACCTCCCGCTGCGACTGTCAGAGCCAGGGGTCAGGAGGGCAGTGGGGGCCTGATGGGTGGACGGACGTGTGTCAGACAAAGGCAGTAAGCCAGGGGTGGGGTGGTCAGCGAGGTGAGATCCGCATTGACCCCTGTATCCCTTGCAACACCCTCCAGTTTGACCTGGCTTGTGAGAGACAACAGCTGTCCTCCCAGTGCAAGGCTACACAGGCAGCACCAGCTGAGTCAGTTCATTGTACCACCTGGGAGGAGTGTTCCACAGAAAGAGATTTCGACTCCCAGGACTCTTCTTTCCCTTGTCCTGATGATAGATAGGGACCCCTCTGTCAGTTTCAGGCTCCAGATGATAGTCTGTTTCACTTTACCCTACATGATACCGAAGCCCTGGAAAATGATGGGGGGGATCCATTTGATCAATACTTTTCTTCTGCAGGGAAAAGTAGTCATGTCCATACTGTGCCAGCGGGCAATGAGGCAGATCTTTCCCTCACCTTTTGGTGGGGGAAATGGCGGCGAAACACAAACCTCATCACTACTGATGTCCGTCTCCTGGCTACAGCTTCATCGTCCAACCTGCAGGCAAAGCCTTGCATTGATGTCACCACCAATGGCAGCCATATAACCTGTAAATGGAAGGTGATATTTGAATCAGCAGGGTTGCAGGAGGTGGCAGTGAACCTGACATACCCACACGACCACTATTACACTACTCGCAATGGTCGACGCAGCCGCATACCTCGTTGGGGGATGATTGTCACCTTCCCAGTGGAGGTGGGCCCACGGATTCACCCCTGCAAGCGAGGATTAGATCTTAAGGGTGCCGCCTCAAAACCAGGTCAGTGGATTCATTCACCTTTGCATCAGTTGGTATTAGAGGCAGAGTATTCACCCCCACTGGAATGTGATTTGACTAGCTATGACCTTACCTTCTGCTGGCATTTCACTCAAGGTTCCAGTGTGGTCAAGCAGCCTCCTGACCCACTGCCTTGTCCTGAAGTGGCTTAGTGTTCACAGTCTTATGACCAGACTGCGCACCTGTTTTTACCATCATATAATCTCACGTATGGTAACTACACCGTGCAGGTTGCAGCCATACTTACCAATAAGTATGACGGTACAATTATTCAACGCTGTGCCAGAGGCTATGTTACGGTGGTTCCATCTCCGTTGTCACCAAAGCCACGATATGGCATTTCAAGGCTGCATGGGACTGGTGCACCTCTGATATTGGAGTTGGTGGAGGATATTGACCCAGACGTACCCCCTGGTTCACCCACACCTCATATTAAGTTCGAAAGAGTCTGCTCCGTCAACAATACACCTTGCCCCTTTGGACTAATAACATCACCCAATGGACGACAGGCAACTGTTCGAGCAGAAGATTTGAAGGTAGGAGATACGTACGAGGTTTTAACGAATGTTGAAGACACTCGGAGTGAGTTGGGTCGGAAATCAGAGTCACTTAGGCAGACAGTAACAATTGTAGATGGTCCTGTGCCAGAATTAATCCTCACTTGCCTAGGACACTGTGAAAGGGGATTACACCCTGAGGACCGCTTGATCCTACAGGTATCGTGCACCTCCTGTCCCCTAACTGTCCCTGTCTATTACCGTTGGACCATCGCCCCCGTCGGTTCTCCCCAGGCCGACTTTGACTGGGTGAAGTCGACAGAGGACGGTATGAAGGAGGGGCTTGGCCTGTCCACAGTGATAGTGAGAAGGGAGCAACTGGACCCGGGGGTGGAGTACGACGTGAAGGTTGAGGCGCAGTACAGGCCCTCCACTCCTGAGCATCACAACCTCCTTGCTCGACTTAATGCCGGTGAACGTTGAGCTCATTTCCTTGTACTCGTCCGCTGCCACACACTTTTGAACATCTTAGTGAACTTTAACACCTGACCCACACTTCATCCTATATTTTGTTTACTTGTAGTTCGACTTCTACACACGTTGGAACATCCATTTATTGCTCTTTCACTAGCTACTTACACTTATTATCCAAGTTTTATTCTGCATATTTATTTCACACATGATACGAGACGCCCACTTTCACACACTTTCATCCACATTAACTTATAGACCTTCTCATTTACCACCTACCCTGACATCCCCTGTATAGAGTTTGAATTTTCGTATCCTTTTCTTTTATATATATATTTTTCTACGTGAGTTCCTTCGTACACTTTTTGCCTTTAAATAACAGTGCTTTAGGCTCTACACAAAATGGAGAGAATTTGAAGAGAAATAAAATGAAATGGTACAGTTATTATTATTATTATTATTATTTTTTTTTTTTTTTTTTTTTAGCCTGTAGGATATGAAAAAAAACTACCTATTACAGCTAACTCTTATTATATGTTGTGCTGGCTTAATACTTCTCATTCTACATATACTCGTGTACCTTAACTTGGCCCAGATATTCGTCTTTTCACAGTGGTAGAGGTAGTTAATGCTGTGGCTGTACATCCATTCCATAGCACTTCTTCGTGACTAGCATCGTGTTTTAAATGATAATGTCTTGCCACAACTCTGAAGAAGAAAGAGGTGGCAATTTTAGACCATGGTAGAGAGGTGGTAATGATAGACCATGGTAGAGATGTGGTAATGATAGACCATGGTAGAGAGGTGGTAATGATAGACCATGGTAGAGAGGTGGTAATGATAGACCATGGTAGAGATGTGGT
>NC_136965.1:2047500-2080000 GCF_032717465.1 Coenobita brevimanus
TTCGCCATCCTGTTCCAAGAAGGAGTAGTAGTAGTAGTAGTAGTAGTAGTTACGTAATGGCTTCTCTCCACGCTGCTCGATTTCTGGCAGCCTCCTTATTCAGTCCCTTATCCCAGAGGTCACACACTATGACCTCGTCCCAGGTCTTTTTTGGGGGGGTCTGCCTGTCTCAGTCCTACCCCTGACGTCCATACTTCTCACCCTCCGCACCCAGTTGTCATCCCTCATCCTCTCAACATGTCCAGACCATCTCAGTCTACCTCTCCTCATCACAACACCAATACATTCCAGTCCCATCCTTCCTCTCAACTCAATCGTAATCCTAGCCCCCCTCCCCCAGGCCTCACATTCAAGGACGCAGTCTGGTTGTTGATGATAATGATGATGATGATGATGATTGCCACCTCCCTTCCCTGTTCATCTCTAGTGTCAACCTTTTCCACATTCACCTCTCTTTATATTACTTTTTCGAGATCTGAATTAGAGACAATCTGCATTTCTTTGTATTTTGAGACTTAAACGAAAAATCCTGTACTCTTTATTTCCTAGCACCCCTTCACGTGCGATTTATTTTTTTTATTCTCATTACTAATACCGTATTTATTCTCAAATTGTATTATGATCAGGGTGGTGCTGGTGTTGGCGTTGATGTGGGCTCTGGGTGAGGTTGCGTTGGCGTTAACAGAGAGTGATAACGGAGTGATTGAGAGCGAGAGAGGGGATGTGGTAGCCGAATGCGTGAGAGGGGGCTAGTTGACTGAGTGCGAGAGAGGGGAGGCGCTGAGTGGGAGCGAAAGAGGAGACGAGTTGAGTGAGTGCGAGGGAGGGAAGGCGTTGAGTGGGTGCGAAAGAGGAGACGAGTTGAGTGAGTGCGAGGGAGGGGGCGGACTAAGGATGCGTCGAGCGCCGGACCCATGCACGCAAGGGTTGGAGCTGCGTGGGGCGTCGTCTGAACGGGGGAAGTGGATGCACAGCCCGTGGCGACCGCTGCTCCTGGAGGCGGCATTTTCCCCCCCACCGGAGTGCGATACAGCGGGCCGGGACCTCACTTTCTGCTGGCATTTGAGCCGGGGTTCAAACATCACCGTGGCACATCCTGAACCCCTGCCTTGCTCCCAGGTGGCCTAGTGTTCACAACCTTTTAAACATACTGCACGCTTGATTTTCCCGCCTTATAACCTCACGTACGGTAACTATACGGTGCAGGTTGCGGCCGTACTGAACAGTGATCACAGTAACAGCGTTCACAGTTGCGCCAGTGGGTTTATTTCAGTGACCCCAAGTAAATTACAAACCCAGTACCAGTCCCTCGCCTTCCATAGGTCACACCAAGCCGAAACACCTCTCTCCTTCACGGTCACGGGGGATTTAGACCCAGACCTTCCCCCAGGCACACCCACGCCTCACATAGCGATGACAAGATTCTGCGCACTTAACGGGAGCCGCTGTCCCTTCCCGGTCCAGGTTTCCGCTGATAGGTTGACGGCGACGGTACCGCGGGAGCACGTCAAGGCGGGCAGTGAGTTCAGCATGACTACGGTTTTTGAGGATACTCGGGCGGAAGTGGGACGGAACAGTTCGATGCAACAGCAGTTTGTGACGGTCGTAACCCCGCCTGTCCCCGAGATTATCATGACATGCCAGAAAAATTGCGGTTTCGTACACCCCCGCGATCGACTAGTCCTCGATGTCGTCTGCCCCTCCTGTCCCTACGAAGTTCCAGTTTACTATCGCTGGAGTAGCACCTTCCAGGGAAAAGGGGCTGACTTCAACTGGGTAGAGCTGACGGAGGAGGGAGTGACGGAGGGCGTAGGATTGTCTAGGCTGGTTTTGCAGAGGGGTAAATTGGAGCAGGGAGTTGCGTTCAAAGTACAGGCTGATGCACAGTACAGGCCCAGTACTCCTGAACACCTCGCCACACTCGCAGCGCTGAACAATCCCTGAACACCTACCGGCTCATCCCCCCCTCACTCTGACACACCTGCAAGTACCCCCCCTCACTCTTGTTCATATTAACTCACTTTCGCTTTCTCGTTTTCCTTCACATACTTACTCTCATCATTCCCCCTCTCATCCTAATACTGACTCTTACTCTTTTCTCTATTTCACACACTCATCTTTCCCACATACTTGCACTCACCACTCCCTCACTCATCTTCATACTGACTCTACACATACTTCTTTCCACCCACATACGCACTCACCACTCCTTCACTCTTACTTTCTCACTTTCACATACTAATCTTCTCCACATACTCACTCTTACCACTCCCTCATCTTCACACTGACTCTTTCGCACTTCATACTCACTTTCACACGCACATCGTCACCCACGTGTTCACTCTCACCCTCATAGTTTAATCCATGAACACACTTTCACTCACCCTTACTCATGTACACTCACCTTCACCCTTCTTCATACTCATCCACATCCCTGTTCTCACCTTCATGCGTCTCACTTGGATAATACTCTTATACTCACCTTTAATCACACACACACACACACACACACACACACACACACACACACACACACCTTCATATATCCACCTCAGCCAGCCTCACAATACTCATCTTCCGTCTGCTCTGTCTAGCCCTCCTCACTCAATCAATTCATGAACTCACTTTCACATATACCATTACTTATTTCCATACTCACCCTTCCTCATTTCCTCATACTTATCCATCTCTGTAGTAGTAGTAGTAGTAGTAGTAGTAGTGGTGGTGGTGGTAATGGTGATTGTGTGGTGCTAATCTCCCGCAATTCGCATTACAGTATTATATCACACCACTACACCACAGCACCACCACACCACTACACCATACCACCACTACACTACACCACAACACCATAACACCACAACACCATAACACCACAACACCATAACACCACACCATAACACCACTACACCATAACACCACTACACCATAACACCACTACACCATAACACCACTACACCATAACACCACTACACCATAACACCACTACACCATAACACCACTACACCATAACACCACTACACCATAACACCACTACACCATAACACCACTACACCATAACACTACCACACCACTACACCATAACATTACCACACCACTACACCATAACACTACCACAACACAACACCACAACACTACCACACCACTGCACCACAACACTACCACACCACTACACCACAACACTACCACACCACTACACCACAACACTACCACACCATACACCACAACACCACAACACCACTACACCATAACAGCGAACCGAAAAGCAATATGGCCTATGAATGGTGGGGAAGATGAGGTGCTTGAAGTTAAGTGATCATCGTTTCGTTTCATTTCGTGTTAGTTTAAGCTGTTTTGGGATTATTTATTGAACCATTATTATTATTATTATTATTATTTTAGTAGAGAGTGATGTAGGTCCGTATTTTAGGTGGTTTCGTAACGCCTTTTTCATAGCGATTATTATTATTATTATTATTATTATTATTATTATTATTATTATTATTATTTTAGTAGAGAGTGATATAGGTACGTATTTTAGGTGGCTTCGTAACGCCTTTTGCATACCGATTATTATTATTATTATTTTATTTATTTATTTACTTTTTTTGAGCAGAGTGATACAGGTCCGTATTTTAGGTGGCTTCGTAACGCCTTTTTTATAGCGATTTAGTTTCCATTTCGCACCAACTGGTCTTTTTATGCATTAAGGGTGAAAATTTCCATAAATGTAATGAGAACGTCGACCGCAGCATCCCGGGGAACTTGGCATAACCGAGGCATTTTCCGATAGGTGCATCGCTTTCCTATGCCATTACCGGAGTGCAGGGGAGGTGAATGAAGAAATGAGGATGAATGAGATGAATAACTAGAGCAGGGAGACGGGAAAATGAATGAAAGATGAGAGGTGAATGAGATGAATAACTAGCACAGGGAGACGGGAAAATGAGTGAAGAAATGAGAGGTGAATGAGATGAATAACTAGCCAGGGAGACGGGAAAATGAATGAAAGATGAGAGGTGAATGAGATGAATAACTAGCTAGGGAGACGGAAAAATGAGTGAAAGATGAGAGGTGAATGAGATGAATAACTAGCTAGGGAGACGGGAAAATGAATGAAAGATGAGAGGTGAATGAGATGAGTAATTAACGCAGAGAGACGGAAAAATGAATTAAAAATGAGGATGAATAAGATAACTAGGGCAGGGAGACGGAAAAATGAATGAAAGATGAGAGATGAATGAGATGTATAACCAGCACTGGAGTACAGGTAAAATGATTGAAAAAAAATGAACAACGAGAGCTTAAGGAGATGAATAACTAGCGCAGGGGGACGGAAAAAATGAATAAAAAAAAAAGAGGTGAATGAGATGTATAACCAAGGCAGAGAGACGGAAATATGAATAAAAAATGAGGAATGAATGAGATGAATAACTAGCACAGGAAGACGGAAAAGTGAGTGAAAAAAGGCAGAAGTGAATGGGATAATAATTGAAGCTGAGAGACGGAAAATTGAGTGAATAATGAGATGAATAACCAAGACAGGGAGACGGGAAAGTGAATTAAGAGATGCAAAATAAAACCTGAATGCGATGTAAGGATATAAAATCATATTAATAAAAGAATAATACTCAAAAAAAAAAATCCTGAGTGTAAAATAAATAGAAAACTAGAAAGCACTCAGATAGGGCATACCTCCTTTATCAATATATATATATTTTTTTATTTATTGCTGTCCTCTTTCGTACCAGGCGAATACTTTTACGGGGTCACATAGTCATTAAATTCTACGGTCTTATTCTGCCCTCTTTACACGCTGTCAGAGAACGCATACCTCCCCCAGCGCCAAAGAGATTTTATGATTTTTTCCTGCGTTCGGATCCACCTCAAAATTTAATCACCTCTTCCTCGACCCACAGCCTACCGATCCACCAAATATCACCGAAAATTAATGGCAAAATTTTAAGACATCTTGTACACAAAGAGACAAATAGACACGGGTGAATACAGTACCTCCTTTCCTCTTCATTGACGGAGGTAATAAAGAGGCAGACGATTTTATTCAGCTAAAGAAACTGGTATTAAAGAAACAGACGATTTTATTCAGCTAAAGAAACTGGTATTAAAGAAACAGACGATTTTATTCAGCTAAAGAAACTGGTATTATAGAAACAGACGATTTTATTCAGCTAAAGAAACTGGTATTAAAGAAACAGACGATTTTATTCAGCTAAAGAAACTGGTATGAAACACGATTTTATTCAGCTGAAGAAACGGGTATTATAGAAACAGACGATTTTATTCAGCTGAAGAAACGGGTATTATAGAAACTATTTTATTCAGCTAAAGAAACTGGTATTAAAGAAACACGATTTTATTCAGCTAAAGAAACTGGTATTAAAGAAGTAGACGATTTTATTAAGCTTTAAAGGCGATGGAAATAAAGAGACAGACGGTTTTATTCAGCCAGAAGTCTAAACCACTTCTCTTGCCTCAAAGTGAACAGGGCCACTGCTCTTCCCCTCCTGTGTTTACCTGGGTGATTACGAAAGAGGTCATTGGGCTTGCTAATGACTTGGGCATCCCGCTGTGTGTGTGTGTGTGTGTGTGTGTGTGTGTGTGTGTGTGTGAGAGAGAGAGAGAGAGAGAGAGAGAGAGAGAGTCCTTCTAAACCAGAAAATATAATCGTCAGACCTTATCAAGAATAAAATCCAAATCATCGTCGTATTGAAGGGGTTAAATAGCCTACTGTCACGCTTTACGATATTTCCCGCGACCAGGTAACGGGCAGGTTAATTAGTGAGTTTTATTGCAGCGTCTCAATTGCAACGAACGCCAGTGTGAGGGCATCCATTTTGGTTCCCACACCGTGACATGCCCTGGTGCTTGTAGGATGATGATGATGATGATGATGGTGATCCTAATTATATTCTCACTCGCTCCCTCCATCTTCTCTGTGTGGTGGTGATGATGATGATGATGATGATGATGATGATGGTGGTGGTGATCCTAATTATCTTCGCACTCGCTCCCTCCATCTTCTCTGTGTGGTGATGATGATGGTGATGGTGATGATGATGATGATGATGGTGATGATTTTCTTCTCACTCACTCCCTTCATCTCCCCTTCTTCTCCTCATGTACTTATCCTCCTCCTCTCCGTTGTGCCTCCTTCACTTCCTTTATCGTCTCCACCTCCCTGCCTTCCTCCTGTTCATTATCACCTTTCTTGCACCCGTCCCTCCACACACACCCTCTTTGACACCTCTCCCCTTCCTTCCCTCCCCCTTCCTCTCACTATCCACCTTCCCTCCCTTCTCCACCTTCCTTCCTTTTTCCTAACATTTTTCATCTCTCTCCTTCCATCCATCCTTCCACCTCCCTTTCTTCCACTCTTCTCCCCACCACCCATCTTTCCACCTCCCTTTCTTCCACTTCTACCCACCACCCTTCCCTACACCCCCTCTTTCTCCCCCTTCACCCATCCTTCCACCACCCCTCCTTCCACTTATCCCTCCACCTCCCTTCCTTCCACTCCTCTCTCTCCCCCATCCTTCCTTCCACCCTTCCTTCCACCTCCCATCCTTCCACCCATCCTTCCACCTCCCTTTCTTCCACTCTTCTCCCCATCACCCTTCCCTACGCCCCCTCTTTCTCCCCTTCACCCATCCTTCGACCTCCCGTCCTTCCAGTCATCCCTTCACCTCCCTTCCATTCTTCTCTCCCTCACCCTTCCCTCCACCTCCCTACCTTCCACTCTCTCTCCACCTCTCTTCCTTGCACCCTTCCTTCCACCTCCCTTCCTTCCACCCTTCCCTCCACCCCCTCTCTCTCTCCCTATCGCAAAAATTCAATCAAGTTTAGGAGCTCTAAACCCCGGCTACCTGACAGCGGGTTCACCTGCCTAATGAAGGTTTAATTAGTTTGTCCGGAAGAAGAAGAATCGAAGGTTGATCAAAATTACTCACCTTGGGATGGGATTAGACAAGATTACTAAATTTTGGTAGCATATATTTCAGTGAGCCTTGGGTTTGAAATAGCACTGAGTCTCCTTGGTTACTAGTCAAAACGATAATTCAGTCTGACTACACTTGGCGAGCCGTGGTTAGGAAATGGTGTGTGTGTGTGTGTGTGTGTGTGTGTGTGTGTGTGTGTGTGTGAGAGAGAGAGAGAGAGAGAGAGAGAGAGAGAGAGAGAGAGAGAGAGAGAGAGAGAAAGAAACACCCACTCCTGCCTCACAATAATCACATTCATATAAAAACAGGAAACTTGGGGGCGCCAAAAATCCAACGGGAGCAGAATCCACGCCAAAATTACGGCTGTTAAATTTGGCGGAACTAATTCACGGGGCGCCAAAAACACCGCCAAATATTAATCTCATTTCCGACGATGTAACACAAACTTTGGCGTCGCGATTGAGGAAGAGGAAGAAGTTGACGCGGAACAGTGGAACGTGTTTGTATATGTTTGTTAATGAAGCTCCCAAACACCTTTTCCTAGGCGACTTATTTTGCTTATTACACCTTACTCTCCTCATCCGCCTTACTCTGCATAGGTAACGTACGTAAGGATATTAACCAGCCATATCCAAAAATAAATCGCTAAGGAAGAGGTGTTAGGGAGCTTCCATAACTGACGAGAATAAGGATCTAAGAAAGGAACAAGGAACTCTGCGGAACATTAGTATCCTTGTCACATTAACCCTTTCGTAGTTGACTCTTCTCTATACTCCTTTCAATGTAACTTGGCCCAAAATTGCCATCTCTCCACCTTGAAAGCTGTCTTTACTCTCTTCACTCTTACTTGGCCCAAAATATCCGTCTGTCCTTCTTGAATGCTGAGCCGTAACACACACACACACACACACACACACACACACACACACACACACACACACACACACACACACACACACACACACACACACACACACACACACACACACACACACACACACACTGAGAGAGAGAGAGAGAGAGAGAGCACTTCCCAGAACAGGGGTAAATGCTGAAAAATACACCCATTTGCGAGAGAGAGAGAGAGAGAGAGAGTGAGTGAGTGAGTGAGTGAGTGAGTGAGGTATACCACTGCAAAGATCATACAACACACGCAAAAATAGCAATAAATAATAAAAATACACTCATTTCACTTTTTTTTTTTCCCACATACACATCCCCTGCTGGTTCAGAATACGCTTCCCCCTTCCCTTGTAAAAACGTGGGTAATTTCTGAGGCTTAAAATAAATATTGGTGTTGGCGGGTTGCATAATAGAGTCATTAGTTTGCCTGTTGACTCTGAGCTACCCCTCTTTCCACCTCCCCCTCCCCTCACCCCCTCCCCTCACCCCCTCTTTCCTGCCCCTCTCCCCCTACCCTCTCTTTCTCTCCCTCCTTTCCTCTCGTTCTCTCTCTTCTTCCCCCTCCCCTTCCTTTCACTCGTTCCTTCCTTCCTTTCCTTTCTTTCGTCCTCCCCTTCGTATGTTCATCTCCTTCACTTCCCTTTTCCATTTTTCTATCATTGTTTCTCATCGCACCTTCGCCTCCCCTCTCTCCCCCTCCTCTCCTCTTTTCCCCCCTCCTCTCCTCTTTTTCCCCCCTCCTCTCCTCTTTTTTCCCCTCTCCTCTTTTTCCCCCTCCTCTCTTTTCTTCCCCCTCCTCTCCTCTCCTCTCTTTCCCCCTCCTCTCTTCTCTTCCTCTCCTCTTCTCTCTTTTCAATCTACCCTCTTCCTTTCTTTCATATCCTTTATCCATCTTCCACCTTCCTCTCTCCCTTTCCCCTCTCTTTCATTCCGTCTGTGTTATGTCTCACCTTTAGAGAGAGAGAGAGAGATTCCTCAGCCATTCATTAAAATGGTAAAGTGCTCTCATTACCACATAAATGATCGCCTTTCAGAGTGCCCAATATCCAACCATCCACTCATATGGTTAAGTGCTGTCATTAGTGTATCAGAGTGCTGAAATTGCTCTCATTATCCCCTTCATCAAAAGTGCCCTGTACAGTACTAAAGTGCTTAATTGTGTTGTTATTTTTTCATCAATAATGCCTTTACAAAATCCCCCCTATTCAGGCATCAATAACTATGCTTAATTGCTGTCATTAACGCATCGAAGTGTACTCATTTACCCTTCATCAGAACCGCCCCACGCCAGAGCTTTGACGCAAGGTACATGGGAGTACCTGAGTGTTAGATGGATCAAAGGCAGGGCGTGTGTGTGTGGAGGGGGGGTATGTGTGTGTGTGTGTGTGTGTGTGTGTGTGTGTGTGTGTGTGTGGAGGGGGGTATGTGGCTGTGTGTGTGTGTGTGTGTGTGTGTGTGTGTGTGTGTGTGTGTGTGTGTGTATGTATGTGTGTGGTGGACAAATACTCAAATGGTTTTAGGATTAACGTGATTTGCTAATATTTCGTCACGGTTAGATTCATCCCATGACATTATATAGTTTTTACCTCCTCAGTGAAGTTGGACGGAGGCTATGTATTCACCCGTGTCTGTTTGTGAGCCAGATAACTCAAAAAATAGCAGTGGGATTTCCTTGCAATTTGGTGGGTAGGTGGGCAGGGGGTCAAGGAAGAGTTGATTAGATTTTGAGGTGGATCCGGTTGCAGGAAAAAATTATACCGTATATTTTCTTGGCGTTCTCGGAGGTACGCTGTCTGGAGGTGATTTATAGATGGAATTTCTGGATGCGTTCGTTGATGTTTATATAATAGTTAATGCAGTGTAATAATGCCTTGGTAATAGGTACGATGTTTTTATGCTCCTTTCAAGAACGTAATACACACACACACACACACACACACACACACACACACACACACACACACACACACACACACACACACACACACACACACAGTACATGGCACACCAGATCGGGAGGCAAACCCATTAACCACCGAGCCATCGTGGATCCCTTACAGTCTCTTCACACTTACTCTTTTACCTCCCTACCTATCTCCACTCAACTAAGCTTCCAGAGAGAGAGAGAGAGAGAGAGAGAGAGAGAGAGAAAGAGAGAGAGAGAGAAAGAGAGAGAGAGAGAAGGATCCTATCGCGGTGTTTGCTCTTCCCTGCCCACCACCTCCCTCCCCCTCCCCCTTCCCCCATCAATCCTGCCTAAGTGGGGAAGAGGGTTTAATTCCCCACGGAGGCGGATTGGATCGAACACTCTCTCTCTCTCTCTCTCTCTCTCTTCCCATCATCTTCCTCCCCCAGCCTCTTCCTCTCCCCCCCCCCAGCATCGTCTCTCTCTTTATAACCTCTCTTCCCCTCCTCTTCTTAGCTTCCGTCTCATTCATTTTCTCTTCCTCCCAAAACTCTCTCTCCCGCAGCTTTTCCTTCCCTCACCATCTCCCCTCCCTTTTTCCCTCCGCCTTCCCTCCTCCCTTCCCAGCCTCTCCTCTCCCTCTCTTTCCCGTTCCCTTTCCATACACTCCCTTCCTGCTGCTTCTTTCCTTGTCATTTCCCCCCATTCTTTCCTCAGCCTCCTCTCTTACCTCTCCTCCCTCGTCCTTCCCTCCTCTCTTCCCTCCCTCCCCTCTTCCCTATCTCCCTATCCCTCCTTTCCCCTCCCTCTTTTCCCCTCCCTCTCTCCTCTCACGCCTCCCCTCTGAACTGGTCGCTGGAGTATATTTTCCGGCTGATGAAGTTTGGTGTTGTGTGGGTCTAATTATGGTGTGTGTGTGTGTGTGTGTGTGTGTGTGTGTGTGTGTGTGTGTGTGTGTGTGTGTGTGTGTGTTGAGTTGTTCTGTCCTCTGCTGTACTGTGTTATGATGTGTAGTGTGCTGTACTGTGGTGTGTTGCATTGTGCCGTGGTGTGTGATGCTGGGCTTGGGTGTAGTGTACTGTCGTGTCTCATTGTGTGGTGTGTGGTGTGGTTTTTTTGGGTTGGATGTTGGAGTGATGTGGTGTAGTGTGTTGTGGTGTAGTGTGTTGTGGTGTGGTGTGGCGTGGTGTGGTGTAGTATAGATGCATTTAGAAGGACTGTGGTGTGGTATGTGGCTTTGGTGTTGGGTACAGTAGGTGGAAAGTAAGAGAGAGAGAGAGAGAGAGAGAGAGACTGGACCCCGACAAGTAAGCTTAATGCCAAGTCACGTGATAAAGAAGAAGAAAGAAAGAAAATATAAAAAAATGGTCCCAAATCATCAGCTTAATGAGTCGCGTGATGAAGAATTAAAAAATATATATATATAAAGAAAAAAGGTTTCTACATTATAACTTTATACCGAGTCACGAGAGAGAGGGAGAGAGAGAGAGAGAGAGAGAGGGGGGGGGAAGGAAGGTGGAGAAAATATAATACCAAGTCGAGTGATAAAAAACAGAAAAAAAGAACGAAAATGAAAAATAAGCTTCCAACATGAGCTTAAAAAAAACTATCTCTATCTATCTATCTATCTATAGCCCGACGCCCTAATCCCGCAAAGGGTGGCCGCAGACAAAACGCCTCCAAGTCACTCTGTCACCCAATATATCAGCTTAAAAAGAGAAGTAAAAATTAAGCTTCCACCATCTCAGCTTAATTTAAAGTGCCAGTCAGCTTGTCCACTGACCCGGAAGTAGCCAATCAGAGTCGACCTTACAAAACACCGAGAGAGAGAGAGAGAGAGAGAGAGGGTCAAGGCGATTGGGTCAAGCTGAGGGACGATTTTTATTATTATTATTCTTTATCACCTTTATTTTTATCTGGGATTTATTTATTTATTTAATTATTTTTAGGGTAAAGGTCCCGTTTGATTAATGGATTCCGTGATTACGTAATTCCTCTTCCTAAGCGATTTATTCTCAAACGTTTATTTTCTTTAGTTATTTAGATTTTAGGTCCTGTTGTATATATGGATTTTGAGATTTCGTATTATCTTCTCCTGAGCGATTTATTTTGGACTTTGTATTGCGATATTCTCTCGTATTTTGATATTAATATTGGTATACGGATTTTTTTTTTTTTTTAGAGGTCCTGTTATATATATGGATTTTGATATTTCGCAACACATCTTCTTAATCGATTTATTCTGTACTTTGATCGATATTTCCTTGTATGTTATAGATGTTGAGATAAAACTGGGAAATATATAAAGTGTTAAATTGAGAAACGCAGAATGAATCGATAAGAAATAGGCGTGACGAACTCATCTTTAGTGTGTGTGTGTGTGTGTGTGTGTGTGTGTGTGTGTGTGTGTGTGTGTGTGTGTAATCCGCAGACAAACCACCAAGTCTAAAAATATACTGTATGTTAATCTGTGTGTGTGTGTGTGTGTGTGTGTGTGTGTGTGTGTGTGTGTGTGTGTGTGTGTGTGTGAGAGAGAGAGAGAGAGAGAGAGTAGCCACCATCCCCTCTCTCCTAACTTTATTACAAGCATAAAGTCTCCCCCAAAACATTAATTTCCATCCTTAATGAACCCCAGAGCTGAAAATGGAAGATCTCTGTGGCGTAGCGAAAATGGGGACCTTGATATGTAACTCGACGGTTGCGTAATGTACTTTTGGGGAAAATTTGGGGGGTGCTATCCTTGTCTTGTTAAGTGTATCTTTTGGGCAAGGTCTTTTTCTTTACCCATGTCTGGTCCTACGTGGAGAGAGAGAGAGAGAGAGAGACCCTTTCCTATAAATTATTCCCGTAAATCTTGCCCCACTGTAACCTAACTTTACACACAAATATTTTTATGGTGTCTCGGAAGAAGAGGGAGGATGCACAGAAGCGCTGGTCGTAAAATAAGAACAGGGTAGGAAGAGAGAGAGAGAGAGAGGGAGGGAGGGAGGGAGGGAGGGAGGGAGAGAGAGGGAGGGAGGGAGAGAGAGGGAGAGAGAGAGCCTTCCTCCCGTGCCAACACTTCTTCCCCCTCCTGGTCCTTCCCACATCCTTAAGGAGCGGTTTAGTGTCCTGTTATTCACCAGGCGGAGATTATGACTCCCTAGGGCCTGTCTTAACTCTTTAACTCCCTGCCTACCTCCCTACCTGCCTGCCTGGATTTCTTTTCTATTACATCCATTCTTGTTCCCTTCGTGCCTGCCTCCCTACCTGGCTGCCTTTCTCCCTGCCTTCCTGCCTGCCTGCCTGCCTCCCTCCCTGCCTGCCTCCCTCCCTGCCTGCCGTCCTACCTGGCTGCCTCTCTCCCTGCCTGCCTGCCTCCCTGGATATCTTATTAAATTCCCTCTTGCTTGTCTGATTCCATTCGTTCC
Source organism: Coenobita brevimanus (assembly GCF_032717465.1). Classification (NCBI taxonomy): domain Eukaryota; kingdom Metazoa; phylum Arthropoda; class Malacostraca; order Decapoda; family Coenobitidae; genus Coenobita; species Coenobita brevimanus. Next base: position 2,060,676 of record NC_136965.1, read on the forward strand.
TGGTCCCTACTCGAGTGACTGACTGACTGACTGACCGACTGCCTGACTGACTGCCTGGCTGACTGACTGGCTGACTGACTGACTGACTGACTGGCTGACTGACTGACTGACTGACTGACTGGCTGGCTGGCTGACTGACAGACTGACTGACTGACTGACTGACTGGCTGACTGACTGACTGGCTGGCTGACTGACTGGCTGACTGGCTGGCTGACTGACTGACTGACTGGCTGACTTACTGGCTGACTGACTGACTGACTGACCTACTGACTGACTGACGGACTGACTGACTGGCTGACTGACTGACTGACTGACTGACTGACCTACTGACTGACTGACGGACTGACTGACTGACTGACGGACTAACTAACTGACTGACTGACTGACTGGCTGATTGACTGACTATATAACTACTCATCTCTTTGCCTACCTTTAACATCCTGCCTCTTAAATCCTTCATACCTTTCTACCTTCCATATTAATTCCCATCATATTCATTTTTCATATCTATTTTATTTTTTTATTTTTTTTATTTTTTTTTGCAATAAAGGGGGAGGGGGTAAAATAAAAGGGGGTGCAGGCGGCGTGGGGATTTATGTGTATATAGCGAAAACAACAGGAAAACTAAAACTGTATATTTTTTCATTGCGACTCTCCCTATCCATACCTGTACTGGTTTACTCTCTCTCTCTCTCTCTCTCTCTCTCTCTCTCTCTCTCTCTCTCTCACCTGGGAATTTTGGTAATATAGTTCAGTGTGTTTGGCATTGTAGGCATCTTTGCACCTTTTACTCGGCGATTTATTTTGCTCCTTTCACCTCAGTAGCCTCCTATATGTCATTGATTCAGAGGAGACTTCAGGCGTAATCCGCAAAATAAATCGCTTAGGAAGAGGTGTTAAGAGGCATTAGTTAGGTAATGACAACTGGCTTGATTAGAAATGGATGGTGGTGGTGAGGCAACTGCAGAGGGGGAGGAAGTAATGGTGATGAGAGAGAGAGAGAGAGAGAGGAGGGGAGGTGGTGATGGTAACGAGAGAAGGGGAAGAGAAAAATTGTTAGTGATAGGCTTGAAGTAATGGTGATGACATGGGGGGGAGACAGAGGGTGATGATGATGATGATGATGATGATGGTTGTGTGATGGGAAGGGTTTGGTGATAAAATGCACAGTTGCTATCGGTAAATCCTTCCCGAGATCCGTTTTGAGAAAGAGAGAGAGAGAGAATGGGCAGGGCTGGGTACGGCGATGGTATGTGTTGCCCGGGGCTGTGGTCTGGGCAGCGAGGGAGTTTGGTCTGTATGGACGGTCCTTAAGGTCCAGTTTGGCTCAGTTCGCGCCGCCCCGCAGGCCAGACACGCCCATCCTGACCGCAAAACAAACAGAAGGTGTCGGACCGTGAAATTGAACATGACAGCATAAGTACCCAGTAAGATTTATGCCCACGTTTTGGGAAAAGATGGGTATTTCGGAGGGAGAACCCGTTTTGGACCGACTTGGACCCGTGTAGGTCAGGAGAGAGGTGGATGGGTATGTGTAGAGGTGTGTGTGTGTGTGTGTGTGTGTTTTAGAGAGAGAGAGAGAGAATACCCAGTGACTGCTGACTCACCACACGCCCATGTAGGAAGGAGGTTCTCTGTTGGTTAGAAGAATGGTCTGTCGTATGGAAGAACGCGAGATCAACCGTAGGCCAGTGTATAGAAGAGTTTACTTAAATTTCTTTATATGTGGACCTTACTAATCTTTCATAAGACTAATTGATATATAAAAATCCTTCCATATTGCTTTTCTGTGTAGATTACAGTTTTTATTAGTAAATGATAGTAATGTATAATTTCAAAGGGGAATCTCCTGTATTTCTTGTTAGCATGTGAGGTTGGTTGAAATGGTGGAGAGGGTGTGTTGTGGTGGTGGTGGTTGGTGGTGGAGAGGGTGCGGTGAAGGTGATGGGGGGGAGTGGTTGAAATGGTGGGGAAGGTAAGATGTGGTGGTGATAGTTGAAATAGTGGGGAGGGTAAGATGTGGTGGTGGTGGTGGTAGGGTAGGCTGGTATGCGGCGGCGGTGGTGGGTGGCAGGGTGGGTAGGTCGAGATGGTGGCGATGGCATCTGTGGCCCGGGGTGGTGTGGGACGGGGCAAGGTATTCTGGACCCTATAGTCGGTCCATAAGGTCCATTTTCCCTCGCTCCAAGACGCCCCGCGGTTCAGACACGCCCACACCGACCGCAAAACAAACGAAAGGTGTTCAGGTGTGAAAAGGTGTGAAATGTGGCCCTTAGGCGGATAGAAAGATATTTTACCCAAGGATGACGGTTCTCTTGCAGTCGCCTTACGATTTTACTCAGCTTAGGGGGGACTTTCTGAGCTGGAGGAGTTAGCACATCAACGTCAGCGATTTATTCCACTTGTTACACTTTCGTATCCTTTTGTATGTTATTGATGCAAGAGAATGTTAAGGTCCGGGATAGATCAGTTAGGAAAAGGTGTTACGAAGCTTCCAGTGGCACTCGGAACACGACGCTAAATAAGACATCGCCGAGGAACGGAGGCCGGGCCACCCAAGTTGAAACCCGCCTTACAGTGGAGCCGACAAGGTGAAGGAATTTGAGTCACTATTCACGAAGTATCTTAAGCCATCTGCTACGATAAACAGGCCTCCGTGGCGCTTAAGTATTTTCGTGAATCTCTATGTTTTGGCTTATTTTCCTCGTTAAAAGTCATTCTAGTTTTGTTTTATAGTGTTTGGTAGTTGCTTGAGTCGAGATGTGAATATAAACAGCTGATATTTATACCCTGCTTAAGTCCAAGAATGTTTATATGTACCGTCCTTGGTCCTCGCTCCGGGTCACGTCTTAACACGCAACTTTGGCCTCAACGGACGGTCCATAGAGGCGAGATTGGTCCACACGAGCGGTCCGTAGGAGGGAGTTTGACCCTAAAAGACGGTCCATAGGGGTGAGTTTGGCTGGTCAGTTGGCACCCCGCTGGTCCGACACGCCCCTAATGGCCCCCAGAACAAACGAAAGGTGTTGGGGCGTGAAATTGCGCATCTCATCACACGGTTCCTGCGGCCGGGGAGGTGAGAGGTGGTGCTGCGTATGGGGCCAAGATTTCGTGGTGGCTCAGTGGCTCGGTCGGTTTGGTGCTGGCCTTGTGTTCGGAGGACCCTGAGTGTGTGTGGTGAACGCATAAAAATTAACAGCATTTCGCAACAAGCACCCAATCTAACCTTCACTGTCTACCACCACTGTCTACTCCTTCACCCAACTTCAGTCCACAGTAATCAAAGAGCCATTCCTTTACCATACCACGTCAGGTGATGTAAGCATGATTTCAATAACACTGAAGATGAAAGCAAGATGCAAGATGTAGTAAGCAAAGTCAATCGCTTAGGAAAAGGTGTTAGGGAGCTTCCTCAGCTTGCGAGAATACGTGCCTCTGTCACGTTACTTCCTCACCTCAAGATTTCGAAGCCTCTGAACTAACGGGGTGAGATACCAACCCTGCCAGCTCGGTCTCGATGGATCACTGTCTGGTCAGCGCTGTGGTCTCCGTGGTTAGCGCTGTGGTCTCTGTGTTTAGCGCTGTGGTCTCTGTGGTCAGCGCTGTGGTCTGTATGGTCAGCGCTGTGGTCTTTATGGTCAGCGCTGTGGTCTATGGTTAGCGCTGTGGTCTATGGTTAGCGCTGTGGTCTGTATGGTCAGCGCTGTGGTCTGTATGGTCAGCGCTGTGGTCTTTATGGTCAGCGCTGTGGTCTCTGCTGTGGGGGGGGGGAGAAGAACGAAGCTTAAATTAATCCTTGTCGCAAATCCCTTTCTCGTATTCTCGTCTGGTAAGGAGGTTCTCTAGCACCTCTTCCTTAGCGATTTATTTTCGGATATGGGTGGTTAATATCCTTTTGTACGTCATTTATGCACAGTATGGCAATGTTAGGAGGACTTGTTTAACATAGAATAGGACGGTAAGGTGTAATAAGCAAAATAAATCGCTTAGGAAAATGTGTTGGGAGCTTCCATATACGACGGGAATACGGACAGTAGGGTGTATGTAAAATAAATCACTTAGGGAAAGGTGTTAGGGAGCTTCCTTGACCGACTAGAATACGGACAGTGAAGTGTATGTAAAATAAATCGCTTAGGAAAAGGCTTTAGGGAGCTTCGTTATCTGACGGGAATGCGCGCCCCAGTCTTTCTCCATACAGTACGAGGGGCAACCATTTAATTTACAATCCAAGTCCCTATTTTTGTTCTAGCACGGAAGACCATGCCCAAAGGTACCGTGGATGGAGGGAGGGAAAAGGGAGAGGCTGATGGGGAGGAGGGGGGGAAAGGGAGGAAAGGAGGAGGAGAAAGAATATTGACCCTTCCTGCTTTCCTATCCTTGTCTGAGATATTTAACTTGAGGTCATTAGAAACCCGATAAGAAAATGATCTTAAATTAGTATCCGTATAACATGCGGACTCGAAAAGACAAGATGATCTGTTAATGTTTACTTTCTTTGGCATACTTTGGGATGAGCAGAGGAAGGAAGGAGAGAAAGGAAGAGAATGTGACGTGAGGATAGAGGGAAGGGGAGGGAAGGAGAGTGAGCGAGGGAGAGGAACGGGGGATGGAAGGGAGGAGGGAAGGAGGGAAAAGAAGGGAAAGGAAAGTAGCACGGAGGATGAAGATAGGAGGAGGAAGGAGGCAAGGAGAATGTAGAAGAAGGGAGGGAGGCAGGAGAAGAAGAATGAAGAGGGACAAGAAAGGGAAGAGGAATTGTAAGACAGGAAGAGGGAACTAAGAGGAAGGAAGGAGGAAATAAGGCAAGAGGAGGGTAGAGTAAGAGAGGAGGGAGGCAGGGGAAGAAGGGAGAAAGGCAGGGGAGGGAAGAGAAGGGTAGTAAAGCAAGCAGAGGGGCTGAGAAGAGGAAGGAGGAGAGGGGGCAAGAAGATGGTCTGTGTGAAGGGTCGCGGTCAGAGGGGTAACTGATGAGATCTGAACCGTACCCCTCGAGTCATACCAAGCCACGCAATTCCAAACCCAACAGGCAGTCCATAGAGGCGAGATTGGTCCACACGAGCGGTCCGTAGGAGGGAGTTTGACCCTAAAGGACGGTCCATAGGGGTGAGTTTGGCTGGTCAGTTGGCACCCCGCTGGTCAGACACGCCCCTAATGACCTCCAGAACAAACGAAAGGTGTTGGAGCGTAAAATTGGGCATATCATTATAGGGCCCACGTATAAGGGTAGGTTGGGGAGGGTGGGGGTGGCTTGGGGGAGGGGGAAGTAGGGGGAAGGGTGTGAGGAGAGAGGGGACTTACACACACACACACACACACACACACACACACACACACACACTTTTTTTTCATAGTAACAATAGTAGTAATAATAATAATAATAATAATAATAATAACAGTAAGCTGCAGTAGAGGGGAGGGGAGGATGAATACTGAGAGGGAAGGAGTTACAAGAAATTTAAAAGTGAAATGAAGAAGGGAGGGTCGTAAAAATGCCTGACCTGCCTTATGTAGAGATGATTTATTTTTACTAGAGGTGGAGAATAGCCTATCTGAAAGTACCAGGGGATGAGGGAGGGTTAGATACAGCCTTCATTAAGCTTTTCAATACGATATATCTCCCCTGAATGTAATTATAATCTTCTACAGGCTATAGAAACAGAATATATAAGTTTTCTGCCTGGCGAGGTGAATGAAACGAAGGGTTCATTAAGGAGGAGTGAAGTGGGAAGGAGTGTTTTGATTCTGAGTGAAGGGGGTAATGAAACTGACAGCCCAGTAGTGAAGAGTGAAACATGGGAGACTTTTATGCCCAGTTTCACCCTGTTCAGCTGTTTCATTAAGTTGACTATTGTTAGGGAATACCACCTTATTTTTCTACATCACTTAAATGCAATAAAGCCTCTGGACTGTCAATTTTTTTTACAATTCTCTTTTTCTGATTTTTTTCCACTGACCAACGGCAGAAAATTAATGCATAGTCCCTCTTTTTACACATAGGCACCCGGAATATTACTTTCTTCCCTTTTCCCGTGTGGATATCAACATTTATATACACATATACTTATTTTAACACATACATATATATATTTACATTCTTTCCATATATCCTTCTTCTTTCCCTCCCTCCTTCCTACTTTTCCTGTTCTAAAATCCCTCCATCCCTCCCAACTTCCCCCCCCCATTCCTTTCCCTCCTACTTTTTTTTCCTCCATCCCTCTTCCAGCGGCACCTTACGCCCTCCTTCTCCCCCTTTCCTGCACCCCTCTGTCTTCCCTTCCCTTCTCTTCATTCCATCATCTCCACCCCTCCTCCCTTCATTTCCCTCCCTTCATCTCCCCTTCCTATCCCCCCGTCCCTCACTCCATTCCCTTCTCACCTTTCTTCCTATCCCTCAGTTTCCAGCATCCCTCCCCCTCTCACCCATCTCCTGCATTCTTCTCCCTCCCCCTCCTCCACTACCTCCCCCACCCTTCCTTTCAGCATCTCTCACTCCCTCTCTCCCCTTCTCTCATCTTTTCAGTATCTCTCCCCCCACCCTTCCCCCTCCCCTACCCATCTCCCCCTCCGATGCAGGAGGCGTCGACGGGGCGGGATATTGTGGGTAGGGAGAAGGGTAGGGGGAGGGGTGGTGCTATGAGAGAGGGGAGAGGGAGGGGGGAGGGAAGGGGGGAGGGCTTCCGTGTCTGCCAAGCATATTGATCACACCCCGCAAAACTGGGGTCCTCACAGCCCCTCATAACCCCAGGGGGCGTCACACGAGACTATGGAGGGACACTGCTATCCTCTTGGGTCCTAATAACATCCATCTTAGTTGCCTCCAAGAAGGACGTTGGAGGAGGATATGTAAGAGTATTCACCCGTGTCTGTCTGTCTGTGTACAAGATATTTCAAAAAGTAGTTATTGGATTTCAGTGATACCTGGACAGTAGATGGACATTGGGTCAAGGAAGAGTTGATTAAATTTTCAGGTGGATCTGAATAAGGACGCAGGAATAAATCGTGAATTTTGTTAGCTTTGGAGGAGGTGTGCGGTCTCTAAAATTAAGTAACAGGGCAGACTGAGACCGTAGAGTTATTTGATTGACTATGTGTGACCGTAAAAGTGTTCGCCTGGTAGGAAAAAGGAATTATAGCAGTAACTTGTAGATTTTATTGTTGCTTTCGGAGGTGTGCAGTTTTTGATTGTGTCTTAATTCATTCTTATTGCTGTCAGACTCTTTTATTCAGCATGTCTGTTATTGTTTCATTGTTATAGAAACTCTCTCTCTCTCTCTCTCTCTCTCTCTCTCTCTCTCTCTCTCTCTCTCTCTCTCTCTCTCTCTCTCTCAGCATGTCCATTCTCTTTTTATCCCATCTGACAGTATTTTCTCTCGTCGCATCCATCGCATTCCCCACCTCTTCCCCTCTTCTTTCTTTCTCTTCCCCATTTCCTTCCCCTTCATTCTTTACCTCCCTTTCATTTCCCTCCTTTTCCCCTCCTCTCTCCCCATTCCCTCCCTATTTCCACTCTCCTGCTTCTCTTTCCTCCCCTCCTTTCTCTACCTTCATCTTTATCTCTCCTCCTCCTCCTCCTCTCTCTCCCTCCATCTCCATTTCTTTCCTCTCCTTCACTTCCCCCAGTTCTTTCCTTCTTCCCTTCCCCTCAGATTCCGATTTCTTTCTCCTTATCCCCCCCTTCCTCCCTCTTCTTCTATCCTCTTCCCTTCTTAGAGTTTCGTGCCCCTATTTTCCTTTTCACGCCTTCCTTCTTTCTTTTTATCTTTTCATGTTTCTACAGTACCTCCTTCTCCTCTCTTTATATCATCCTCCATTTTATCTTTTCTCTCTCCCTTCCCTTCCTCTCCCCCTTTCCCTCCCCCACCGCCTCCCCCTCCCCCTCAGTCTCTAATTTTATCCCTGACATACAACTCGGCGTGAGAGAGGGAGATGAAATGAAGAATCTCCTTACAGCCCAAATCTCTCTCTCTCTCTCTCTCTCTCTCTCTCTCTCTCTCTCTCTCTCTCTCTCTCTCTCTCTCTCTCTCTCTCTCTCTCTCTCAAATAGATAGATAGATAGATAATATTATACATATACATATATTTTTTTTTTCAGCGGCGACTCATAGCTGGATGCTTCTTTCGTCTCCTTTTAATGTTACGGGAGCGAAATTATCAGGGAGCATATCACAATTCATCTGAAAACACTAAAAGTTTTTCAGGCCACAACTACAAGTTCAAAATGGAATCAGTTCACACCTACTTGCCGAGAAGCAGTTCACTCCTACTTGTTAATTCGTGTAAATCCCCTAAGTGTCCATCCTTAAGCTTTTAATTGAGCACATCTGGCGTCCGTCACCTTCTGGACATTAGGGTGAATTGTGATATGCTCCCTGATAATTTCGCTCCTCTGTGTGTGTGTGTGTGTGTGTGTTTGTGTGTGTGTGTGTGTGTGTGTTATATGTATAATAATTATATATGTGTAGTATATACTGAGGAAGGAGGTGGGGGCCAAGATCACGTTAGCCTGTGCCCCTCAACGACCCTTTGGCCGCCACCCTCGCCTCTCACCCATTACCGTATTAACAGCCGTCCCTGGGGAGGCATGGCGAGGCAGGGAAAGGCAGGGCGAGGCAGGGACAGAGAAGATTAGTGGAGTAGCATGGAGAGGGAGAGGCAGGCAGAGGCGAGGACAGGCTGGGAAAGAGAAGATTCGGAGAGTAACAGGGAGAGGAAATAGTCAGGGAGAGACAGGAGAAGAGAGGATTGAAAGAGATAAAGGGAGAGAAAGGGAAAGGAAGGTAGGGAGATGCAGGAAGAAGGGGATATATATATGTAAAATAGTCAGAGAATTATTACATTTCCAGTATTCGTATTAGTTGGGTGTTGGTGAGAAGGTGGGAAATATTTAGTTAGTTTATGTTCCTCTTACCAGCAAACATTATTCAGTTTTCACATATCTGGCGGCTCAGCAACAATCTCCATTTAAGAGTGTTGTGTGGTGGTGTGGCAAGGAAGTGTGTAGTGTGACAGGGAAATGTGTAGTGTCGTATTCTTATTGTATGTCCAGTGCTTCCTGTAATATTACCCCAGTGTGTCGTAACCTTGAATGTGCTCACAGGAAGCGTACAATACTTCCCTTTTATTGCTCTCCTCAGAATGCTTTTAAAATCGTGAACAGATATGCGTTTTCGTGTCTCGGTACAATTCGTGGCGCCTGAAGTATATTTTTCGCGTCCAGTCTTTCTCCTTACTGTCAGGGGGCGTAATGGATGTATATTTTCATCCCCGCTGGTAAAGTTGGATGCCGCTTATGCGTTCATCCGTGTCTGTTTGTGCGCAAGATATCTAAAAAATTTTCAATCGAATTATACTGAACTGAGATGGAGAGATGGGCTGTGGGTCAAGGGAGAGTTGATTTGATCATGAGGTTGATTTGGGTCCGGATGCAGGAGTAAGTCATTAATGTGTATGTGTGTGTGTGTGTGTGTGTGTGTGTGAGAGAGAGAGAGAGAGAGAGAGAGAGAGAATATTTACAGCAAGGTATAAACAACCATATACTAACCTTTGTATATATATTTTATTTATTTTTTTTTTTTACCCCCTCTGACAACAATAACACTTAAAGCTGACAGGTTATTCAGACATGCAAGGGTAGTCCAGATATAGCGCCTTGTTTCTATAGCACTTCTTCGTGACTATAGCATAATACTAGGGCTTTACATTCCTCTCCATATAGCACTTCTTCGTGACTGACATCGTCCACTACATATTCATTTTCCTGGATTTGCCTTACTTTCTTACTTCATTCTCTCTCACTCACTCGCCTACTAAGTCACTCACTCACTCAATCACGCACTCACTCACTCACGCACTCACTCACTTACTCACTCACTCATCACTCACTCACTCACTTACTCACTCACTGCCTTCCTCCTTCCCTCCCTCCCTTCCTCCTTCCCTCCCTCACTCACTCACTCACTCACTCCACTCACTCATTCACTTCCTCCCTCCCTCCCTCACTCACTCACTCACTCACTCACTCACTCACTCACTCACTCACTTTCCCCTTCCACTCACCTCCCTCTTATCACCTTAACTAACTGCCATTTTTTATCCTGTCTGGCGATTCTGTCACTCTCTTTTTTCTCACTTTTTTCTCTTTAATCCTCGCTCACTTTTTATCCACGCCTCTCTCTCTCTCTCTCTCTCTCTCTCTCTCTCTCTCTCTCTCTCTCTCTAATCCATCATCTTGCTTCCTCATCCTCATCCTCCATCTCTCACCCTACATGTCACCCTTCACCACCGTCCCTTCATCATTTCACCCCTCACCTCCTTTCACCCTCACCCTCCCCCACCCCCACCCTCACCCTTGCCATTTGATGCATTTTCATTCCTTTGAAGAAGTTATTCATTTTTCATCCCTCTCCTTCAGCATTCACTATTTCGGGTCCTTCATCCTTCAGTTCTCCTTCAGTCCGATCCTTCGCTCTTCCTCCTTCACTGTTATAGTCCTTACTTTGCATTCCTTCCTTCCTTCCTTCCTTTCTTTCTGTCTTTCTTTCTTCCTTCCATGCTTCCTTCCTTTCTTTCTGTCTTTCTTTCTTCCTTCCATGCTTCCTTCCTTCCTTCTTTCCCTCCCTCCTTCCTTCCTTCCTTCCTTCTTTCCTTCATTCATTCATTCATTCATTCGTTATTCGTTTAGTATTTATCAGTATATATTTCTCTCTCTGTCTCTGCTTTCATTCATTCCTGGCCCAGCCCTTACCCCAGCCCTTACCCCAGCCCTTACCCTAGTCCTTACCCTAGCCCATACCCCAGCCCTTATCCCAGCCCTTACCCTAGCCCTTACCCCAACCCTTACCCCAGCCCTTACCCCAGCCCTTACCCCAGCCCTTACCCCAGCCCTTACCCCAACCCTTACCCCAACCCAAATGAAAGAAAATAAGGTCACGAATGTAATGTTACGGTGAGGCTGGGTTACGTTAGGGTAGGTTAGGAGTGGTTGGGATGGGTTAGGGTGGGTTAGGCTTGGTTGGGTTAGGTTATAGTTGGTTAGGATGGGTTAGGAGTAGCCTAGTGGTAGTAGTAGTAGTAGTAGTAGTAGTAGTAATCACCTGGTAATAATAACTAGATTCTACTAATGACACACCTGGGCTTAATTAATATACCTTTGCAGTTGCACAGTCATATGCAACGCGAGGGTCATTAACGAAAAAGACTATCGGAGGCAATAACGAAGCAATTTCAGTTACCGTAATCACAGTGAAGATGAGGACGTTAACAAGCGGGTCATTAGTTGCGAGGAAAATGACCTGGTTGGCCGTAATTGGTCGTTAGGATGGTTAGGTGGAGAAGGCTATGAAGAGATGTAGTGTGGGGTATGTGTATTAGATAAAGGAATATTTTTTTTTATCAAGATTCGTTATCAGTTTATCGCTGAGGATTTTCTTTCACTTAAAAATAATAGATAAATAAATAGATAAATAGATAGATAGATGCATACAGAGGTCCATTCATTTCAGTGAGACTTGAGATTTTCGTATATGATAAGCGTATGTTTATCTATCTATCTGTCTGTCTGTCCACCTGTCTGTCCGTCTGTCTGTCTGTCTATCTATTTGTCTCTGTCTGTCTATCTATCTATCTATCTATCTGTCTATATGGATGTGTTGTTGTTATGATTATTGTTCCTATTTCTTACGTTGATCTTCTTCTTCTTTCAGGTAAGCACTCACAGCCTTAGAGACATGCAGTGCGGTGGGTAAGTACTGAGAGAGAGAGAGAGAGAGAGAGAGAGAGAGAGAGAGAGAGAGAGAGAGAGAAAAGAGAGAGAGAGATCCATAGGCATTATTTTTCTTTTTCAGTAAACATATGACAAAATTCTCCATAATAGATTTTTTTTGAGAAGCGAAAGACACTCGGTTTGAACAGGAAAAATTTTAGATGGATTTTTTTAGTTTTATTTTATTTTATTTTTGAGTGGCATTTTTTTGGATATGTGAAATTCGATGTGCCTTATGTTATATTCTAAATTTAATTGGGGATTTCTTAACGGTTCTTTCTAAGCGATTTATTCTTCACATTACACCTCCGTATCCTGTTGTATGTTAGCGATAAAATAAGGTCAGTATTAAAAGTATGTAAAGCGCATGGGAGTAAAGTTAGGCAAAATAAATCGCCGAGTGAAAGATGTTGCGAACCCCTCCTCCTACCCCTCCTCCCCACCCTTCCCCCATCTCCCTATCTCTCCTCCCATTCCTATCCCCCTCCAACCCTCCTCCTATCCCTCCTCCCCATTCCTCTCCCATCTCTCCATCTGTCCTCCCTTCCTTCTGCCCTTCCTACCCTCCTCCTACCCCTCCTCCTCACCCATCTCCCATCTCTCCTCTCTTCCCTGTCCCTCCACCTCTCCTCATACCCCTCCTCCCCTCCTACTCTTCCTCCCCACCTATCTCCCATCTCCCCATCTCTCCCTCCTTCCCTCCATCCCTCCAACCCCCCTCCCTTCAACAAGATTAATGTGCCCCCACCCCACGCACCCGTCAACCCCTCTCAATATTTGTGTCCCTCGGTGCTCCGGTTAACCCCACCACAACGGTTGAGTTTTTTTTTTCCTGTTTTACTGTCAGACGATTTTTTTTACCATATGATTTTATTGGACGATTTTTATATTTTGCCACAAGACGGTTTTTGGTACCAGTATTTTACCACCAGACGATTTTCCCGTCCTTCCTGTCACTTCTTACTGCTTTTCTTTCCTTTACAGGTGGCTTTACATTGAGTGACAAGCCAAATGGTTTCCTGTAAGCCAAGAAACCATTTGCAACGCTGGGTGGTAACCATATAACCAAACCATACGTGCTCCCAACGTGTCAGCAAGTGGGTTGGTGGAGGGTTAGTGCCCCTCCCCGTAAAACAAATAACTCAAAGTCAAGTGGCCACCCCTTACGGGATTATGGCGTCTGGCAATAGATAGATAGATGGACGATTTTTCAGCAACCAGACGATTTTTTTCAGCAGGTGATATTTTGCCACTTTTTTCCACTTGATTATTTTTCACCAGACGATTTTTCCAGGTAGAAATTCGTGAACCCCTCTAGTGCCAGGACGATTTTACTCAGCCTAAGTAAGACCTATCGTAGTGAAGGGTTTTAGTGCTGGTACCTTTAGGGAATATGTGAGGTGCATCTGACACGACACACCATCATTCCCCTCCTTTCCCCTACCCTCTCCCCCTTCCCCTCTCCCCCTTCCCCTCCCCTCCCCTCATTCCTCTCAACTCTTCCCCTTTCCCTCCATTCCCCTCCCCTCATTCCCTCCCCCAGCTCATCTTTCACATTCCTCTCCCTCACCTTTCCTCTCTCCCCATGCTTCCCTCCCTTCATTCTCCTACTCTTCTTTCCCCCTCCCTCTCCTCACTTTTCCCCCTCTCTCCACATAAAGCAAATAGGGTCCTAGGATTTATTTCGAGAAGCGTGAGCAATAGATCATCTAAAGAAATACTGAAACTTTATCTAGCATTAGTAAGGCCACATTTAGACTACGCAGTACAATTTTGGTGTCCTTACTATAGAATGGATATTAATTCGTTAGAAAATGTACAGAGAAGAATGACTAAAATGATACATGACGTCCGGAACCTGTCATATGAAGACAGACTTGAAAGACAAAGTCTGCATTCGCTAGAGAGGCGTAGAGTAAGGGGAGACTTAATTGAGGTGTTTAAGTGGATGAATGGTATAAATAAGGGAGATATTAGCAAGGTACTTAAAGTGAGCATACAGGATAGAACTAGAAATAATGGTTTCAAACTAGAAAAATTCCGTTTCAGTAAGGAAATCGGTAGAAATTGGTTTGGTAATAGAGTAGTAGACGAATGGAATAAGCTACCTAGTAAAGTAGTTGCTGCCTCTTCCATTGAGAGTTTCAAGCATAGGCCAGATAAGCATATGACAAATAAGGGGTGGATATAGAATAAAGAAAATCTTATAACCAATACTAATTCAAAAAAAAATTCTTTTCAGGTTACACTATGATAGTCTCTATTCTCCTTTCACACTTTCCTGTAAAATGTCCACGCCAGTTTTTCTATACGGCGTGGTGTTCTTTCTGACTTTTTCCTGCCGGCTTCGGCTGGAGGGTTTGGAGGGCGGGGGAAAGCCTTCTTCTTTGCTATCCTTATCTCATTCTAGTAGTTCAGTTACTCTTCTAGGAGCTGCCTAGCATGGGCCAACCGGCCTACTGCAGTTATCCTCTCTTCTTATGTTCTTATGTTCCATGCGTCCCTCCCCTCATTCCCCTCCTCCTTCTCTTCTTTCCCCCTCCCCTTCCTCCCCTCTCCCCTCTCTCAATGCTTACCCTCCTCCCCCCCCCCCACCTTTTCAGAAGTGGGGTGAAGCTAAACCAAGCCATTCTCAGTGTGGGAGAGAGAATTACGTGGGGTTATGGCTCATCTCTCTCTCTCTCTCTCTCTCTCTCTCTCTCTCTCTCTCTCTCTCTCTCTCTCTCACACACACACACACACACACACACACACACACACACACACACACACACACACACACACACACACACACACACACACACACACACACACACACACACACACACACACACACACACACACACACATTTTGAGTGCGGGTGCGAGAATAACTGTGAGATATGGATCATTCCCTTGCTTACTATAAAAAAAAAAAAAAACTTTCTCAGGAAACATGAAGGAGAGAATTTTACAAAGCCTTTGCCAAAATCGGAACACGAGTGACCGTGTGAAGGATTAAGAGGTCCCCTCGGGATTCTGGACCTTCCTCCTTCCCTCTTCCGTTTTCTTTCCTCTACACACACACACACACACACACACACACACACACACACACACACACACACACACACACACACACACACACACACACACACACACACACACACACACACACACACACACACACACACACACACACACTTGAGTTGACTCGTGAACTGGGACTTAAATTGGTGCTTGAGTTGTAACTTACGTTGGCACTTGAGTTGTAACTTACGTTGGCACTTGAACTGGGACTAGAGTTGGTGCTTGAGTTTTAACTTACGTTGGCACTTCAGTTGGTGCTTGAGTTGGGACTTCAGTTTGAGCTTCAGTTGGGACTTAAGTTGGTGCTTGGATTGGGACAAGTCGACGCTTGAGTTGGGACTTATGTTGGCGCTTGAGTTGAGACTTTAGTTAGCGCTTGAGTTGGGACTTAAGTTAGCGCTTGAGTTAGGACTTGAGCTCGTACTTGTGTTAGGATTTAAGTTGGTACTTGTGTTTGGACCCAAATGGTACCTGTGTTGGGATTTGAGTTGACACTTGAGTTTGAACTTTTGGTGGTACTTGAGTTGGGATTTAAATCGGCTCTTGTGTTGGATTTTAAGTTGGCACTTGTTTTAGGACTTAAGTTGGCACTTGTTATAGGACTTAACTTGGTATTTAAGTCGGAGCTTTAGTTAACATATGAATTGGCACTTACGTCAACACGTGAGTTTGCACTTAAGTTGGCATTTGCGTTTGCACGTAAGTTGGCATTTGAGTTTTCTCTTAAGTTTGCATTTGAGTTGACACTTAAGTTGGCACTTGAATTGGCACTCACGTTTGCACTTATCATTTACGTTAGCACTTTATTTGGCACTTAAGTTGGCAGTTAAGTTTGGACTTAAGTTGGCGCTTGAGTTGGGACTTAAGCTGGTGTTTGAATTGGAACTTAACTTGGTACTTGAGTTGGGACCTAAGGTCGCCCTTTAGTTGGGACTAAAGATGGCGCTTGAGTTGGTACTTAAGTTTGCGCTTGAGCTGAGACATGTTAGCGCTTGAGTTGGGACTTAAACTGTCACTTGAGCTGAGATCCAAGTTGGCGCTTGTGTTTGGACCTGAGTTGGCATTTGAGTTGGCACTTATGTTGTTACTTGAATTGGCACTTGTGTTGTCACTTGAGTTGGGAGTTATGTTTGCGCTTGAGTTGCAACATAAGTTGGCGCTTTAGTTGGCACTTAAGTTAGCTCTTGAGTTGGCATTTACTTTGGCACTAGTTGGAGCTTTCGTTGGCACTTACGTTCGCACTTGAGTTGGAGCTAACGTTGGCACTTGAGTTGGGACCTATGCTGATCCGTGAGTTGTGATTAAGCTGGTGCTTGAGTTGGGACTAAGGTTGGCGCTTGAGTTGAGACATGGGTTGGCACTTGAGTTGGGACCTACGTTGGCGCTTGAGTTTTGCCCCAAGTTGGCACTTGAGTTGGCACTTAAGGTTTCACTTGAGTTGGGATTAATGTTCGTACCTGAGTTGGCACGTTGTCACTTGAGTTGGCACTTAAGTTGATTCATTAGTTGGGACTTAAGTTGACACTTGAGTTGTAATTTACGTTGGCACTTGAGTTGGGACTTAGGTTGGCGCTTGGGTTGGGACGCTTGAGCTGATACATAAGTTTCCGCTTGATTTGGGACTAAGTTAACGCTTGAGTTATGATTTGAGTTGGTACTTGTGTTAAGACTTAAGTTGGTACTTGCGTTTGGTAACTGTGTTGGGACCTGAGTTGGCACTTGAGTTTGAACGTCAGTTCGTACTGGAGTTGGGATTTAAATTGGCCCTTGTTCAGAGAGGATGGGGAAGGGTAGGGGGAGGAGAGGAAGGAGGGAGTCGTAGGGGGAGGAGAGGAGGGGGGGAGAGGGTACGAGGACTGGCAAGGAGGGGAGAATAGGAGGGGGCGAAGGAGATAATGGCAGGAAGGGAGGAAATGCTGAAAAGAACAGGGAGGGAGAAGAGGGAAGGATGTGAAAAGGAAGAAGGAAGGAAAAGGAGTGGAAATGGTGAAAAGAATTAGGAGGAGGAAAAGGGAACTGGATGGGAAAAAGTGAGGAAGGGGAAATAGGGAAAGAAAGAGACGTCGAAGAAAGGAAGGAATTAAGGAAAAAAGGGAAGGAAAGAAGGAGTTAGCCTGAGACGTAAAGAGAAGCAAGGTCGTTCCCACAAAGGTTCGAGACAGGCAGACAAAAGATAAGAGAGAGAGAGAGAGAGAGTTATCGTGCTATCGGACAGATGTAAACATGAAGCAAACTAAACATTATAGTGCTAACAAAAACAACACTAATTCTACTGTAAATTTGTGTTTATCTGACGGAAGTGGGCCACTGACAGCTTGAATATTATGTTGTGGTTCCATGAAATTTAGTCAGCTTTATTCCTGCTCTAAAAATGAGTCTCCTTGGTTACTATAGCCGCGGCGCGCGACTCTGAGGTTGTTATTATCGTGCCCTGGCAACCTACGATTCAAAAGTGCGTGATTTCGCGTATAATATCAGACGCATGTAATTCGTGTAAAATATGTTCGTGTGGAATATTATTCGTGTATAATATATTCGTGAACAACAATATGATTCGTGTACAATATGTTCGTGTATAATAATATTCGTGTATAATATGTTCGTGAATAATAATCGTGGATAATATATCCGTGCATAATGATAAGATTCGTGTATAATATGTTCGTGTGTAATATTATTCGTGTATAATATATTCGTGCATACTTATATTCGTGTGTCATATTATTCGTGTATAATATATTCGTGCACAATAATATGATTCGTGTATAATATGTTCCTGTATAATAATATTCGTGTATAATATATTCGTGCATAATAATATGATTCGTGTATAATATGTTCGTGTATAATAATATTCGTGTATAATATATTCGTGCATAATAATATGATTCGTGTATAATATGTTCGTGTATAATAATATTCGTGTATAATATATTCGTGCATAATAATTTGATTCGTGTATAATATGTTCGTGTATAATAATATTCGTGTATAATATATTCGTGTGTATAATATGATTCGTGTATAATATGATACGAAATCGGACGCACTCTCGAATGGTAGGTTGCCAGGGTACGATAATGACAACCTCAGAGTCCTGCTCCGCGACTACAGCCTATTCAGTCCTCTAATCTGACTATAGAGAGAGAGAGAGAGAGAGAGAGAGGGTAGATGGGGAAGGGAGGAGGGAGAGAAGAAAGGAGGGAAGCAGGGGTTTAGAGAGAGAGAGAGAGAGAGAGAGGGTAAGTCCGTTGATGAAATGCGAATATGGATATCCAGCTCTGATTGAAGCAAGGGGAAAACTGCAGACAACTCTGTCTTGTCATCTTCCAGGAGTCAGTCAGGAGGTGCTGTGACCTGAGATGCCAACTTACAAATTCTTGATGACAGGCGAATCAAGCTAAAAAAAAAAAAAAAAAAAAGTAAAATAAAAGGAATAATATGCTATTAAATCTAAATATACAACGAATAACTGGTCCAATATTTTTCGTTTATTTTTAGCGCTTTGTAACTCAAAAAAAAAAAAAAAAGTTGCATCCAAAAACAGGAACCACAGTTCATATTGACCTGTGAGCATAACGGGTCACTTATACCCATTCATTGAGTGTGTGTGTGTGTGTGTGTGTGTGTGTGTGTGTGTGTGTGTGTGTGTGTGTGTGTGTGTGTGTGTGTGTGCCTCTTGCCCTCAGGCCTTGTCCCTGGCCAGCCTGTATTCCCACAGGTCGTTAAATCAGATGCCTTCGGCCTTTGACAGTGACTTTGGAGTAAAATAGACGATATTCTACATTCGTTTTTCCTGAGACAGACTATACCACAGTTAATCTCTCTCTCTCTCTCTCTCTCTCTCTCTCTCTCTCTGTACGTCTTTGTCTGTCCTACCCATAATTTCACCCTCCAGTTAAAATCACATAAATTATAATGAGCGGGAGGGGAATTATTACGCTTCCTGTGAACGTCTTTTTACACACACACACACACACACACACACACACACACACACACACACACACACACACACACACATTTGGTGCTTGTGTTTTGACTCCTGAGTTGATGACGTGGATAACTGAGTCAGGGGATTAGAGAGAGAGAGAGAGAGAGAGAGAGAGAGAGAGAGCATAATATCTCCCTGCATCATTCAACATCCATTCCCCTTTCGTGCTTCGTTTTAAAATATCCATTCTACTTTCTCTCTGAAGTTCTTGTAAGTGGATTAAGTGGGATTTAAGTGAGATTTAAATGCTTTCTCTGCCCTTAGTACACTTTGATAGTTTATTTAGGGTCACACCAGAAAAAAATTGTTAGAAAAGATATCGTAGTTGCTATAGTCTTGGAAAATTAAACAGTTATTGCATGTATTTAGTATGGACGGTGGGTCTTAGCGCCAAAGAGGTGATATGAGAAGGAGGTATCGCTATTGGTTCCATGTAAAATTGGTGCTTGGCCTCAGGGAACGGGCTGCTTAGGTGATGCCCAGGATATACTTACAGCAGAG
>NC_136965.1:2085000-2100000 GCF_032717465.1 Coenobita brevimanus
GAGGTCAGAGGGGAGGTCATGCGCTGCGCCCTGACCGTCGGGTAAGGTCACCGCTGGAGGGATGTAACGAGTTGAAGGGAGGTCAGAGGGGAGGTCATGCGCCGCGTCCTGACTGTCGGGTAAGGTCACTGCTGGAGGGATGTAACCAGTGGAAGGGAGGTCAGGGGAGAGGTCATTCGCGCTGGTCTTGCTGGCGGAAAAGGTCACTGAAGGAGGGAGGTATTTCGCGCCGTTGGAGAGGGTCACATCAGGTCGGAAGTCATTAGCTGCGCCATGACCATTGGATGAGGTCACCGCAGGAGGGATGTAACCGAAGAGTGCCTGTCTGTTGGAGGTCAGGGCAGAGGGACGGTCAGAAGAGAGGTCATTCGCGGTGCCCTGGCTGGTGGGGAAGATTATGGCGGAGGAGAGGTCGTTGTTGTTGTTGTTGTCAGTGTGGTCAGCCTCTGCCAACACCAGAAGACAGCTCGCACATACCACCAGCAGTGTTTTCATCTGTCGGGTGGAATTCCAGTTGTTAATGTAAAGAATATCAGACGCAATTTATAAATGTGAAATAATTGGCTTTTATACAGGATGCTAATTATTTGCAGCCTGTTTATGATTTAGGACTGAATTTAGGGACCTTTAAATTAAATTGGTAGTGCTGCGTCTGGTAGTAGTAGTAGTAGTAGTAGTAGTTGCAACCCTAGACTCATCCGAACCTGAACTAACGGACTTTAGACTGAAGTTGCCCTCTTTCTGCAGTCCAATATCCTCCTTTCGGGGGATAGGGAGGGAGTTGAGGGACGTTTGTATATCCGGTCAGTGGAACCAACCGGCTACACAGGTGCCACCGCGAGAAGGCGTGTCGTATTTTGGGATAATATTTTCGTGCATTCCATGACAGTCAAATTATCATCGTCATTAACTAAGGAGAGAAAAACCGATATAGATTCTTGTCACCTGATCAGACGAAAATTAAGGAAAAAATCGCAAGTATTTATTGGTGATGCTGGTGTCATATGAAATCTTTGACCACTTAAGTGCGATTATGTTTTTTTTCGTTTCTTTCAGACGGTTTTTTTCCTGCAAGAGAGAATTTTTCAAGGGAAGGGGTTAGATACATCCCTCAATAACTCCTTCAGTTAGAGAGGCATTTTATAAGCTGAATGAAATCGTCTGAAATGAAAATAAACCATAATGTCATTTGATTAAAGTTATTGACCCACACAGGACAGAAAACCATATATAAATTTAATAAAAAAAAAAAAAAAAAAAAAGGGCCATATATAATACCTCCAAATCAAGAAATAGTAAGATGAAGAAAATCGTCCTAGTTAACAAAAGTAATGCTGAGAAAAGGACATCTATATACTTGAGAAGCTGAGAAGGATCTTGAAAAATCGTCTGAAAAAGCGGGGAATAAGGTAGAGTAATCCGTGGTGGTATACTCCTTTCACTCCAAATTGGCCCAGATTTTTTCCCCTTTTGCTGCTTATTTCACGTGGCTCAGTGGCAGAAGACAGTACTGACGACTCTACATCCTTACCATTTCTTCGTGACCTGCATCATATATCGCTAACGTCCTCTTAAAACTCAGCATTCATGATGGAGGGATGGCAATTTTAGGCCAAGTTAGAGTGAAAAGGGTATAGTGAAGGCGTTAGCAGAGGGACAGTAGTTTCTCACCGCTGCTGCTGATGTGTCGAGTTGCGAAGACAGTGTGAATAAGGAGAGAGATTTACCCACCTTAAATACCTACCCACCATGACACTGTTCCCTGTACACCCCTCATGTCCTACTCCCCCCTACGCCCTTCATGTCCCCCTCCTCCTTAACTCCCCTCCCCAGGACCCCTCCCTTCAAGGCCTCCTTCCCCACTAAGTTTTAGCCTTCCCACTGTAGCCCCGTCCCATACACAGTCCCTCTCTACATACCCCAGGCTCCTCCCATGAAACTGTCCCCGTCCCTTACATCCCCCTAAGGGTTCCCTCTCTCTCAGGTCCCCTTTCCTTCAGTAACCCCTTTCTCATACCCCCTTTCCCCTCAGCAGCCTCCTTCCCCGGTCCCCCTGCCCTCACAGTGCCTCCCTGCCCTCAACGGTGACTCTCAGGGCTACCGCTGTTGACCGTTTAATATTTACTCCCACCACTTTCCCTTCTGCTTGCCTACCCACGTATTTTATGCAGGACAACAGTGCAAGATTTTACCCACCTGAAATAAAATACTCTTCTTTTGTTGACACTTAAGATGACAATAGATTTTTTCTGTAAACATTGAGGATAACAATTGCTTTAGAAGGTAATTTTTCAGATGACAAACTCGTGATGTGATAGGACACGTTAGGAGAAACGCATTGAGGTGGTTTAGCCATGTGGAGAGGATGGGGAGTGAGAGACTGACGAGGAGAGTGTATGTGAGTGATAGGAAACGTTAGGAGAAACACATTGAGGTGGTTTGGCCATGTGGAGAGGATGGAGAGTGAGAGACTGACGAGGAGAGTGTATGTGAGTTATAGGAAACGTTAGGAGAAACACACTGAGGTGGTTTGGCCATGTGGAGAGGATGGAGAGTGAGAGACTGACGAGGAGAGTGTATGTGAGTGAGGTGGAGGGGTGGAGAGGGAGGGGGAGGCCAAGGATAAGATGAAGGGATGGAGTGGAGAGGTATATGAGATGGGGGTGTGAGCTGGGAGCAGGGCAGTGAAATGGCTGGGGACAGGGCGACATGGAGGCGATTTGTTTGTGGCCACCCCTTACGGGATTAGGAGTCTGGTGATAGATAGATAGACAAAATCGTCCTTTCGTTCCTGTATAGTTCATGGATTTTCGTCAGACTTGCACCAGATTTTGTTAATGTATTTTGACCAGGTTTACACTAGAGGATTTGATTAAGCTGTGAGATAGCTTTAAATTAGAGAAAGTAATAGGTAAACCTCTTATACACGTCTTCCAAGGAGCACTTACCGTAACGACTAAGCTTGTGTCTCGAAGTAATTAGGAGAGAGAGAGAGAGAGAGAGAGAGAGTTAATGTGATAGATCAGTCCTAAGCAGAATAAAATTGCCAGAGAGAGAGAGAGACAGAGAGAGAGAGAGATTCATGACTAATGCAGACACACGAAAGGGTTGGCCTTCCATTCAACCTTGACCGCTTTCACGTTCACCTGAGAGAGAGAGAGAGAGAGAGAGAGAGAGAGAGAGAGAGAGAGAGAGAGAGAAATCCGTGAACAAAAAAATCCCATCTCAAAAATCAGCCAATTTTTTTCAGTCGTAAATCCCATAATCTCAGTATTTTTTTTTTTTCATTCTTGGTGGCAAAATAAATCGCTAAAATACAGGTGTTAAGAAGACTCCAATGCCTCAAGACGCTAAAATGTCTCAATGTTTTCTTGGTAATACCTTAACGTTACTTAATAGGGACAAAAATGACCTTAGGTGTGTCTTGAGTAGGTGTGAAGGTGGGGCTGTGTGCACATTCTCCGTGTGTGTGTGTGTGTGTGTGTGTGTGTGTGTGTGTGTGTGTGTGTGTGTGATCTACTTGCTTCTCTTCTATTCACAACTTCTTATCCTTCTAAGTTTCTTTTTCTTGTCTGTTAAGGAAGCTCCCTATCACCTTTTCCTAAGCGATTTATTTTGCTTATCACCGTATTGCCAAAAAAAAAAAAAAAATCGCCCTCCCCTAATCCCTTTCTTCGTGTGTGTGTGTGTGTGTGTGTGTGTGTGTCATTATTTATTTTAACCTTTCACTGACTTGGTGGGATCTTTATATGGCAAATGTTACAAGGAAGTTATCGTTGCGTGGAGATTTGCAGTTGAGTGTATTTAGGTTAGTTTTCATCATCATCATCATCATCATCATTCAGTCTTCTTCAGCCTCTCCTTTTACCTTCATTCCCCTCCTCCTCCTCCTCCTCCTCCTCCTCGTCATAATTAATAGGGCACGAGAAACATGAAGGCTAGAAAATATTGATGTTTTGATCGTCGTATTGAAAGAACATGTATAAAAGTAGTAGAAGCTATATAAAGTAACTGTCCTATTGATATTTACTGCTACTAAGTTAAATATCACGCTAGCATTAAGAAAGCCTAAGTAAAGAAAGCAGGGGTATTGTGTCAAGGTCATTGAGTCTAAGCTTTGAACATTTCTAGTAGTGACCCCTTTAAATAGCCGTTCTCTCTGGTGACGGCACGATAGAAAATGGAGAAGAATGACTGACTAAAGAAAATGTTACTCCTGTCTATTTCTTGCAGGATTTTCTTATTTAACCACCTTCTTGCTCTTAGACATAGTTCAGAGACATACCATAAAGTGTTTTGATATCATATTAACATATATAGAGTTATTATAGTGCCATAATTTCTTAATTACGGACGGTTTCTTTGTTATTTCTCCGTCGCAGAGCTTATGTATGTACTCGCTGTCACTTATTCACGAATTGTACTGCTGCTACTACTTCTACTACTACTACTACTACTGCTACTACTACTACTACTGTTGTTGTTGTTGCTGCTGCTGATTAGTTTCGACAACCTCCAGTATCCTCATTGCATTTACGTTTTGCATTCATCAATAGTTATTTTACAGGTATCCGTGTCAGAACTTAATGAAGTAATAATAATAATGATAATAATAATATCAGTACAAGGAGATGATGATGATGAAGATGATGATGGTGGTTGTGAACGTACCCGGCCCTTAAGTTTGGTAATAATAGGATATTTTGTAGTCGACCTTTCCGCTGGCAGTGATGGCCAAGCTTGAAATAGCCCACACCAATACATCATGCAATACCCGGCCCTTGTGACGTCGCGGAGACACTGGATGACGTAGCGGTGATCAGTGACGCCACAGAAATCAGTGATGTCATTGTAATCAGTGACGTAGTGATTAATGATGTCACAGATACATTAACCAAAGATGTCCGTGATTACTGGTATTGTCATTAGTAAGTGACATGACAACCCCACACCAGCGAGAAGTTTTTGATGTTAAAGGAACAATGAAAGAGTGAGACGAAAATTAAGGTGATATACTACATGCAGAAGGGGCAGTAGTTGTCGTAGCTCTAGGTTCGTCTGAAATATGAACCCGGTGGACTGCAGGCTGAAGTTAAGATCCTGGAGTCCACTTCTGTTCTTTCTGTACCTACCCATGTTGTTTATAAGGTACAATATGAGTTAGACAGACGCGACAGGGAGAGAAAATGTGAAGTCTAACGAGATCTGAACTAGGATTACATTAACCCTTGAGAGAAATTTAAGGACATAGAAGACATCCTATTGATTAAGTTCCCAGCATCTTAAGAATATGTGTCTTCTAAGCTATACAAATAATCGAGTGTAGATAGCAAGGGTAAACTTAGCCTCCTCGAAGTGAAGGAATTACTTATAAGGCTTGAGGTGGAGGCTGTACCCTACCCTGCCTTGACCTTGATCTTTTCGTGTGCCTTTGGTTATTTTTGACCCAGTTTCTAGCGCGCGCACACACACACACACACACACACACACACACACACACACACACACACACACACACACACACACACACACACACACACACACTTTCTAACCCCTCCCCCACAAAGGCTTCTCTCTACAAAGCCAAACACATCCACACCCACCTTCCCGCTCACCCACCTTCCCACTCACCCACCTTCCCACTCACCCACACACACACACACACACACACACACACACACACACACACACACACACACACACACACACACACACACACACACACACACACACACACACACACACACACACACCTTCAAAGGGCCGCTACAAGATGGATACCAAGCTTAAGGGACCTAAGCTACGAAGAAAGACTAAATAAACTGAATCTACCAACACTACAGGAGAGAAGGAAAAGAGGTGACATGATAATGCTATATAAGTACATATCAGGAAAGGAGAAAATAGACATAAATGATTACTTAACATATGGAGAAGCATCAGCAAGAGGACACTGCAAAAAACTGTATAAGAAGAGAGGTGATAAAGACGTAAGGAAATTCAGTTTCCCAAACAGAGCAATTGATCAATGGAATGCACTACCGAATGAAATAGTGTGTGCCAAAACAATTCACAAATTTAAAGATATGTACGATAAATATGGTTTAAGACACGGGACAGTACGAGCTTGACTCATTCCTGTAAAGATACAATTAGTTAAGAACAATTAGGTAAGAACACACACACACACACACACACACACACACACACACACACACACACACACACACACACACACCTCTTATACTGTCTCAAAACTGCCAAAACCCAAAGATATTTTCCCAGACTAACTATACACTGCTCACTTTATCAAGGCGTAAAAACCACCATCTCTCAATCTCCAGTGCTGAGCTGATTAACACTAGAATATGGTGCTAGTCACGAAGAAGTGCTGTAGAAAGGATGCGGCACCATATTATTGCCTTATTCTGCCTCTGAGCTACGAGAAATAGATTGTAAAAGAACGAAAATTGCGCCATGTTAAGGTGAATGGAGTTGAGCAATATTTTAGCGAGTTGGAAGAGTTGTAATTTCGCGTCGCTGTGTAGATGTGGACAAGGATTATTGATTGCAACTGTACCCTCGGCTACACCTTGTCATGTACCGCTCTCTTTTTTTTTTCTTTTTTTTTAAGAGAGAGAGAGAGAGGGAGAGAGAAGGGCGGAAGGAAAAACAAAGGAAATAAAAAACGCCATACATTCTCCTTACTCATTAACGATCCCTCCTGTCTTTTACATTGACTGTAGCTTGCATCAGAGAGAGAGAGAGAGAGAGGGGTGTAGCCGTCATGCAATTTCGCCGTTACGTAAACTGTACTATAGTGAAGGAAAAAACTTTCTCTCTCTCTCTCTCTCTCTCTCTCTCTCTCTCTCTCTCTCGTTCGCTAGCGTGCGTGTTTAGGTGGGGTGTTTTTTTTCACGTATTGTTATTACTGTTAAAATTCGTACAATGCAATTTTTTTTTTGCGTGTTCGTATGTGTTTGCATGAGAGAGAGAGAGAGAGAGAGAGAGAGAGAGAGAGAGCGGTGTGTGTGTGTGTGTGTGTGTGTGTGTGTGTGTGTGTGTGTGTGTGTGTGTGTGTGTGTGTTTTGTCATGAGAGTAATTTTTTTTATTTGTTTGTTTAGAGAATTCGTCATTGTATTACATCACCCACTCTTACCTGTGAGACTAATTTTACCTGTCCAGTTTTCTCACCTGTTGAGCGAATAATAGAAGCAAAAGACGCCATCGTACTTAAGGGGCTAATAATATCCGCGAAGCCCCGTAACTGAGGGGGTGTAAATGGATTTTCTTGGCTTTCCTTCTTTCTTTCTTTTTTTTTCTTGTTGCGTCACCCCAATACTGCCTTGTCATCGATTGCGTCGCACGTCTGTAAACATTCCGTACACACACACACACACACACACACACACACATAATCGACACTCCCCCATTATATCTTCTATCATTCTTGTCTCAGTTACACACACACACACACACACACACACACACACACACACACACACACACACACACACACACACACACACACACACAAAATCGACACTCCCTCATCATATCATCCATCATTCCTGTCTCAATTTCCACCATTATCGTCCTCATATACCCCTCTTTTCCCTCTAAGTGTCTAGGTAGTTAGGTGTTAGAGGGTTTAGGCGAGCTTGGGGTTAGGAGATGAGGTTGTGGGAGGTGAGGAGGAGGGGTTGAAATGATGTAGGTGACGTGGAGGGGTTGAGGTGATGTAGGGGAGGTGGAGGGGTTGGGTTGATTTTGGTGAGGTAGAGACGTCGAACTGATGTATGTGAGGTGGAACTGAGTGGAGGTGGAGGTGATGGAAGTGAGGTGGTTGGGGTGGAGGTGGGGTGGAGGTGTTATGAGGGATGTGGGGTGAAGGAAACTAGTGGAAATGAGGTGGAGGCGCTGATGTGGAGGTGGAGTGTCGGTGTTATGAGACGAGGTGGTGGGGGGGGGGACTGGAGGTGGAGGTGAGGTTGAGATGGCAGAGACGAAGTGGTAGCAGTGCAGGAGGTCGTAGAAGTTTGGTGGAGGTGGTAGGAGGTGTTGTAAGTGTGGTAGCAGTGTGGTGGAGGTTTGATGGAAGTTGGTTAGTGTGGTGGAAACAGGATACGGGTGGTGTGAGTGTGGTTCGGAAATAGAAGTTTGGTATTAGGGTGATAGTGGTGTGAATGTGGTATTAGTGTGGTGTGAGTGATTGTATTAGGGTATAAATGTCGTGGTGTTATGATAAATGTTGGGTGAAAGAAAGGTGGTGGTGGTGTAAATGTGGTGGTGGATTGTGGTGGTAGTGTGGTTGTAGTGTGGCAGAAGGATGTTGTCACTGTGGTGGAAGTGGTACAAGTGTGGTGAAGTAAGTGTTATGAGTGTCATGTGGTGTTTAAGTGTGGTGGTGCGGTGTGTGGCTGGACTGGGACGGTGCGCCTGCGTGTTATGTGCAGGTGAAGGCCAGTGGAGTAAGTGACACCCCTTCTAGTGTACCTGAGAGTGCCTACCGGGAGTCAGGCACCAGGCACGGGCCAGAGGTGGAGTGTGTCATGTGCCTTACCTCAGTACCGTACCTCTCTACCCCACTACCTCGGTTTTGTGTTGTGTGTTTGTGTTATGTGTCTTTCTAAACAGTATTATAACTTCGACTGTTGGACTTATCACTAGTTTATGAAGATGAGAGAGGTGTTAAGAGGGAGGTGTTAAGTGTGATGTGTCTAAACTCAACACTGCACCCTCTGCCGTAGTGCCTTGGTTTTGTGCTGTGTGTGTTATCAGATGTTTCTAGTTCCTCTGATAATGATAATTCTACAACTTTTGGAAATAAACCACGAGATAAGGACGAATAAATTAGAGAGAGGTGTTGTGTGTGATCTGCCTTACATCTTTACCTAACTACGTCGTCTTTGTGTTACGTGTGGCGTGTGTTTCGTGGTGTGTTTCGTGTTTGATAAAGTGTTCCGTAATGACTCTGTGACCACTGAAAGACAAGGGAGAGGTATTGTGCTTTGTATATCACAGCTCTACAACTCAGTACCTGCTCCCTTTCTCTGTCTCTTGTGTTCCGTAATCAGTTTGGTGTTCCGTATTAGCTCGACAGTAACTGAGCCACAAGATTGCTGAGATGAAGAAATGCTGTGGTTGTGATCGACATTGCCTCGTTTTCTCTGTACCTCAATTCTGTTCTGTGTTGTGCTGTGTCTGGCTTTGATTCAGGTGTTCTTTGGCTTTGTAGATGCTGTTATAACTCACTGGCTTTTGAAACTAAGCCAGGAAGTTGCTGTGAAAATGAGAGGAAAGATTCAGTGCTCTATTATACCTGAATATCTCTTTACTTCAGTGCTATGTTACGTGTCATGGATGCTTTGTTAACCCTTCACTTTTTTTTTTTTTTTTTAGTAAGCTTATCTGTTTAAAATCTTGCTGTGTTACGCTGCAAATAGTACCCTGGAAATTTTTATAATGCATTAGTTTCACTCAGAAGTTAATGGAGAGAGTTTTTCTGTCTAACTTTGCCGTATTTCTCTGTCTTGATGCTGTTTTAAGAAAGAGAGTGCAGGAATATTTCTCTCGTCTGTACAAAAATGGCGTGTTGTTAGTCTGACTGATAATCTTAAAAGGGGTTAATGGTACTTTGGTGTGTGTGTGTGTGTGTGTGTGTGTGTGTGTGTGTGTGTGTGTGTGTGTATGTGTGTGTTTTGGAGATGGTCATGATAAACCTTCCCTCTGGTAGGATTTCTCAGCTAACAAAGAAAAGTCATGTGCGTGCTTTGTTGACAGTGGCTTGCCCTACACACACACACACACACACACACACACACACACACACACACACACACACACACACACACACACACACACACACACACACGAACCCCCTACCACCTCTCCCTTCCCCTAGCTCCCTGCGTGTTGGGTTTGAGCTGACGCCTCTCGAAACAGCCACCAGGTCACACTGATCCCCTGATTTATGTGCCTAATACTGGAGCCACTGCAGGTCAGGTCTTCCAGGAGGTGGGTCAGAGGCTCAGCTGTGGGAAATGGAGCTTGTTTCATGCGTCTGTCAATTACTTAGGGGATTTTGTAGCTCTGATCAAAATGCATTAGGTTATGGTAATGAATAATAGCAAATTGTAATAGTTGTTGCTTAACCTCGGTCTGTCTATCCGAGCAGACCCGTCAACCACATGTAAGCAACCGGTTCTGAGGGGCCATCCTACAGGTGCAGTACAGTACATACACCGTTTGGGGATCCTACGCCCCCTTGTGGTAGGCCTCGCCTCACCAGGATCGAACCAGGGTCCTTTCCAGGGCGAGGTGCAGGATAATATAAGGAGGTTTGGCTCCGGGTGGACGCCGCAGCTGCTACATCCAGTATGCACAGCGCCACCACGCGTAGGCTCCTCGTCGGCGCCAAATTTGAATAGTAAATTGATGTAATGTGCGACGATAATTCTCTAATTCTTGAAAGACTGCAGCTCCTACAGTGAAAGAAGGTCACTGCTGGAAGTATTCGAAATAATTCACTGTGCACTTCCTTCCACGTCACTCCTTCACTACGATGCCGTGTTATTCATTTTATTCATACCTTCTACGGTCGATATTATTCATCTGAGGATAGATTTTTTTTTTTTTTTTTTTTGTAATTAGATTTATTTTTCAAATTGAGAGATTTAGAGGTAACTTACTTTTACCTCTTCACTTTAGGGTATCTCACTTTCACTAAAGAAAATTGCTTATTGGTAGCATAGAGAGAGAGAGAGAGAGAGAGAGAGAGAGAGAGAGAAATTGATCTGGGTTCTATCCTCCTGATAAATAAAACCACACATGGTCGGGCAGGTGAACTGAGCCCCTAGAGAGAGAGAGAGAGAGAAAGAGTACAAACCACGCACCATCCAAATGTCAGGGAGAGAAAGAGAGACAGGAGGGAATGGAGGAGGAGGAGGAGGAGGAGGAGGAAGATTACACAGGAAAGCAAACAGCAACAGACCTTATGGTCCTTTCGAGGCTGCTTGTTACAGAGAAAACTATGACTACAAGATCTAACTCTACATGGGAGAGGAGGAGGAGGAGAAGGAAGAGGAACTGGAACTGAGAGAGAGAGAGAGAGAGAGAGAGAGAGAGAGAGGGAGAGAGAGAGAGGGAGAGAGAGAGAGAAAGAGAGAGAGCCACTTCTCTCACCTCTTTAAACTTTTTATACTTTGTTCTCTCTCTCTCTCTCTCTCTCTCTCTCTCTCTCTCTCTCTCTCTCTCTCTCTCTCTCTCTCTCTCTCTCTCTCTCCAGTGTTAATCCACATTTCCCCCTCTTCAAACCTAGAAAGGGACGATTGATACTTGGGTTGTAGAAATAGATAGAGGAATAACAGATAGATAGATAGATAGAAGAGACATACAGACAGACGGGCAGGGATAGACGGACAGACACACAGACAGACCAATAAATAGATAGATAAACAGATAGATATTAGGGACGAACATATAGATAGATAGGCAGACAGGCAGACAGACAGACAGATAGATGGATGGATAGATAGATAAGTTGGCAGACAGACAGACAAATATATAGACAAAAACATATAGATTGGTAGATGGATAGCAAAAGACAGACATAAGTAGATAGATAGATAGATAAACCGCTGCAGCTCATGTGTGTGGGTAATTATCGGCGTTTATAATAATTAAGGCTTATTAATCACCTAATTGCCACTCAGGTGTAATTGAGACCTTAAAGGGGGTAATTTATGACCTTTGACCCCTCTTGACCCCGCTTGACCCAGTGCATAAATATGTATGAAGGTAGGAGGAAGTGAAAAGAGTGCATCCTTGGACTGAATGGGTTGACTGATTACCTTGAGAGAGAGAGAGAGAGAGAGAGAGAGGGGGGGGGGTAATGGTGGTGTGCATATCCTGTGTGTGGGTGGCTAGTTGTGTGTGGTGAGAGAGAGAGAGAGAGAGAGAGAGAGAGAGAGAGAGAGAGAGAGAGAGAGAATGTGAATGGGTCCATAAACATTAATATATGTGGGAGTCGCCATTGTGGGGGGTTGTATAGAGGAGGGGGGGAGGGGGGATTAAGATGGGTTGGGGGAAGAAAAGAGGGTTGGAATAGGGGAGGGGAGGTTAGTGGATGATAGAATGGGGGAGAGGAAGATGAGGGGGTTGGGGATGGGAGGTGGGGGTGGGGTGCTGGTGAGTGGTGGGGGATGAAAGTGGGGGAGGGGACTGATGGATTGAAATATGGGGAGGGGATGGAGGGGAGGGGGAGGGGAAAGGACACATAGATTGAGGGTGGGGGATAGGGTAGGTGGGACTGGGGAAGGGGGAGGGGGGATAAGGGGTGGAGGGGACTGCTACCCTTGTGAGTGACATTACCAACCAAATCGATACCTACTGAGTTCAGACGAAGTTGGATGTGGTGGTGGGAAGGTGTGGTGGTGGTGGGCAGGTGTAGTGGACAGGTGTGGTGGTGGAGAGGTGGTTAAAGTAGCCTAATAATACCAGAATTAATATTTGTAAATAAACCCAACCCAACCCAACCCAACCTAACCTAACCTAACCTAACCTAACCTATCATAGCCTAACCTATCATATCCTAGCCCAGTCCGACCCAGTTCCACCCAGCCTGACCTAATCTGCTCCGTCACAACCTGCTTCAGCCCATCGACCTAATCTAACCAGGTCAAACCATATTCCTCATCCCAGCTAATATTTCGCCTACTTCTTCATACTCAGTTCATAACACTACCCACGTACAGATTCCCGTCCCCAAACCCCCCTTCTCCCTCTTCCCTCTCCCCAACCCATCCCCTTCTTTTCCTCTCCCTCTCTCACTCCTCTCCTTTCGATTTCTCCCTTCTCTCCCCTTTTTCTCCCTCTACATCACCTCCCCTACCTCATCTCCTCTCCCTCTCCCACCCGTCTTCTTTCATTTTCTCCCTCCCCTTTCCCTTTTCTTCCTCCTCTCCCGCTTCCCTCCCTCCCTTCCCCCTTTTTCTCCCTCCCCTCCCTCTTCCCTCTCTCCCCTGCCTCTTTTTCTCCCTCTCCCTCCTTCTTTTTCTACCCGCACAAGGGTTTCTTTCTATCAGACAGTCGGATTAATTCTGATTACAACAAATATTCATCCATGACATAGTGACTAGGCGGTGACTCTCTCTCTCTCTCTCTCTCTCTCTCTCTCTCTCTCTCTCTCTCTCTCTCTCTCTCTCTCAGCTGCCCAGTAGTGTCATTTATGTTGACTACGACAAAAAATAAGTAGAGAGAGAGAGAGAGAGTACAGTAGTAGTCAGTGATTAAAGAATAGGTAGGGTCAGTAGTAAGTCAATAGCGATGATTATCAAAGCTTTGGCATTACTAGCAGAGAGAGAGAGAAAATGTGTGTGTGTGTGTGTGTGTGTGTGTGTGTGTGTGTGTGTGTGTGTGTGTGTGTGTGTTTTAGAATGTCAGTGTGTGTGTTATAGAAGCGACTATCAAATTAGTGTGTGTATTTGTGTTAAAGAGAGAGAGAGAGAGAGAGAGAGAGAGAGGAGCAAGTTCAATAACACATCAATTAATCGAAGATATATGAAAGGTTTAGTTGTAGCACTGTTTGTAAAGGAATCAATGATCTCTCTCTCTCTCTATCTATCTATCTATCTATATCTCTCTATCTATCTATCTCCACCAAATCAACCTTTGTTACTTTTTTTTTTTTTTTTTGTCTAAGTTTTTCCAAATTTATGCCTTCGTACTTAGTTTGAAATTTTATATATTCTGTTCCCTTGTGGGGTATAGTTAGGATGGTGATGGTGGTGATGGTGATGATATGAGGAGGACGAGGAGGATGGTAGTGGTGGTGGTGATGATTAGGAAGAGGGTGATGGTGGTGATGGTGGTGATATGAGGAGGACGAGGAGGATGGTAGTGGTGGTGGTGATGATTAGGAAGAGGGTGGTGGTGGTGATGGTGATGATATGAGGAGGACGAGGAGGATGGTAGTGGTGGTGGTGATGATTAGGAAGAGGGTGATGGTGATGATGGTGGTGATATGAGGAGGACGAGGAGGATGGTAGTGGTGGTGGTGATGATTAGGAAGAGGGTGATGGTGGTGGTGGTGGTGGTGATGATGATGGTGGTGGTGGTGGTGGTGATGATGATGATGATGATGATGGTGGTGATGATAATGGAGGTGGTGATGATGATGATAATGGTGGTGGTAGTGGTTTTGGTGGTGGTGGTGATGATGATGATGATGATGATGATGATGATGTAGGCATTGTCGATGATGTTAATTATTATAATGATGTTGAAAAATGAAAAAAATAAATATCAAGGATTTTGAATAATGCAGCAGTAAATAATAAGCGATTTTTTAATACAGAAAAATGGGTAATATCAGAAACTACTGAATATTGAAAAGTTGAATAACAATGAAGTTTATTTTTGCGTTAAGAAATGAATAACGCTGGATATTACTGAGTCCTGAAGGTGAATGATTTCGTGTATGGCTGAGTATTGACGAGATGAATCACGTTTGTTGAATATTAAGGAAATGATTATCAGGGAGTGTTGAGAAATGAAGAGATGGGTCATGTCGAAGATTGATTTGTGAGAAGATGAATAACGTCATTTATGAATATTGAAGATGAATAACAATAGCGAGATGAAGTGTGGAAATGAGTAAAGTGAATATTGGAGACAGAAGAGATGAGTAAAATGAGTAAAATGAATGTTGAATACTGAAGAGATGAGGAACACAATGGGCTGTTAATCTGTGGAGCGAATACCTAGTGCCTTATTGAGCTCGGGAGGGTATACATCTTTATATTCTAAGCGAAGGTTGTGGCCTTGAAAAACCGGCAAGATGATGGGTATGTACGCGCAGAAGTTCCGGATGAGGCGGTATGGGGGTGGGGGCGGAGATTCACCCCCTACAATTGGCCATGATCGGGTCAACTACATCAACCCTACGATTAACTACGACAAATTTCCCCGCAAGATTAGACCACGTAGAGGGCGCTCGA
>NC_136965.1:2105000-2297500 GCF_032717465.1 Coenobita brevimanus
GAGTGAGAAAGAGAGAGAGAGAGAGAGAGAGAGAGAGAGAGAGAGAGAGAGAGAGAGAGGGAGGGAGGGAGAGAGAGAGAGAGAGAGAGAGAGAGAGAGAGAGAGAAACTATGCTTCATACTTAGTGTCACCCCACACCTAGTAAAGCATGTGGTTTCCCCCCTGAGGCTGTGTGTGTGGAGGGGAGAGAGAGAGAGAGAGAGAGAGAGAGAGAGAAGGGGATCGGGGATTTTAGAAGGAACTAAAGAGAGGAGTGATATGTAAATAGAGAGAGAGGAAAAGGGAGTCGGAGAGTGGAGGAGGAAGGAAGAAGAGTGGAGGAATGGAGGAAAAAGGAGTAGAGGAGGAGGAGATGGAAGTGGAGGAAGGTAGAGAAGTGAGGGGAGAGGAGAGAGAGAAAGGAGGAGAAGAGAGAGAGGTGTAGGGGGAGAGGGAGAGGGGAATAAAAATGAATTGTCTCATACTGCTAACTTTCTGTATTTAATTAGAGGAGTTTGATATACTGTACAAGAGGTAGAAATGTACAGAAAATATTCTTAGTACTTTTATATGTGTTTTCAGGTATGTAATAGTACTTTTAATTGTCTTTTTCTATGTGTAAATTAATATAGTCTTGTGCTCACTCTTATCTTTGTACGGAAATATTAATAGTACTTCTGTATGTGCTTTCAGATATGTAATACTGCTTTTAAAAGACTCTTAGATGTGTAAATAATATAACTTTGTACTTACTCTTATTTCGACGGATCAGCTTTTAATTCTATCTATCTTTCTATAGCCCGACACCCCAATCCCGCAAAGGGTGGCCGCAGACAAAACGCCTCCAAGTCACTCTGTCACCCACCATTTGACTACCCTCCCCTAACTCACTTCCCCTTCTCAACTCCATCCCTCCACCTCCTCCTTGGTCTACCCCTCCCTCTCCCTCCCTCCACCTCACCTACATACACCCTCTTAGTCAGTCTTTCATTCTCCATTCTTTTAATTAATTGAGAAAATATTGATAGTATTTTTATGTCTTCAGGTGTGTACAGAAACCTTGTGCTCATTTTGTTCTCTCTCTACAGGTAAGCACAGTGCAGCCCCTTACCTGAGTACGAGCACCACCTGAGCACTGGTAATGTACAATTCTTTTTTTATGACCTATACAGAACGATGACGCGTTTTGTGTACATGTGTGTGTGTGTGTGTGTGTGTGTGTGTGTGTGTGTGTGTGTGTGTGTGTGTGTGTGTGTGTGTGTGTGTGTGTGTGGCCGTCATTATTTTACCTTCGAAGGAGTTGAAAAAAATATAAACAAAAAGGAGAAAGAGGAGGAGGAGGATGAGGAGGAGGAGTTGGAGGATGAGGAGGAGGAGGAGAAAAAGAATAAAAAGCAAAAGACGAAGAAGAAAAAGAAGACGAAGGAGGAGAGGGAGGAAAACAGGGCACTTTTTTAGTAGTAACTTCCCCGACATAACTCCATCCAACGTTACTTGAGACGAACGTAACAACACCAGATTTTACTGACTGTCGTGTTTACTTTTACAGAGAATGAGTGAAAGGAAGAGAAGGAGGTAAACAATCTCTCTCTCTCTCTCTCTCTCTCTCTCTCTCTCTCTCTCTCTCTCGGTCGTAACTTCATCTTCTGACCTAACAGGCGAGGCGATGTTGATGCTATGGTGACCTCATTGGATTAGGGGTCAAAGGTCAGAGGTCACGGTGAGAGAGAGAGAGAGTAGAGTGACAGATTGTGGTGGTCGAGGGAGTCAATGGGAACAGAAACCTCGCTTGTCTAAGGAGCAGATTGGGTTCGTGTGTGTGTGTGTGTGTGTGTGTGTGTGTGTGTGTGTGTGTGTGTGTGTGTGTGTGTGTGTGTGTGTGTGTGTGCTAATTGAGTTTTTTTTTTTTTTTTTTTTTTTTTTTTTTTTTTAGTGGCAGGGGTCCCAAGTAATATTATCGTGAAGAGAAGAAGGTATGAAGAAGACTGTGGATGGGGTGAAGAAAGGAATAGAAGGGGAGGGGTGAGAGGTGAGGGAGGGGGTGAGAAGGAGGGGTGAGGGGGTGAGGGGGAGGGGTGAGGTTGAAGGGAAAGAGAAGTTGAGGAGAAACGAAGAAAGTGAGGAATGAAGGTGGAGAGAAAGGGGGGTGAAGAAAATGGGTGAAGAAAGGAATAGTAGAGAAGAGGAGGGGTTGGGGGTGAGGGGTGAGGGTGAGGGGTGAGGGGTGATGTTGAGGGGCTTCCACGAGGGACACAGGGAGGCCAGGGGTTCACAGGCTTCCTTCAAAGGCTTCATGCATGTTGTGTCGGCAGCTGATACTTACACTTATTTAACCTACCTACCTACCTGCTTACCTACCTACCTACCTACCTACCTACCTGCCTGCCTGCCTGCCTGCCTGCCTGTTTATTTCCTTCTCTTTTACTTAAATCCCTTATTTCCTCCCTTCCTCCCTTCAGTTATCTTTCTTTCTCCTTCCTTCCTTCCTAATAACTAATCCACTGCAGGACAAAGAACACACACACACACACACACACACACACACACACACACACACACACACACACACACACACACACACACACAGTTACATCACTCTGGCCTCCTTGGAGCTTAACCATACACACCTTAGTGCTCAGAGGGGGGTGAAGATTACTTACGTATATACACACATAAATGCATACATACATACATAGACAACTTACATACATAGCTACCTACATACCAACATACACATTAATACACAGATGCTTACATAGAAAATTTACATACATACAGACACACACACACACACACACACACACACACACACACACACACACACACACACACACACACACACACACACACACACACACACACACACACACACACACACACACACATGGCAGGCTTCAGGCCCCCTCCCTCTCATCCCCTCTCCTCTCTCTCTCTTCCTCCTCCTCTTCGTCCATCTTTCCTTCTGTCTTCCTCCTCTTCTCTTCCTCTTCCCCCCCCCTCCTCCTCTTCTCTCCTCCCTCTCGTTCACTCCTCTCCCTCTAGACTCCCCTCCTTTACCCCTCCCCCCTCCCCCACCCCCATCTCAATGTCGTCTATAAAAGTTTAATAAATTATATATTTATTCTCCCCCAGCACTTCCCCTCCTTCTCCCTCCCCTCCCTCCCCAACCCTCCCTTCCCCTCTCCCCCCGATCTCTTTTCCCTCCCCTCTCTCCCCCCCTTCTTCCTTCCCCCCCCCCACTCTCTCTCATCCTTTTAACATTGCCCAAAATTTCCATCTCTCCAACATGAATGCTGAGTTGTAGCGATAGATTAGTACTAGAATTTGATGCTAGTCACGAAGAAGTGCAGAAAGTCCTAAGCTGAATGAACTCGTTTGGAGACACCAGGAGGAAGTATTATTATTATTATTATTATTATTATTATGATGATGATGATTATTATTACCGGTATTATTATTATTATTATTATTATTATTATTATTATTATTATATATTTATTTATTTATTTTTGTTATCATCACCATCATCATCATCATCATCATCATCATCATCATCATCATCACCATCATCATCATCACCATCATTATCATCATCATCATCATCATCACCATCACCATCATCATCATCATCATCATCATCATCATCATCATCATCATCATCATCATCATCATCATCACCACCACCACCACCACCACCACCACCACCACCACCACCATCACCATCATTATCATCATCATCATCATTACCATCATCATCATCACCACCACCACCATCATCACCACCACCACCATCATCACCACCATCATCATCATCATCATCATCATCATCATCATCATCACCACCACCACCACCACCACCACCACCACCATCATCATCATCATCATCATCATCATCATCACCATCATCATCATCATCATCATCATCATCACCACCTACTTTTTCTTTTCTTTTTTTTTCTTTTTTTTTTACTCGATACCATGAGACGTGTAGTGACGAAAAATTTACCCCTGCTCAGAAAAGCCTCATGAATACGCAAGCTTCCCTGATACCAATTGATTACTTAGGCAACTTTGTTAGTGGGGTGGGATGCAGTGTTGAAGTGGGGCGTTTCGTTTCCGTAGAGTATTATATGAAAGGGGTGTGCCGTGATGAAGTGGGGTGTTTCGTGTCCGTAGAGTTATATTAGTGGGGTGATACGCCGTGTTGAAGAGAGAGAGAGAGAGAGAGAGGGGCATCATTGTAGTACTCCCAGGCTCCAGGGCAACACAACACCTATTCACTCCTTCATAATTAATTCCTTTTCATCCTGTGTTGAAAATTGTGGAAGAAGATTTAGAGAAATGTTGTCTGTTTGGTCTTAATGTCGACCACAAAAATCTCTCTCTCTCTCTCTCTCTCTCTCTCTCTCTCTCTCTCTCTCTCTCTCTCTCTCTCTCTTCTAAATTATTCGTCTATATACTAACTAGAAAGCACTTAGAGAGCGCATACCCCCGGAAGTGCAGGATCTGGAGCCGGATCCGCCCCAAAAATGTAATCAATTCTTCCTTGGCTCATGGCCCGTGAATGTGCGCGCGTGTGTGTGTGTGTGTGTGTGTGTGTGTGTGTGTGTGTGTGTGTGTGTGTGTGTGGAGTGGGTGAATAAGTGGAATGAAATCGTGGGACCATTTCGAAGAGAAAGAAAATCAGGAAAAAACAAAATAGACTCCGCTCACCTTTATCCGGCAAAATTGACATCTCTCCATCTTCAGTGGTGAGATGTAGCAAGAGGTGGACGCTAGAATATGATGCTAGTCACGAAGAAGTGCTGTGGAAAGATGGAGAGCCGTAGTATTGCCGTCTGCTACTGAGCTACGGGAAATAAGCTGCAGAAGGACGAAAATCTGGGCCAAGTCATAGTGAATGAGGTATAGGATTATTTTTGAAGGGGAAATCCATCGTGCATCTCCAACTCAAGCAGAAGGAAGGAGGGGAGTGAGTAGGAGAGAGAGAAAAAGCAGGAATTAGTAAGCAGAGAGGCCAAAAAAAAGCAGAAGGGAAGGGAATGTGGAGTGGGGAAGGAAGGAGAGGAGAGAGTAGGTGCAAGGAGAGCTGGAGTGAGTAGGAAGCAGAGGAGGAACCAAAAGCAAGCAGGAGAGCAGGGAAGACTTGAGTGGAGTAAGGAGAGGGGTAAATAGGAGACAAAGAAATCTGGAATGAGTAGTAAGCAGAAGGAAGAGTAGGAGGAGGAGGAAAGATGAAAAACAGGAGTGGAAAAAGATCCTAAGAAGGTAGGAGACGTGGAGGAAGGAAGCACACGCTGTACCCTACCAACGCAGCACAAGTAGCAGAAAGTTGGACAGGGGGAAGCAGGGAAAAAGTGACAGCAGGAGTGAGTAGCAGAAACGATGACAAAGAACTTCAGCAGGAAAACTAGGAAAACAAAAGGGCATTAAGGAGAGGGAAGAAGGAAAAACGCACCGTACCCCACCAACGCAGCACAAGTAGCAGACTCAGGGACAAGAGTGAGCAGGAAACAGTGATAGCAGAAGTGAGTAGCGGATAGGAAAATGAAGGACAGACGTAGGGACACCAGGAGAACAAGAGGACAATAGGATAGCTCGAGGGGGGAGGAAGGAAAGGAGGGAAAATTTGCATCGTACCCCCTGAACGAAGCGGAAGTAGTAGCAGTAGGAAACAGGAAAAGGGCAGCAGATAGGGAAATAAGGGACAGAGCCAGGGAAACCAGGAAAACAAGAGGACAATGGGATAGCTCGATGGGGGAGGGAGGAAAGGAGGGAAAGTCTGCATCGTACCCCGCCAGCGGAGCAGAGAGCAGTGGCAGCAGTAGGACCCCACCAAAACACAGCGTCAGTGGTGCTCCGGATCCGACAGGGGGAGCAATGATGGGCGTGTGCTTGTGTGCGTGTGTGTGTGCGCGCTCTCAAACCCCTCCTCCGTGGCCAGGAAATCGTCTGTTGGAGCTCCGTGAAGCCTAGTGTGTTTAAGGGTAATGCTTGAACTGACGAGGATGAAGGAAAGCCCCTGAAAAAACCCCTTTCTCTGTGCAAGACTGGAAACTGAGAGTGAGCCTGGGAGAGTAAGCTTGGACGTAACAGGTGATGGAGGGGTTTTAAGATTTCCCCTTTCACTCCGAAAACCCCTCCAAACCCTTCCCTCCAATCGTCTGAGGGGTGTTTTGTCGTCCTGGCATCCCAGTCCCCCTGATCTGACCCTCCTAACCTCTCCAACCCCAGTCCCTAATCCTCTGAGGGGGGTTTGTCTTCTTTTCATTCCCGACCCCATTCGAACCTGATCTAACCCTCCTTACCTCAGTCTAATCCTGCTAACCCCATTCCAACCCAGATCTAATCCTGCTAACCCCATTTTAACCTCGATTCAATCCTCCTAACCCCGTCTCCTAATCCTCTCAAACTATTTAGCATCATTACTCTTTTTTAACCCCACTTTCTGAAGGAGTTTGATTCTTTTAAAACCATTCTAACCCCATCCTTCATTCGTGTCAGGGGGATTTGTTCTTTCCTCACCCCAACTTTGTTTATTTTTATTTAATTATTATTTTTTGGTATATCCACGTGTACCAAAAATTCAATACCTTTAATTAACGAGTTTCATTTTCTTCTCCCAGCATTAACTATTTTATATCCACAACCCAGCTACAACCCCATTCCTATCTTTTCCTGTCATTTCCTTGTCCCCTTTTCCTCTCACGGTTTTCCCTGTCATTTTCTCGTCTCCCTTTCCTGTCTCAATTTCTCGTCTCCTCCTCCCGTCATATTTTTTCCCTGTCTCATTTGCTTGACTCATTTTCCTGTCACACTTTCCTGTCTCACTCATTTTCCTGTTCATTTTCTTGGGCCATTTTCCCATCACTTTTCTCTGTCTTCATTTTCTTGGCTCATTTTCCTGTCACACTTTCCTCTCTCATTCATT
Organism: Coenobita brevimanus; assembly: GCF_032717465.1. NCBI lineage: Eukaryota > Metazoa > Arthropoda > Malacostraca > Decapoda > Coenobitidae > Coenobita > Coenobita brevimanus. The sequence goes on from NC_136965.1 coordinate 2,111,911, forward strand.
TTTGTGTCATTCATTTTCCTATTATTTCTTGTTTCATTTCCGTCATACGTTTCCCTTCCTCATTTCTTTTCCTGCCATTTTTGTCGTATTTTCCTGTCACTTTTCCCATCATTTCCTAGCCGTCTCTAATTCCCTTCCTACCCCTCCCCCTTCTTTCTTTCATTTCCAGGCTTTCATCATTTTAAAGGTCAACTAACTCTCTCTCTCTCTCTCTCTCTCTCTCTCTCTCTCTCACACACACACACACACACACACACACACACACACACACACACACACACACACACACACACACACTAAGCTTCCTCCTTTTTTTTAATCTCCTATTTTTCATCCTTTTTACGGATATCAAAAGTTCCAGTCCTGTTCACGTTCTTTTTAATGTCTATGTATATATTTTTTTTCCAAGAATCGATAGTACAATCTCAATATATATCTCCAAGTTTTTTTTTTCATTTTTCTTTTCAATATATTCGCAGTCTCTTATAATTCCTTTCCACTCCTAAATAACACTTCTTTTGTCTTCAGGATAGTTCGTATTTGTGGGAGCATTTCTAAGATCAGCCCTGTCCGTATGTCTCGCGCTGACAATATTCGGACACAGGTGCTTGGTTCCTGTTGATTTTAGGTTAGCCACACCACACCACACCACACGCACCAAACCACCACACCACACAAAATCACCCTCCCATACCACGCCACACAAGATCACGCTCCCACACCACACCACGCAAAATCACCCTCTCAATCCACACCATACCATCCTCTCACCTTACGCCACACAAAATCAGCATCCCACACCACACCACACCCCACTACACTGCATCATACCACACCACACCACACTACATCACACCACACCACATCACACCACACCGAAGCGCCCCGAAGTTCCCCCATCTAGTCCTTTTACACATCCCTACGTAACCACCTTTCTTTTGCGTCCATATTTATTCTCTCCCAACATTTTCTCTCTCGTCCAGAATTCCAGTCCTAGCGTCTTCCTCTTGTTTCCATTTCCAGCGCTGTAAGTAATCCATTTTCCTCGTACGGATTGATCAAAGCTTTCCAATTCAATCCTGTTTCCGCCTCTTAGTCGATCCGTAATCCATTTCCTGCTCCGTCTGTTCAGTTTCCGTCCATCAATTTCATCAATTCTCTCTTGGTATCTTTGTTTGCATATTCTGTTGTGCTGGTTATTTTGTTTTTTCAGGTTAATCTGCTTTCTTCCTCCTTTGGTTTTATTCTCACAGGTTTCAGAGCATCTATTGTCTATATCTATCGTGTTATCTATTGCCCCGTCTATCTTTCTATCTTTCTAGTCCGTCTGTATTCTATTTCTTTGTTGTAATATTCCCAGATCTATTTACATCTATCAACATTCAGTCTTATAATCTATTGCCTCATCTATTTTTCTGTCTGCCTCACCCATCTCTTGTCCACCTCTCTTGTTACTCTGCTTTCTCTGCTTTTATCTATCAGTCTGCCTGTATTAATCTATCGTATATCCTTATCAGTCTGCTTATCAATTATCTCCCTAATCTTGCATATCTGGCTATTTATCTCAGCCTTGTATCCTCTGTCATACTTATCATCATACTGTCATACATATCATCCTCTGCTCCTTCTCACTCCTCCTGGCCTTTGGTTCCTTCTTCCTTACATAAAAAGAAAAAAAACTAATTAACCTAACCTGACCTTACCTGACCCTATCTTACTTTACCTTTCCTGACCTGATCTGACCTGACCTGACCTAATCTGACCTCGGCTTTCAGACCTCCTTTCATCAACAAATCCAACCCATTGTTACCTCCCCCCCCCTCTCTCTCTCTCTCTCTCTCTCTCTCTCTCTCTCTCTCTCATCTATCTATCAATCTATCTATCTATCTATCTATCTACCCTTCCAACCCGACCCTTCCTCATTACTCCTTTCTTTAATACGGTACTTTCACGTCCTCAGCCCCCTCAAAGCTCCTTACGTTCCTCTCCACAACCTTCCTAATAATCTCGACCTTCCACAACCTTCCTACCCTCCTTCCAACCTTCCTAACCATCCTGCCTCTCAACTGGTAACTATCCCAACCCTTCCAGCCATCCATAACATCCTCACTCTCCTTCCAACCTAACTATCCCACCTCCCAACTTTCCTTATTAGTTTTCCCGACCACTGCAACCTTCCACAGCTTCCCAACTTCCAGCCATCCATTGCCTCCTTACTCTCCATGCAGCCTTCCTGACCATACCTACCTCCTATCCGTCATTTAACCTTCCAATCAATTCCTACCTCATCATATCTCCCTACCTTCCTCACACGACCTTCCTAACCATACCTACCTCTTGTCTCTCCTTCATTTAACCTTCCAACCAATTCCTACCTCACCGTATCTCCCTACCTTCATCACCCAACCTTCCTAACCATTCCTACCTCCTATAACCTTCCAGTTCTCCTTCTTCCAACCACCTTCACTATTCCTACCGCCTCTAACATCCCACCTCTCCTGCTTCCGACCTTCCTAACTCTTTCCGTATCCTAGAACATCGCCAGTTTTGTGCTTCCCTTACCATTCCCACCTCAAACATCTCTTCAGCTATCTCGATCTGATTTCTGCCTTCGGTCTTCCAGTGTACTAATCTTTCTTTTTCTTTTTTTCTTTCTTTAACCATTTGTCTTCCCCCCCCTCTCCATTCTGACATCCCGAAGCCGTCCCCTATTTTCTCCATCCCCCACCCGTCCCATCCCCAGACTCACCACCTATCCATCCCCATCCCTTTCCTGTCCAAGCCTTCCTTATCCATTCTGTGCTCACTATCCTCTCCCCATACTTCATCCAGTCTTCCTCAGCTCTCCCATCCCATCCCCATCCGTTCATTTCCAACCCATTTCCCCCTTTGAACTACTAGCCTTCCCCATTTCTTCCCTTCCCCATCCATTCCCTCCCCATCCATTACCTCCTTCACTCGTCTTAACCCACCCATCTGTTCCCCTACCCCTCCACTCACGCCAACCCCCACCCCGTACCCACCCCACCTCCCAATTTCTGCCTCCAAAAACCCCAACCATTTTTCAACGCCTTCTCCCCTCTTCTTAACCCTCCCATCTGTTCCCCTACCCCTCCATTCACGCCCATCCCCACCCCATACCCACCCCACCTCCCAATTCCTGCCTCCATAAACCCCAACCATTTTTCAACTCCTTCCACCAATCTCTCCATCTTCCTTCAGCACCACATCCCAACTCCCTCCACCAAATCACCATCTTGCATCCACACCACATTCCTACTTCTTGCACCATGCCCCCCGCGGCCCCCTGGCTTCCCCTAGCGGCCAAAACCACGTATTCCCGGGACGCCTGGCTCCGATAAACAGTGATACGGAAGATGCTCAAGCTCACTCGATCAGGGAAGCCGCCGTGGTCCAGGAAGCTTCAGCATGTCTTGGCTGCCGTTACGTAAGCAACATGTTTCTCTCGTCGATTATAAGTTGATTGTTTTCGTGTAATTACCTGTTTTACCTGGTCGGGATGTTGCTGCCCCATCTCATGTCCTCCCCCCTCTCTCTTCTCCCTTCCCTGTTCCTCCCCCATATCCCCTCCTTTCCTTTACCCCCCACCCTTCACCATTCCTCCTTTCTTCTCCCTCTCATCTCCCCCTCCCTTCCCATCTTTTCCCCTTTTTCCTCCCATTTTCCCTCCCTTTCTCCTCCACTCCTCACTCCTCTATCTTGTTTCCTCCTCCCCTCCCTACTTTTGCACCTCCGTTCACCAATGAGGTACTTCCCCACGTTGTTTTCTTCCCTCTCCCCTTTTTTCTTTCCCCCTCCTTCCCCTTCCTTTCTCTCCTTTTTCCCTCTCTACCTCTTTTCCCCACACTTCCCCTTTTCTTACCCCCTTCTTTCCCACCCCTCCGTCCTCATCTCCCTCTTCATTCATTCAACCTTTCCTCACTCCCCTCTCCCCCCTCCCCATAAACAACCCTCTCACCTCTAATTGCTCGTTAAAAGTAATGAACCATCGAAGACTTAATTGACATAACTCATTGCCTTTCTTCAATACAATGACGTTCCCCCCCTTCGTCTTCTTCCTCTTCATTCATTTTCCTTTCTTTTCTGTCACCACTTCCCCTCCTCCCCTCTTTTCCATCCAGTCTTTCTTTTAGTTTCTTCTTCCTTTCTGTCCCACCTTTTTTTCCCTCATCTGTCTGCTTTCTGTCTGCTCTCTATCTGTCTGTCTGTATGTGTGTGTCTGTCTCTGTTTATATGTCGTATTTTTCTGTCTTATCTCCCCTGTTCCCGTCTCGTATCCTCCATTCATCCCTTCTTTACTTCCTCCCTTCTTTTCACTCCCTTTTCTTCCACCTCCTATCTATTTCTTCTCCCTCCTGTCTATTTCTTCTCTCACCTCCTCCATCTCCCCCACCTCCACCCCCCCCCCACCCAACAGCCTCCTCACCCTAATTGCTCGTTTAAAGGTAATGAACGGGCCGAGGCTTGAGTGATGCCACCTCAATTCATTCCACCTTATAGAGTTAAAGGAGAACTGACCGAACGATGTCATCTGAGGAGGGTTCTTGTTCTTGTCTTGATCTTGTCTTGTTCTTGTCTTGTTCTTGTCTTGTTCTTGTTATGTTCTTCTCTTCTTGTCTTGTTCTTGTTCTTGTCGTGTTCTTGTCATGTTCTAGTCTTGTTTTTGTGTTGTTCTTGTCTTGATCTTTTCTTTTTCTTGGTCTTGCTTAACCCCACTTTGGAAGAGTAGATCCATCAACCACAAGTAAGTCACTGCTTTTTGAGGGGTGGTGGGGGAGGGTTGAGGGGGAGGGGGGCATTAATTTTACCCCCTACCTTGGCCTTTTAACCCTTTACGACACGAGTAATTAACCTGAGACTTACCTATGTTTCCAGGTGACGAGTGAAATTATCAGGTGTTAATGAAGATACAGGTAGAGAGAGAGAGAGAGAGAGAGAGAGAGAGAGAGAGGGAGGTAGGTAGGTTTGTACATACTTTCATCGCTGTTAATATATTGATCTAGACGGATTAATAGATAAATATAAATACATTGATAGATAGACAGATAGACATGTAAATAGACATAATTAATAGATGGCTGGATAGATAGATAAATATATATAAACATAGATTTAGATTAATAGAAAGATGTAAAGAGAGAGAGAGAGAGAGAGAGAGAGAGAGAGAGAGAGAGAGAGGTTTCTTCGTCATCACAAGTTCCCTCTAATTAACAGGTCATTAGCCCAGTAGTTAACGAGGGTAATTTCCTGCCACTTCACTACGAGGCGCCACCCAGAAAAATAATGTAAAATTTAAGAAAAACCCCTAACACCTCTTCCTTAGCGATTTATTTTTGGATATGGTTTGGTAATATACTTCTTGGCCCAAGTTCGTATTCTGTTCGGTTAAGGAAGCTCCCTAACACCTCTTCCTTAGCGATTTATTTTTGGATATGGTTTGTTAATATACTTTTTGGCCGAAGTTCGTATGCTCATCGGGTAAGGAAGCTCCCTAACACCTCTTCCTTAGCGATTTATTTTTGTATATGGTTGGTTAATATCCTTTTTGGCCAGAGTTCGTATTCTCATCGGTTAAGGAAGCTCCCTAACACCTCTTCCTTAGCGATTTATTTTTGGATATGGCTGGTTAATATACTTTTTGGCCTAAGTTCGTGTTCTGTTCGGTTTAGGAAGCTCCCTGACACCTCTTCCTTAGCGGTTTATTTTTGGGTATGGCTGGTTATTATCCTTTTGTACGTTCTTTATGCAGAGTATGGTCATATTGGAAGGATCATGTCACTCAAGAGGACAGTAAGGTGCAGCAGACAAAAATAAATCGCTTAGGAAAAGGTGTTAGGGTCCGACGAGAAAAATGGCCCAAGTCATAACGTCTGAAGCACGAAGCGATTTTTTTTTTTTTTTTTTAAATCCGCCAAGGAAGTGGGACGGGGCTGTGTATTCTCCCGTGTCTGTTTGTTTATGTACACAATATATCAGAAAGTTGTTATTGGATTTCCTTGCAATTTGGTGGATAGGTGGGCAGTGGGTCAAGGAAAAGTTGGTTACATTGCGAGGTAGAACCGTATCCGTGTGTAGAAATAAATCATAAATATTGTTGACGGCGGTATGCGCTCTTTGAGACTGCGTAATAGGGCACACTAAGACCGTAGAGTAAGAAGGAGGAGGAGCAGAAGGAAGAGGAGCAGGAGGAGGAGGAGGAGGAGGAGAAGGAGAAGAAGAAGAAGAAGAAGAAGAGGAGGATGAGGAGAAGAAGAAGGAGAAGAGGAGGAGGAGGAGGAGGAGGAGGAAATTAAATACAGGAGAGGAAGAGAGAAAGAGAATCAAAAACTGAAGTGGAGGAGGAGGAAAAGGCAGAGAGAGAGAGAGAGGCAATTAAAAAATAGTGGTTTGCTCTGATGATCCACAAAATAATAATAATAATAATAATAATAATAATAATAACTAAACAGATAAATAAGGAAAATATTGGGGCGACTTTAACAATAGTTCCCTTGATTGGCAATAGATGGCGATAGTGGCTGCAAACACTAATGGCGGGCTGATGGCTAGTATACCCTATTATCGCGAATTACAGGCCAATTTTCCCCCATCACACCGACCCACCGCCATCCATAGCCTCAGAAAAAACCACGATGAAAGAAAACTCGGTGATATATAAGGAAAATGTGACAGGAAGGAAGGAAAAGGGCGATTAGGGGAAGTTGAAGCATTGAGAGAAAATGGGATAGTGTGTGACGCTCCTTGAAGAAAATGGGATCTACGAAAGGCAGATATGATGAAAGAAAACGTTATTACCTTCAGAGAAACTTAATGCAATGGAAAATAAATAAATAAATAAATAAGATTCCGTAGTGACAGAAGATATTTAGGGATCCTGTTGGAGTAGGTTCCTTCCCACGGCGAGGCGCAGGACTATATTATGAGATTTGGCTCCGGGTGGACATCGCAACTGCTCCATCCAGGGCCACAGCGCCACCACGCGTAGGCTTCTCTCTAGGAAGTGATGGTAAACAGCGTGGGTGTGTGTAAGGAAGGTGTTGTTGGTTGGGAGTAAATGTTTGTCTATATTCGTGACGTCAGTAGCGCCTCTCTCTCTCTCTCTCTCTCTCTCTCTCTCTCTCTCTCTCTCTCTCCCTTCACATCACCTGATTGACGTAATTCACTGAAGGCTTCCATTTTTTCCCTACCTGTGGTTTTGACAGCCGAGAGAGAGAGAGAGAGAGAGAGAGAGAGAGAGAGAGAAAGAGAGGGAGAGAGAGAGAGAGAGAGAGAGAGAGAGAGGGAGAGAGAGAGAGAGAGAGAGAGAGAGAGAGAGAGAGATTAGCACGCCCTGATTAATCCGCGTCAGGGCAATTTTTGGATTTTTAGATGATATATTTTTTCAGCCTGTGATATTTTGCTCTTTTTTTGTTACATTTTATTTATCATTATTTTTCGTAGCTTTTTTCAGGATTTCCAATTTAATTTTTGAGTTTTATTTTCATTTTTTTTTAACTTTATTATTATTAACTTATTTTTTATTATATGGTATTTTATTTTAGTTATTTTTTTCGGTTTTCCTGTGTGACTCTTTTTGCGTCCTTAATTTGAAGATCTAATTCTACATCGTTTTCCATTGTACTGACGAGGAGAGTGTCTGTGAGTGAGGTGGAGGGGGTGAGAGGGAGGGGGAGGCCAAGGATGAGGTGGAGGGAGTGTATGTGAGTGAGGTGGAGGGGGAGAGAGGGAGGGGGAGGCCAAGGATGAGGTGGAGGGAGTGTATGTGAGTGAGGTGGAGGGGGAGAGAGGGAGGGGGAGGCCAAGGATGAGGTGGAGGGAGTGTATGTGAGTGAGGTGGAGGGGGAGAGAGGGAGGGGGAGGCCAAGGATGAGATGGAGGGATGGAGTGGAGAGGTATATGAGGGAGGGGGGTGTGAGCCGGGAGCAGGCCAGTGAAATGGCGGGGGACAGGGCGACGTGGAGGCTATTTGTTTGTGGCCACCCCGTATGGGATTAAGGTGTCTGGCAATAGATAGATAGATAGATAGACTCCCTTTTTATATACGGTTTTAGGAATAATATATATCTTGTCCTCTCGTCTTTTCCTATTTATTGCATATTTTTCTATTTCGTATTTTCCCGCCCTCTTTTGAATTTAAATTGTCTAGATAGGGGTGAACGAGCGCTGCCAAAAAAAAATATATATATAAAAATAAAAGATTGAAATGCTCTGATGAACCTGCCTCAGTTTTTTTGCATATTACATTATTATTATTATTATTTTTTTATTTTATTTTTTTTTTGGTGTGGTCTGTGAGGCTGTGTTTTAAAATTTTCTTATGTATCGTGTTTTTCTTTCTCATTTTTAGTGTGTGTGTGTGTGTGTGTGTGTGTGTGTGTGTGTGTGTGTGTGAGAGAGAGAGAGAGAGATGGGGGGGAAACAGACAGACAGGCAGAGAGACTGACATTCACAGGCAGAGAGACAGACGGTAGCCAAATCTAACTTATTCTCTCTCTCTCTCTCTCTCTCTCTCTCTCTCTCTCTCTCTCTCTCTCTCAACCTCAAAACCCGTGCACCATTTTCTGTTTCAACTCGTGTGAAACTCTAGGAAGGGGTAACAATTATAAAATCCACGTAATGCTTGTAACTTGAAGAGAATAGTTTAGAATGGGAGGATAGACAGATAGATAAATAGATAGATAGATAGGTAGGTAGGTAGGTTGGTAGGTAAGGTAAGTAGGTAGATAGATAAATAGGTAGGGATGTTGGTAGGTAAGGTAGGTAGGTAGGTAGACAGACAGAGGCTTGGAAAACACACACACACACACACACACACACACACACACACACACACACACACACACACACACACTGCATCACCTCTGCGCCCCAAATCTAATTTCTTTCCGCACTTACACTCACCACACACTTTCTTATCCCTCTCTCTCTCTCTCTCTCTCTCTCTCTCTCTCTCTCTCTCTCTCTCTCTCTCTCTCTCTCTCTCTCTCTCTCTCTCTCTCTCTCGCTTACTATTTCTGTCTCCTATGTTCCTCTGTATTTTCTTTTTCTGTCTTTCCTTCTGTCTTTCTGTTAAGCTGTCTACCTTGTTACTTAGTCTGTTTCCTGTTCCTATCTTTTTTCTTTCTTCCTCCTTTCGTTTCTCGCCACGTCCCTTCCTTTCTCCCCTGTCACACCTTCTCACTCTCTTCCCCTCTCTTCTCTCCCCACTCACGCCATTCTCCTCACGCCTATCGCTTTTCCGGGACTGTCTTTCCTGCTTCACGCATCACCTCTCTCTCTCTCTCTCTCTCTCTCTCTCTCTCTCTCTCACACACACACACACACACACACACACACACACACACACACACACACACACACACACACACACACACACACACACACACAGCATCCCATTCTCATCTCCCAGCCTCTGATTCCTCTTTCCATCCGTCCCCTCACACCTCGCCTCCCTTCCTCACAATTACCGCATCCACTCTGCACCCCGAATCCAATCTTACTCCCCCTCCCCTCTCCCCACGTCTCCCCTCTCCCCTGCACCCCCCTCTAAGTCCTCTCTTCCCTCTACCCCCATACGCTCCCCTTCCTCTGCCGCACATCACCCCTCTTCTTCGTCACCCATCCCTCCTCCTCCCCCTCCTTGCGCTCCCCTTCGATTCCCCTCTTGAGCTCCCCTCCCCCCCTTCGGTTCTCCCTTAGATCCCCCCTCCCCTCTTCCCACAGCCCCCCCTCCTCTTCCCTCTGCCCCCCTCTCAGCCTCTGCACCCCCCTCTGCCTGCCTTCATTGCTCCCTCTGATCTTTGTCCGATTATGCCTCTTTCCTTCTCCCTCTCTCCTTCTCCTCCCTTCAAGTCCCCCCCTTCTCTTTTCCTCTCTCTTCCTCCCTTCCTACCTCCCCCTCTCTTTCCTCTCTCTTCCTCCCTTCCTACCTCCCCCTCTCGTTTCCTCCCTCTTTCCTTTCGACTTTTATCTCCCTTTCTCATGCCTGTCCCTTCCCTCCACTTCATTCCTTCTCCAACACCTTCCTCCCCATCTCCCCTCCCATCCCCCACACCTCCCCCATTCACTCCTCTTCCAGATATTCTTCTTTCCCTTCCTCCTGTCTACCTCTTTCCACCTCCTTCCCTTAATGCCCATTCATTTAACCTCCCTCCCACTCCTCATCTCCCCACCAATATCATTTCTCATCTTATACTCCTCCCCACACACACCCCAATCTTTCCTCTCTCATTCTTTTTCCCCTCCATCTCTCCTGTTTTCCCGTCCTCCTTTCACCCTCCCTCCATCTCCTCCTCATCTCCCCTCCCATCATCTCATTTCTCCTCTCCCCCATCTCCTCCTCACAGCTCTCATCTCGTACTCATTCTTCTTCAACTTCAAGCAGCGAAAGTCCTCGTTTTGAAGGTCTTACTCCATACCTTCGCCTTTCAAGACAAGAGATTTAGTTGCATGTACAGGCAGCGAAAAAGACAAATTAAGTGATAGTTGTGTGAGTAATTGGAGTTTTCTTTTACACCATTATCTAGGCTTTTATTTTTGTCATCCTGGAAAAAAAATACTGTCAAGAGAAGGATGTTTTTCTGTAGTGACCAAGGACGTGTGTGTGTGTGTGTGTGTGTGTGTGTGTGTGTGTGTGTATATGTGTGTGTGTGTGTGTGTGTGTGTGTGTGTGTGTGTGTGTGTTTATAGAAGCCGTAGTCAGTTTTTTTGCACCTGAGAGGCAACCATAACCCATTTCTGCCTAATTGATGGCCAGGTGTAGTCAGATTGAAGGATAAATTTGACTAGTAACCAAGGAGACTCCTGCCTCTTTAACTAAGGCTCATTAATATTCATGCAACCACGACTTAGTATTAAAATCAATGGAGCGTCCCAGTCCCGTCAGATGAAAACAAGGAGAGAGAGAGAGAGAGAGAGAGAGAGAGAAGGAAAGATATGGTTAGGATCTGTCATACGAAATATTTATCAAGGAAGTGTTATGTTTAGGGAGAGAGAGAGAGAGAGAGAGAGAGAGAGAGAGAGAGGTGTTAAATTTCTAGTAAACCGTCTGCTCCCTTTGACTCCAGTAAGATGACGATTGAACATTACTGCAGCTCTCTTCCCCTCCCCCTTCCCTTCCCTCCCCTCCCCCTTCCTCCTCCCCCTCCCCCTCCCCTTCCTCCTTTGTCAGTCCTGCATAGCACCTCCCTTACCTCCCCCTTCCCCCTCCTCCCCCTGCTTTCTCGTCCTTTCTCTCTCCTCTCCCTGCCTTCCCTTCCCCCCCCTCCTTTTTTCTCGTCAGACTCTCTCTCTCTCTCTCTCTCTCTCTCTCTCTCTCTCTCTCTCTTTCTCTCTCCATCTGTCTTCCTTCCTTCCTTCCCTTCCTCCCATGGCCAGCCCTAACATATCATCCTTACTCTCTCCATTTTTCTCCTCCTTTCCTCCCCCTCCCTCTTCCTCCACTTCTGTCCTCCTCCCTTTCCTCTCCCTTCCTGCATCTCTTCTCCCGTCCCTTACTCCCTCCATTCCTCCCTCTCTTCTCTCCCTCTCTTCCCTCCCTCCTCTTTCCTCCAACCCCCTTCCCCCTTATTCCTCCCCTGTTTTCCCTACCCCTCCTCTTCATCCTTTGTCCATTCACTTCATCCCCCATCAGGCCCCCATCGCCCCCCACCCCCAGGCTGTGAGGATGGGGCGGCGTCCCCCTCGTGGCTATGACCCTTGACCTTTCAGCACCGAGAGAGAGAGAGAGAGAGAGAGAGAGAGAGAGAGAGAGGGAGAGAGAGAGAGGGGGGGGATTCTTTTGACCTTCAGACGATTTTATTCAGCTTTGGATTACTACTGGATGTAAAGGGGTTTCGGGTGGAGGGGGTGGGTGGGGAGTGGGTGGAGTAGGTGAACTTAGAATCACCAGGGAGAGGGGAGGGGGGAGTGGATAGGGGAGAGGAGAGGGAGGGGAAGTGGTTGGGATGGGGGAGAGGGGGGGAAAGTGGATGAGGGGTGGGGGGAGGGGATGGTGTAGTAGCCGGCGAAGTTAGTCCGGAATCACCACTATTGTTCATGGTGATGCACGGAGAGAGAGAGAGAGAGAGAGAGAGAGAGAGAGGCAGCAATTCACACACACACTCAACTATACACTGTTCATGAATTGCAAGGAACTTAGGAAACTGACTCTGTTCATGATGTTTATGTATGTATGTTTGTATGTATGTATGTATGTGTGTATGCTTAGTCAGTCGGTGTGTATGTATGTGGGGGAGTTCACCATCCATTCACTCGATGTGGTGCAGCCTTTAAGTGTCTGCATAATATGAGAAGACTATTGGTCGCCTGTACCCTGGGAAACCACTGCCCACACTCAGTAATTACTATATAAACCACTGGAAGCCTGGTGGTTAAGTGGGCTACGGTGCTTCAGCCTAATAGAGCCTTTAAGGGTTTAGATTATACAGCTGGATGAAGATTACTGCTCACATAATAACACTCAGGGAAGTGTGTGTGTGTGTGTGTGTGTGTGTGTGTGTGTGTGTGTGTGTGTGTGTGTGTGTGTGGACTGGGCTTTTTTTTTTTTTTTAGGCATCATTGTCATCGTATACCGTGCTTTATTTATTCATTTCGTATTACTGCCCATACCAGCAGATTGAGCCCTGCCCGCAACACAGGATACAGCCGGGTGAGTTCCTAGTGAAGCGCTATTCTTGTACCACCCTGTATTTTTGCTACCGCCATTCAGGAGGCCTTGTACTGAAGGGGTTAAGCTCATCACAACTTTTAAAAGATCGCGTTAATTTTTCTGCCACGCTCCCTGCCTTCTTTGACCCCCTCTCCCTCACCCCCCACACTCCTCCTCCCCACACCCCTTTCCCTCCCCCACCCTCTCCTCTCCTCGCGTCTCCTCCTTCTTCCTTTTTCCCTTCTTCCTTCATTCTTTGTTACCTCTCGTCTTCCTTCTCTCCTCTCCTCCCCTTCCTTCCCTACTCTCCATCTTCTCCCTCTTTCCTCTCTTATTCTCTTCCTTCTTCTTCTCCTCTCCCCCCTCCCTTCCTTCTCTCCCTCGCCTCTTGTTACCTTCCCTTCTTATTATCGTCCTCCTCCTCCTCTCTCCCTCCCTCCCTTCCCTCTCCTTCTCTCCCTCGTCTCTTGTTACCTTCCTTCTCCCTTCTTCCATCACATCTCCTTCCCCCTACCTCCCTTTCCCTCTGTTCTTCTTTCTTACCTCTCCCTCCACTCCTTCCCACCTTCCTTCCCCCTTCTCATCGCCTGCCTTTCTTTCTCCCCACTTTCTCTCCCTGTTCCTGTCCCCTTCTGCTTATTTCCCTATTTTCCTCCTCCCTTCTTCCTCCCTTCTCATTCTCCCCAGTCTTTCCCTTGCTGCCTCCTCTCCATCGCCTCCTCTCACTGCTCACCTCCTCCTTTCTCCCTCTCTCTCCCCTCCTTCCCCCTCTCTTTCCCCCCTCCAACTTCACTCTCCCCACTCCCACTTTCTCTACCCCTATCCCACTTCTCCCTTTCCCCTCTCCCACTTCTCTTTTCCCCCCTACCTCTTCTCTCTCTTTCCCCCCTCCCACTTCTCTTTCCCTCTCCCTCTTGCCTCTCTTTCCCCCCTCCCACTTCTCTTTCCCTCTGCCTCTTCTCTCTTTTTCCCCCCTGCCTCTTCACTCTCTTTCCCCCTCCCTCTTCTCTCTCTTCTCCCGCCCACTTCTCTCTTTTCCGCCTCCCTCCTCTCTCTTTATAACTTTTTCCTTACGTGTCATTTAACGTCGGCTCCTGGGGTGTATTTCTCTCTCTCTCTCTCTCTCTCTCTCTCTCTCTCTCTCTCCATCATCTCCATCCATAATTCAGAGATGAAGTTTGTCTCAGGGGAGGCAGCGTAAGCACTTAAGGTTAGAGAGAGAGAGAGAGAGAGAGAGAGAGAGAGAGAGAGAGAGAGAGAGAGAGAGAGAGAGAGACAGGCAGACAGACAGACAGACAGAGACAGAGACAGAGAGGGGGGGAATATTTACAACGCCTGTGTGCAAATACCAGTGATGTGTGTGTGTGTGTGTGTGTGTGTGTGTGTGTGTGTGTGTGTGTGCGTGCTGAAGTGGGTGTGGACTTTTAATTATGTAATGGCTTGTTATTTCACACACACACACACACACACACACACACACACACACACACACACACACACACACACACACACACACACACACACACACACACACACACACACACACACACACACTCTCTCTCTCTCTCTCTCTCTCTCTCTCTCTCTCTCTCTCTCTCACCTAGCACTTAGCCTTATTAACACACTCAGGGTAATAAGCATTCTAACACGCACCCCATTTACTCCCCACCCCTACCCACTACATAGGTGTCTCCCTTCTTCCCTCCCCTCCCTTCTTCTCCCCTCCCTTCTTCTCCCCTCCCTTCCCCTTCCCTTCCCTTCCCTTCCCTTCCCTTCCCTTCCCTTCTTTTCTCCTGCCCATCTAACCTGACCTCAACGATTTGGTAATATTACAAAAATCAGTTTCCTCTGAAATGCATCATATTTAGCATCATTACAGCAAAGAATAAATAACCGTGTGTAGAATACTGTAAGTGTGACATGTGGTGTGTTGTGTGTAGTGTGACGTGTGGTGTGGTGTTCAGTGTGACAGGGTGTGATGTGTAATGTGACGTGGTGTGTTGTGTTGTGACGTGTGGTGTGGCTGTGTAGTGTGAGGTGTGTGACTGTGTAGTGTGGCAGATGTAGTGTAACATGTGTTTTGGTAATAAATCATAAGCGTGGATTACGAGGGGATGTGTGGAGTAGTGAGAGGTGGAGCTTGAAAGAGGACAGGTGTGGTGAGGCAGATGTGTTACGGAAACAGGTGACTGGTATGGATTAAGATGGACAGGTGTGAAATATTGAGGCTTGGACGTTTGACAGGTGTAGTATAATAGGTATTGTGTGTGTGTGTGTGTGTGTGTGTGTGTGTGTGTGTGTGTGTGTGTGTGTGTGTGTGTGTGGTGACAGATGACAAACAGATTAAGACAGACAGGTGTGTGGAAGGTCCTAGGTGATCTGTGACGTCATTAATCACAGGTAAGGACGAATGGGCTTGACTGATTACAGGTGGGGTTGAGCAGTGGCAGGTGCGCGAGTAGCCCAGTAATTTAGCCTGAGAATAGCTGTTTTAGTAGTAGTAGTCTTAGTAGTAGCAGTATTCGTAGCAGTAGTAGTGGTAGTAGTAATAGTAGTAGTAGCATCCCACAGACTAGCGAGTTAAAAAAAAATCATCTCGAAAATAATCCTCTCCAACTTCACGAATCGTTTCTTTGGAGTGTCTCATTAGTGTCTCTTTGTCAGGGTGTGGGGGTGTAGGTGAGGGGTGTGGGGGTGTGGGGGTGTGGGTGGGGGTGTGGGGGTGTGAGTGTACTGCATTGATTCAGGTGTGGGTGGGGAGGTTTGGTACACTGGTCTCTCTCTCTCTCTCTCTCTCTCTCTCTCTCTCTCTCTCTCTCTCTCTCTCTCTCTCTCTCTCTCTCTCTCTCTCTCTCTCATGATCACCCTGTAAATAATGTAAATGCATTTCTGTCGTAACACAGTACAGTAATAATGTTAATAATAAAAATAATAATAATAATAATAATAATCTCTAAAGTACGATATTATTTTCCAGCCTTAATTAAGCCATCTTTATTAGCATTATTGTCAAGAGCGGTAACGTTATTGGCCCAGGTAAGTAAATAACCCAATAACAACGCTCTTCATTACCAACGTTAGTCTGTTTTCATCTCAAAGCTAAACGTTTGAGCTCCAGAACGTTTATTTAGTTCTTGCTGAAATTATCTGTGTCTGTCTACCCTTCTGACCGTCTTTTTCTAGGTGTTTATCAGTCTCTCTCTCTATTTCTGTATGCGTCCCTTCCCGAGTCCCCTTTTTCATCCTCTACATGACTTCCTTTCTTCCCTTCCATCTCATCCTTTCTCTTTTCCTTCCCCTTCTGTCTTCCTGTTCAGCCTCCTCCCTTTCTCCCCTCCCTTCCCTTCTCTTCCCTCCCTCCATCTCCTTTTCCCTGCCCTCCTCTAACCCTTCCATTTGCTATCCTACCCTGTAATTCACATGCTCTGATAATGCCTGTGTTTTGCAGTGTCAACATATCCTAGTACCCCCTCAACGCACTCAGACCCGACATAGAAAACGGAGAAGAGTAAACAGAAGAATTTTAGCGAAAAGAGAGAATTATTTTAGTGTATTATACTTGATGTAGTGCTTCCTACTTCATCCTTAGCCTTTTTTCAGTGCCTGCCCTCCTCTCTTCCTATTTCTCCCATCTTTCCTGTCACTTATTGCTTTTCTTTCCTTTACAGGTGGCTTTACATTGAGTGACGAGCCAAATGGTTTCCTGTAAGCCAAGAAACCATGTACAACGCTGGGTGGTAACCATATAACCAAACCATACGTGCTCCCTACGGGTCAACAAGTGGGTTGGTGGAGGGTTAGTGCCCCTCCCCGTGAAACAAATAACTCAAAGTCAAATGGCCACCCCTTACGGGATTATGGCGTCTAGCAATAGATAGATAGATTATATTTTCTTCTTACATGACACAGAAAACGGAGAAAAGGAAAACAGAATTATTTTAGCATAGTTTCCCGTGACATAGAAAGGCAGAACAGAAAATACAAGGAAGAATTTTCAATAAAGACGGTTTTTTTGCGCATTGGAATAGAGAAAACAGCAAGGAAAGCATCTAACCTTTGTAAATAAATGATTGTGTGTGTGTGTGTGTGTGTGTGTGTGTGTGTGTGTGTGTGTGTGTGTGTGTGTGTGTAATGCGTCATGCTATAGAAAATGGAGCAAGGTAAACAGAATAATTGTGCCCAAACAGAAAATGATTTAGTGTAGTTTCTCACGCCATGACATAGAAACAAAAGCATGGAATTACTACTACTACTACTGCTACTACTACTACTACTACTGCTACTACTACTACTACTACTGCTACTACTACTACTACTGCTACTACTACTACTACCACTACTACTACTACAGCTACTACTACTACTACTACTACTACTACTACTACCACCACTACTACTACTACAGCTACTACTACTACTACTACTACTGCTACTACTGCTACTACTACTACTACTACTACTATCATTTTGTAATATAACATTTTTGGCCATTTGGAGAGGATGGAGAGCGAGAGACTAACGAGGAGAGTGTATGTGAGTGAGATGGAAGGGGAGGAGGGGGAAGGGGAGACAGAGGATGAGACGGAAAGATGGAGTGGAAGGGTCTATGAGAGAGGGGCGGTGCGATGGGGGGATGGCAGCGAAATGGCAAGGGACAGGGCGACATGGAGGCGATTTGTTTGTGGCCACCCCTTACAGGATAAAGGCGTCTGGCTATAGATACGTAGTTTAAAATTTGATAGAACCGGGATTTGTATATATATTTAGTGCAGGAAATTAGACAAAAAAAAAATATTAATCAGATATTTTACGTTGCACGGTATATTAAATGGAACAGATTAAATTGAGAATGAATTATTTAGTGTCATTTATTATAATCGAAATATATTGTTTTTTATTGCTGGAAGAATTAGACCCATATGTTGAAACTGTGGGTTATTATTATTATTATTATTATTATTATTATTATTATTAGTGTAGTAGTAGTAGTAGCATCATCATCATTATTATTATTATTATTATTATTATTATTATTATTTTTATTATTATTATTATTACCGGTATTATTATTATTATTACATACAACTGTTTTGGCCCAACTTGGACCTTCTTCAAGTATGAATAGAGACCACACGTTCACATATAAACGAAGAAGATAGGGAGGGTGAAATGGGGGAAGGGAGGAAGGGAGGGAGAGGGGTTAAGAGTCAGAGCGAGAGAGAGAGAGAGAGAGTTATTATAGGTAATCTAGGCCATTATTGCATTAGGAAGATAATGGCCATATAATATCTTTCCCAGACATTTATTATAATTATATTTATTTTTAGTGATAATTATAATCATGGCAATTATTTTTTATTTTATTATTTCTGTCTGTCTCTGTCTTTGTCTGTCTCTGTCTGTTAATATCTGTCGTCTCTGTCTATCTGTCTGTCTGTCTACCTATCTGTCTGTCTGTCTGTTTGTCTCTGTCTGTCCCTCCCTCCCTCCCTGTCTATCTGTCTGTCAGTCTATCTTGCTGTCTTTATCTATTTTTATCTGCTTGTATATGTGCATTTATCAATCACTCAGTCCTTCTGTCTATCTGTCTATTTATCTCCATATCTATCTGTCTATTAGTCTGTCCATCTATCTGTCTGTCTCTCTCTCCATCCATCCATCCATCCATCCATCCATCTATCTATCCAACCATCCATCCATCCATCCAACCATCCATCCATCCATCCAACCATCCATCCATCCATCCAACCATCCATCCATCCATCCATCCATCCATCCATCCAACCATCCATCCATCTATCTATCCATCCATCCATCCATCCATCCATCCATCTATCTATCCAACCATCCATCCATCCATCCATCCAACCATCCATCCACCCATCCATCCATCCATCCATCCATCTATCTGTCCAACCATCCATCCATCCATCCATCCATCCATCCATCCATCCAACCATCCATCCATCCATCCATCCATCCACCCACTGTTTCACCACTCATTCCTCACCCCCGTCCCTCCACCTGACTCCACTTCTGTTTTCTCCTCTTCCACCTGACTTCCTTATCGATTATCTGACCTAGCAAGCGTCAGGTGAAGTCAGATGGTCGATATTCCTGTAGATTTGTGTGTTATTTTGAGCATTATGGTATTAGATTTGTGTTTTTGAGAGAGAGAGAGAGAGAGAGAGAGAGAGCACTAAACTCACCCACACCTGCTTGCCCGGCTTCATTATCCCACACTCACCTGCCACACACCTGCCATCACAAACACAACTACCACTTCTATCCACAACTACCTCCAATACTGCACAGACTTCTCTACAATTCACGTACACAATTCCACAACTGCACCACAACGGCTCCACAACTTCCATTCACAACCACTACACAACTCTTGCTACTTTTCACCTCACACCCCCTCCACATCTGATCATCCACAACTGCTCCACAACATCCACAGCATCCATATTTGCTCCACAGCTGCTCCACACCTTCTTATATACTTCCAGATTGCTCCATAACTGCCCCCAAACTCCACAACTGCTCTACAACTGCATTTTCCTTGTCGCACGTGCATCGTTCATGAGACACTCTTGTGGTCGTGTCATACATCACTCCACACCTGTCACTCCACACCTGCTGGGTCCCCGTACACCTGCACTATCTCAGCTGCACCCCATATCACACACCTGTCCCCATCCTACACCTACACAGCCACACCACAGCTGCCCAGTCCCCACCACACCTCCATAATTACACCACATCTGCACAGTTTCGCCCTTCCACACCTGCCCTACCTCAATTACACACCATAATACCACATACCTGAACCATTCTATACCTACATCAACCCCCGCCACACCTGCACAGTCCAGATACACCATTCCTGGCTGATATTACACGTGTCCACACATACACCTGTCTTATGGCACACCTGACACCTCATCCCATGCTACACCTACCCATACACTTACCATGAACCTTTCCATAACATCCTACACCTTCTTCACATCTCAGCCTCCTCCCCTACACCCACCCACACCCCCGTACACCCACCCACACCCCCGTACACCTACACTTGTTATCCTTACACCCCTCTACATATTCCCACAGCTCCCTATACTTTTACACCCATCCAAACCTCCCTACACCCTTCTATACTCTCCTACACCTCCTTACCTCCACCCACACCTCCCAATACCCTGCCACACCTCCCTCCACGCTCCCACACCATCCCTACACCATCCCACACCCCCCTACACCCTCCCACACCTGTCTAGCGCACACCTGGTGAGGAGTGTGACCCTGACACGGCAGAGCGCCATAACACGCTGGCCAGGGGTTAGGTCAGAGCAGGCCAATCAATAAACCTCTCTCTCTCTCTCTCTCTCTCTCTCTCTCTCTCTCTCTCTCTCACACACACACACACACACACACACACACACACACACACACACACACACACACACACACCTTCGTTTTCTTAAAATCTCTCGCCGTCACGTTCTAACACGCAGAACATCATTTTCACCCCCGTGTGTCTCTCTCTCTCTCTCTCTCTCTCTCTCTCTCTCTCTCTCTCTCTCTCTCTCTCTCTCTCTCTCTTACAATATCCATCACCTTTTCTTCTTCCCTCTCTCTCTCCTCCTCCTCCTCCTCTCTCACATGTCCTCTCTCCCTTCCTCTCTACCTTTCCAGTATTCTCTCCCTTCTCTCCCTCTCTCCTCCTCCTCCTCTTTTCCCTTCCCTTCTCATTCTTTTCTTCTTCCGTCCACCCTCTTTCCTACCCCTTTCTTCCTTCCTGCCTCCCTCTTTCGGATCATTCCCTCCCTTCCTCCTGTCCTTCCCTCCCTCCCTCTCTCCTCCTTGCTCTCTCGTTCCCTCCCTCTCCTCCTCTCTCTCTCCCTCCCTCCCTCTCCCTCCCACCCATGACCACATCACCAACCATCCCCATCCACCAAAATTACACCAAAAAATAAAAGGCTTCTGCATTTTATCACGACGTGCATTATCTCTCACGGTAGAGCCTAAACTGGAGCTTTTTGATTCCCCCCGTAGCTTAACGTCATATTTTTTGCTCCTGCTGTAGTCCTTTCACCTTAACTTGGCCTCTTTATAACGAGAATACAGCCTTTTGACTCCTGCTGTACCTTGGCGACGTCTGTTTTTCCGCTTCCTGTAGTTTTTTCGCCTTGTTTCCCTCCCTCCCTCTTCTTTCCTCCCTCCCTCCCTCCCTCTCCTTCCCGGCCCCCTCCCTCCCTCTCCTTCCCGGCCCCCTCCCTCCCTCTCTCCCTCTCCTTCCCTGTCTGCCTCCCTCCCTTTCTCCTTCTGTCACCTTCCCTCCCCTACCTCTGTCCTCCTCCCAAACCATTCTCTTCCCTCCTTTCTCGTGCCTCCTCTTCTCCTCTCTAGAAGGGAAGGTCTGAGTTCTTGCTCTTATTGTAAACTTCGCGGTTTAATTCCCGCTAACTTTTGGGTGACCTTCGAGACGCGAAAGTTAAATGAGGCCGCTGAGAAAATCGAGAAGTTGAGAGTTTTTGTTGGTTTGCCAAATTGGTTGATGAATGGAGTTTGCGTTCTCTCTCTCTCTCTCTCTCTCTCTCTCTCTCTCTCTCTCTCTCTCTCTCTCTCTCTCTCTCTCACTCACTCATTACCTGGCAACTTCATTCATAGTATCACGTCAGTATGGTTCATAAGACCATTTGAGGTACTGCTTGCCCTTATAGCTCCCCCCACATTCTCTCTCTCTCTCTCTCTCTCTCTCTCTAGTATTTTTATTTATATGATATTTTTTAAAACGAATTATTTGTACTTTAACATTCTCTCTCTCTCTCTCTCTCTCTCTCTCTCTCTCTCTCTCTCTCTCTCTCTCTCTCTCTCTCTCTCTCTCTCTCTCTAGTATTTTTATTTATATGATATTTTTTAAAACGAATTATTTGTACTTTAACAACTACAGTAAACTTTTATTTTTGTTAATATATACAGAGAGAGAGACAGAGAGAGAGAGAGGGAGAGAGAGAGAGAGAGAGAGAGAGAGAGAGAGAGAGAGAGAGAGAGAGAGAGATTGCTACTCATGAATCCAATACTTCAGGCACGCGAAGCCAAAAATAGCAGAGCCGAAAAATCCAAAAATAAACACATGGCCATTAATAAAATAAATAAATAGATCAATAAATCAGAATAAATACGCGTCCCAGTAGGCATAAATTGTAAACATTTTTGTCAAGGGAAAATTGAAATAACTTTTTACTTGACTGTTTGTGAGGTGATTGAGGTGTGTGTGTGTGTGTGTGTGTGTGTGTGTGTGTGAGAGAGAGAGAGAGAGAGAGGAATAAATTGTTGAGCATATACCACAAGGGAGACACGTAAAATAGGGATTAGGGGTCTGTCTAATTAAATAGCCTCCAGGAGAGAGAGAGAGAGAGAGAGAGAGAGAGAGTCCCATAAAGCCACAGTAACACAGCACATTCCATTCTCCTCCATACCACGTAAAGTAACTGCAAAGGAAACTCAATTTGCTGCGTTGAGCCTCTTGTGGTTGGTGTATCTCTCTCTCTCTCTCTCTCTCTCTCTCTCTCTCTCTCATTACCTGGCAACTTCATTCATAGTATCCCGTCAGTATGATTCATAAGACCATTTGAGGCACTGCTTGTCCTTGTAGCTCCCCCCCCACCTCTCTCTCTCTCTCTCTCTCTCTCTCTCTCTCTCTCTCTCTCTCTCTCTCTCTCTCTCTCTCAAATGTAGAGTTGTGGCTATGGAATTTATGGAGGGGTGGAGTGGAGAGCGTGTTTGTGACAGTGTGGAAGTGGAGTTTGTTGGGGTGGAAGGGAGGTGGAGTGGCAGACGGTGTGGTGTGGTGTGGTGTAGTGTGGTGTGTGGTGTAAAGGTGGAGTGTTCTGGTATAGGGGTGAGTGGAGGAGTGGAGGGAATGTTTGTGGAGTTGTGGTGTGGAGTGGTGTTGTGGTATGGTGCTAGACAGACAGACAGACAGACAGAGACAGACAGACAGACAGACAGAGACAGACGGACAGACAGACAGACAGAAATAAATACAAATGAGGTCAGTGCGTGTGAGCTCATTATGTGTGTGTGTGTGTGTGTGTGTGTGTGTGTGTGTGTGTGTGTGTGTGTGTGAGAGAGAGAGAGAGAGAGAGAATTTATTGATCACACTGATTGACAGAGGCGAATATCTTAATGAAATGTGGCGGTGACTTTGGAGATATTAGTGTGGTGTGGTGTGGTGTGGTGTGGTAGTGTGGTGGAGACTGTGTACATGCCTTACCTGTACTGTTGAGAGTAATTAGCAACCTCTCTCTCTCTCTCTCTCTCTCTCTCTCTCTCTCTCTCTCTCTCTCTCTCTCTCTCTCTCTCTCTCTCTCTCTCACCTAATTTACTATCCTACCAACTCGTCAGCCACATTTTCCCTTGTTTGCCTTCTTGTTAGTCACCCCCCCCCACAACTCTCCTCACTCCCCCCCACAACCCCCCTTGCCCCCCACCCCTCCCTCTTTCCCCTACATCTGGCTTTGACATGAATACCCCCCCCCTCTTAGTGGATACGCCCCCACCTCTTTATATAACCACACCCCTTCGATATTACCCCCCCTTGCCCCCCCCCCTCCTCCCAACTCACTCGTCGGAATCTCCCTATCACCTTTTCCCAAGCGATTTAATTTTCACCTTGGCATTCACTCTTAGACTATTCATAACCTTTAATTATCTCACCTTTCATCCTCAATACACAAGAGGATATTGAAGTGTAAGGCTAAGAATAAATCGCTACGGAAGGGGAATTACGAACACTCCAAACCCATCACCTGTATTCGTAAAACGTCTTAAGGATAATTGAGATGCAGGTGTAGAAATTTTTATATGTTCTGCCACACCTGAGAAAGATGAAGCCTACCTGTATTTTCTGTAACCTACCTGACTGCACCCTGTAATGTGGGATGCAGGCTAATTCTCTCTCTCTCTCTCTCTCTCTCAATCGTCTAGGACCTTATTTTTCCCTTATTAATTTGAGTTCTTAAAATTTCGATTAATGAGCTACGAATGACAGGTTTATTTCTCTTTACCTGTGTTAGTGGCGTGTTGAGAGAGAGAGAGAGAGAGAGAGGGGGGGGATGGGGAAGTGAGAAAGACATACGGATGGAGGAAAGGAGACTCGGAAGAGAGGATGGACACTTGGAATCAGAGAGAGAGAGAGAAGGGAAGGGGGAGGAAGGAAGTGGAGGGAGGTAGGAAGCAGGAAGTAGAGGAGGGGGAGGGGGAGGTATGCAAGAGAGGAAGAGGTTGGAGGGAGGAAGGGAAGGAAAGGAAGAAGAGAGAGGAAGGGAAAGACGGGGAGAGGCAGGAGAGATAGGCAGTGTAGGTAGACAGGCAGGGATAGGCAAAGACAGGGGTAGGCAGAGACGGGTAGGCAAAACAGGGGTAGGCAAAGGTAGAGGCAGGCAGAGGAAGTGATAAACAGGAGTAGGCAGGGACGGGTGGATAAGTAAAGGTAGGGGTAGGGAGAAGCAAGGGTAGGCAGAATAAAGGGTAGGGGTAGGCAGGGGTAGGCAGGGTGGTGTTTGCATGCATGAACCATCCCTAACGAGGATAAAGGCTGCCCATATCGATCAGCCCAGACCAGAGAGAGAGAGAGAGAGAGAGAGACACACACACACACACACACACACACACACACACAGACTAGATATCTGTTCCGTATAATTATGTATGTGAGAGAGAGAGGGAGAGAGAGAGTATTCTACATGGCGTGGGAGGCCTCTAGCAACTGTTCCTTAGCGATTTATTTTATTTTTCCTCATAACTCCCTAACATTATCTCTTGTGTTATTTATTCTAGTTTAATTATCGACCTCATTTCAATCAGTAATGGAGAAGAGGGTATTGAAGGGGAGCAAAATAAATCGCTAAGGAAGTGGTGTTAGGGATCTCAAGGGCCGTGGTGTGGCGTCTCGAGTCGAACCGAAGTCTCTCTCTCTCTCTCTCTCTCTCTCTCTCTCTCTCTCTCTCTCTCTCTCTCTCACCTGTTTTCTTTCCTCCTTCCACTCCTCTTTACCTCCCCTCCCTCACTCTTTCCCTCCTCTTCATCTTCCTGCTTCCTCCTCCCTACCACCTACCTTTCCTCCCTTCCTCATACCTCCGCTCCCTTTTTCCTACTTTTCCTCCCTCCCTTATCTCCCTGGCTTCTATATCTCCTCCCTCTCTCCCTTTTCCTCCATACTTTCCTTCCTTCCGTCACTCCACCCTGCTTCTCTTCCCCCCACCTTCTCCCTTCCTTCTTTCCTCCCTCCTCCTCAACCCCCTACCCTCCTTCCTCCTATCTCTTCTGTCTTTTGCCTGCCTCCTCTCTCCCTTCCTTCTCTCCATCTTCCCTCCCCCTCCTCTTCTCCCCCTCCCTCTCTTCGTATCTCACCCCTCCCTCCCTCTCCTCCTCCTCTCCCCTCTCCCTCTCTCCCCTCCATCTGTCTCCCATACTCAGTCACACGGCGCCATCTTCGTCATTCTCTCTTTCCTTCCGCCTTCTTTGTCATCTCTCTCTCTCTCTCTCTCTCTCTCTCTCTCTCTCAGTATTCTATCTCCACTTTTTTCCAGTCTCATATTTTCCTCAGCATTTTTTTCATTGTGTGTGTGTGTGTGTGTGTGTGTGTGTGTGTGTGTGTGTGTGTGTGTGTGTGTGTGTGTGTGTCCTCATTCTTTGTTTTCCCTATCATTTTCCTTCTTCCATACTTTCCTACCTCTCCTCCCTTCGTCTCTCCACCTCTTCCCATTTTCTCTCTCCGTTTTGGTTTCCTCCCTTCTCTTCTTTCCTCTTTCCCTCCTCTTCTTTCCTCTTTCCCTCCTCTTCTTTCCTCTTTCCCTCCTCTTCCTTATTTCCCTCCTCCTCTTCTTCCTCCAATCTCTTCTTCCTCCTCCATTTACTACTGCTTCTCATACCTCCTCTTCCTTCCCTTTTCCTTCTCTTTTTTTTCCTCCTGCCTCTCGCCTTTCACCCTGTTTTCCTTTCCTCCTCCCCCTCCCCCTCCTCCTCCTCCTCCTCCTCCTCCTCCTCCTCCTCCTCCTCCTCCTCCTCCTCCTCCTCCTCCTCCTCTGAGACACGCACCTCGTTGTAACTGAATTTTACTCCAGAGAAAAAATGTTCATATTCTTGTAGCCTTATGTGACCCCTTCTCTCTCTCTCTCTCTCTCTCTCTCTCTCTCTCTCTCATCTTTTCGTTTACCCCTCCCTTCATCCCTTCCTTCCTTCCTGTCTTCATCCATTCCCTCATCTCCCTTTCCTCCTCTCCTCCCTTTTCTCTCTCCTCCCCTCCCTTCCCCTCCCCTCTCTCCTCCCCTCCCCTCACTCCCTCTGCCTTCCTTCCTCCTCCTCTCTTCACCTTTCCTCATTTTTCCTCTCAGATCGCTTTTCTCCTGTAAAAAATTAAAGCTGTGATTGTGTGTGTGTGTGTGTGTGTGTGTGTGTGTGTGTGTGTGTGTGTGTGTGTGTGAGAGAGAGAGAGAGAGAGAGAGAGAGAGAGAGAGGAGTATCAAGTAGAGTGGATGGAGAAAGGAAATTGGAAGCGAGCACTTTGAACCGACTTTCCTTACTTCCTTGTCGAGTTGAAATAAAGGTTGCGAAAGTGAGTGAGTGAGTGAGAGAGAGAGAGAGAGAGAGAGAGAGAGAGGGTGTTGATGATAAATGTTGATGATGATGATGATGAACAAGAAGAGGAGATTAAGGGGGAGATAAGAGTGAATGGAAGTCACGATGAAAGGAGAAGAGGAAGGAGGAACTGGGACGGAGGAGGAGAGGTAGGAGGAGAGTGATGAGAGGAGGAGGAGGTGGAGGAGAAGGGCTAGGAGGAAGAGGAGGAGAGGCTGGAGAGAGAGAAGGAGGAGGAGGAAAAAGAGGAGAGAAGAGAGGAAGAGTTTGGAGGGAGGAGGAAGTCTAAGGTTGAGAACGGAAGGTTGACAATAAAATATCCATGTCGGTCCATTATGACGGAGGTGGCCTGGCGGGGAGAGAGAGCGAGAGAGAGAGAGAGAGAGAGAGAGAGAGAGAGAGAGAGAGAGAGAGAGAGAGAGGTGAAACTAGAAGGGGAACACAAGGAAGTAAAAAGAACTGCATGACAGAGTGGCAGAGAAAGAGTGGCTGTGTGTGTGTGTGTGTGTGTGTGTGTGTGTGTGTGTGTGTGTGTGTGTGTGTGTGAGAGAGAGAGAGAGAGAGGGAGGGAGGGAGGGAGGGAGGGAGGGGGGAGGAAAGGCTTTGAAAGGCGAAGGGGGAGTAAAAAGGACTATTGTGATGAAGTGGCAGGGAGAGAGAGAGAGAGAGAGAGAGAGAGAGACCATTAAATCTGTTGTTCTGTTGCGAGTCCATTTGCAAACAGGAAATAGTTTTTTGATTGGCTGGATTCATTGTATTGATATGTGTACAGATACTTGTCTGTCTGTCTGTCTGTCTCTCTCTCTCTCTCACACACACACACACACACACACACACACACACACACACACACACACACACACACACACACACACACACACACACACACACACACACACACACACACACACACACACACACACACACACACACACACTTGGGCAAAATGTATACAAAATAAATATACCTCTCTCTCTCTCTCTCTCTCTCTCTCTCTCTCTCTCTCTCGAATAAAATGAAAAAAAAATTAATCAGCCTCTTCATTCTTATTGTTTTTATCTGACGGAACAAGGCCAATCTAAAAACCAGAGTCTCCTTTGTTACTAGTCAAAATTTTCAGTCTGACTACACCTGGCCGTCACCTGAGCTTAATTAGGTTACCCATTTCTGTCAGGTGAAAAATACCAAATAGATTTTTTTTATTTTTTTTTGAAGGTCAATAAATGTGTTTGAAGATGCGAAGGATTTAGAATAAGTCGTCGGATGAAAGGGGTTAAGGGTCTGTGGTTAGAGGTGAAGTTAGAGGTGGTGGTGACGTTAGTGTGGTAGTGTGTGGTTAGAGGTTGTCAGGTTAGAGGTAGGAGTGAAGTTAGTGTGGTAGTGTGTGGTTAGAGGTTGTCAGGTTAGAGGTGGTGGTGAAGTTAGTGTGGTAGTGTGTGGTTAGAGGTTGTCAGGTTAGAGGTAGGAGTGAAGTTAGTGTTAGGGAAAGTGTTTGTGGTTGGCGAGATAGAGGTGAAGTTAGTGTTGTGATAAGAGTAGTGGTTGTGATGTTAGTGGTGTGGTAGTGTGTGGTTAGAGGATGTCAGGTTAGAGGCAGAGGTGAAGATAGTGTTAGAAATGGAATGGTTATAGAGTTAGAGTAGTGGTGTTGAAAAGAGTAGTGGTCGTGTAGTTAGTGGTGTGGTAGTGTGTGTTTAGAGGATGTCAGGTTAGAGGCAGAGGTGAAGATAGTGTTAGAAATGGAATGGTTATAGAGTTAGAGTAGTGGTGTTGAAAAGAGTAGTGGTCGTGTAGTTAGTGGTGTGGTAGTGTGTGGTTAGAGGATGTCAGGTTAGAGGCAGAGGTGAAGATAGTGTTAGAAATGGAATGGTTGTAGAGTTAGAGAAGTTAGTGGTGTTGAAAAGAGTAGTGGTAGGTTGTTAGTGGAGGATATGTAGCGTTAGTAACATCATAAAGAGGATGGAGTCATACACCTGTCCTCTCTCTCTCTCTCTCTCTCTCTCTCTCTCTCTCTCTCTCTCTCTCTCTCTCCATATCCTTCCTCCTCCTTCCCTCTAGCTCTGCTCGTGTCAGCTCACCTTACTTGAAAGATAATGAAGAGAGAGAAAGAGAGAGAGAGAGAGAGAGAGAGAGAGAGAGGAGGAAGAGTGCAAGGTTAGATTTTTTAAGTGTACCTTGAAAATTCAGATATTAAAAAAATTAAGTGTATATATATTTTGCAATTTTGAGTTACTCCATGACATTTATTTTTGTACGGGTTAAGGGGCTTAGTACGCGTAAAGAATGACGTCACGACAGAGGTAGTGACGTCAGAGGGTGTTAGGCTGGGTTAGGTGCTGTGGGAGAGGGTTAGGTTTGAGTTAGGGTGGGTTAGGTTAGGATAGAGGTGGATAGGAGAGGGTAAGTTGATTTTGCGTACGGTATATTAGGTTAGGTTAGATTGTGTTAGCTTTGAAAGTTAGATTATATTTGGCTGTGTTAGGTTAGATAGTGTTGTCAGGTATAGTAGGTTAGGAGAGGGATAGTTAGACCAGGTTAGGAGCAGGTTAGATTCAGTTTTGGCTGGAAAAAGACGAAGCTCTCCACCAGGTTAAAGTGACAGGAGTAGAGGCGAGGTAAAACTAAGCTCTCTGGAAAGGCACAGTGGTAGGTCCGCCCCAGGCCCCTCACAAATTGGGAAGCGGAACACTCTTGTAGGCCCTCCTCCTCCTCCTCCTCCTCCTCCTCCTCCTCCTCCTCCTCCTCCTCCTCCCATTCTATCTTCTCTTTCCATTAACCCTCATCGTTTTCCATTTCCCCCCCCTCTCTCTCTCTCTCTCTCTCTCTCTCTCCCCTCTCCTCTCCTCTCCTCTCCCCTTCTCTCATCCTCAAAATCCATCTCATCTTTTCTCCACAATTATTTTTTTCAACAAGATGATTATCGACTTCAAAGACCCTAATGGCGGGCTTCATTACTTCATTTAACTCCTTTATTACGATTATTTTCAGATTTCCTCTCCTCTAATAAACCCAGACGTGGCGATAGGTTGACTTAGAGTCTTATTATCGTATTGCTTTATTCGTATTATTAAGATTTTGTGTATAGGACGAAGGAGGTCTAGGGAGAATTTCTGGAACGCATTTATGTATTTATTTATTTATTTATTCATTTATTTATTGAGAGAGAGAGAGAGAGAGAGAGAGAGAGAGAGAGAGAGAGAGAGAGAGATTGTTATTCCAAAATGTGTGTGTGTGTGTGTGTGTGTGTGTGTGTGTGTGTGTGTGTGTGTGTGTATTCCAAAATCTGTACTATTAACTCATTCTCTCTCTCTCTCTCTCTCTCTCTCTCTCTCTCTCTCTCTCTCTCTCTCTCTCTCTCTCTCTCTCACACACACACACACACACACACACACACACACACACACACACACACACACACACACTTCCCGCCAAGGCCTGGGTTAGGGAAGTAGATGGAAAGGGGGAGAGGAGGAGAGGGAGAGAAAGTGAGGGAGAAATGAGAGGGGAGAGAAAGGGGGGGGAGGAGTGGGGAAGAGAGAGGAGGAAAGTGAGTGAGGGGAGGAGGGAGAAGAAGGAAGGGGAAAAGGATAATAAGAAGGGAGAGGAGGGAAGAGAGTAGGAGTAAGAAGAGAGGGGTGGAATGAGAGGGAGAGAAGAAGAGAGGGAGAAGAATGGAAGAGAGAATTGAGAGGGGAGGTGAGTGAGAGGGGAGTGAAAGTAGGAAAAAGGAGGGGAAGCAAAAGTGAGAATGGGGAGGGAGGAGGGGAGGGGAGAGGGAGGGAGGGAGAGTAGGTAGGAAGGGGGAGGAGTAAGGATAATGAGGAGGAGGGAAGGAGGAGGGGAAGGTAAGGGAGAGTAAAGGAGGAGGGGAAGAGGGAGGGGGATTGGGGTGAGGATGGGGTGGATATTGAATGTCGAGCGTACGTGGGGTGAGTGCTTAGTGAGAGAGAGAGAGAGAGAGAGGAGAGAGAGAGAGAGAGAGAGAGAGAGAGAGAGAGAGAGAGAGAGAGAGAGAGAGAGAGAGAGAGAGAGAGTGAGAGAGAGAGAGAGAGAATGAAAAGCATCAAGATCAGGAGAATTTCATAGTAGACAGTTTATTATTTATCTATCTATCTGTCTATCTATCTATATCAGGCCATCCATCTATCTATCACCCACCCCCCTGCCATCATAGCTACTCCCACACCCGCAGACTGAGCAGAACTGGAGCTGTTTTTAGTGGAAGGTGTGGGTGTGTGTTATGTGGAAATATGGGTCCAATTTTTCGTCACGTTTTAGCGACTAGACGAATGAAAGTTAATCTCTCTCTCTCTCTCTCTCTCTCTCACACACACACACACACACACACACACACACACACACACACACACACACACACACACACACACACACACACACACACACACACACACACACACACACACACACACACACACACACACACACACATCATGGCCCGTTACTCGTCGGTCGAGGATGCTCCCTAACACCTTTTCCTTAGCGATTTATTTTTGGACCTTACCAATGCAGAGTATGACGATAATAGAATAAGCAGCACAAAAGACGATAGTAACTTAAAGAAAATAAATCGTCAAGGGAAGAGTGTTAGGGAGCTTCCTTCACGGACAAAAATGCTGATCTAGTTGAGAGAGAGAGAGAGAGAGAGAGAGAGAGAGAGAGAGAGAGAGAGAGAGAGAGAGAGAGAGAGGTAAATGTGAGAGTTTGGGAGAATAAGTATGTATTTGGAGTAGTATGTGTGCAGGATAGGTAGGGCATGGTTGATAGGTAGATAGATAGATGGATAGGTTAGGTAGGTAGGTAGGTAGATAGATAAATAAATAGACAGGTAAATGGATGGACAGGTGAAAATATAAGGGTTTAGAACTATTAGTTTGTGTTGGGGTTGGTATGTAAGAAAGCTGAGCATGGCGTGATAGAAGGATAGATAGATAGATGGATAGATAGATAGATAGGTAGGTAAACAGATAGGTAGATAGATATATAAATAGATAAATAGATGGAGGGATAGATAGGGATAAAAAATTAAGGAGAAAAATGTGTTCAAGGTGGGCTGATGGGGGTTTGTGAGCAGGATAGCTAATGAGAGAGAGAGAGAGAAAGAGAGAGAGCGTGTGTGTGTGTGTGTGTGTGTGTGTGTGTGTGTGTGTGTGTGTGTGTGTGTGTGTACCTCCAGAGTGGTCAGGATAACGTTACGTCTCAAGGGGAATATGTGTTAGTGAGTTCCCAGGAGGCTGAGAGGAGACACATAGATAGATAGATAGGTAGATAGATAGATAGGTAGGTAGGTTGGTAGATAGAGAGAGAGGGAGACGGATGGATGGATGGATAGATCGATAGATAGATAGACAGAGGGGAAGGGGTGAGGATAGATAAATATATTGAGACAGTAACACAACGGGTTAGGATAAATGAATGAGAATTAGCAGAGACTGGAAGCAATGAGAGAGAGAGAGAGAGAGAGAGAGTGGCATTCCCCTCCCTACCAATGTCTCTCAGAGCGTGGAATGTGTTTCAAGTGACACAGTCCCATGGGAAACATCCTTGGTGGGGTGATAATGGCTCAGGGGGAGAGAGAGAGAGAGAGAGAGAGAGAGAGAGAGAATTTTGAAGTGCCATCACCCCATATAGCAATGCATATCATAAAAAATATTCAGGACCTACGCTGTGCAAATTTAGCTTGTTGACAATGCTGCTTCGCCGTAATGAGGTGTGTGTGTGTGTGTGTGTGTGTGTGTGTGTGTGTGTGTGTGTGTGTGTGTGTGTTAGCAAGGACCGCCCCCTCCCTGAATTGGTGGTGTTTCAGTATTGATTAGTTTATTATTTATTTATTTATTCATTTATATCTCTGTCAGTCGCAGAAGCATCCAAATCTAGAGTGTGTCCCTAACCGTGTCACTCATTCACTCACTAATACATTGTACTCCTTGAATTGTGAAATGTGGCAAAATGTAACCGTAGAATTTTATGAGCATCGCACTTTCCCTTCCAGTCGATTTTTGCAGCATCCACAGGGGTGTGTCTGGGATGTGTCTAAGGTGCAAGTGGTGTGTATTTGATATATTTCTGCGTGGTGGTTCAGAGGCAAAGGACACGTGTTAGGATGTGAAGGCGTGGTGGTTACGTTTAGGGTGAGTGCCGCCGTCATGGTTGTCTTTAATCATGATATATAACTCCGAATGTTGGTTAGGAAGCCTTTTTCTTCGTCATTTACCAAGGGTCGGGGCACTATAATTCCTTCACCTTAACTTGGCACGTATTTTCATCCTTTTGCAGCTTCTGTTTATAATTCTACTGTTCTACATCTTTTCCCTAGCACTTCCTCGTGACTAGCACAAAACCCATATAACTTGTATTTTTTTCATTTTAGGGCATATACGTATTTTAGATGCTATTCAGATATACAACTGCGGTCGAAGATTATGCAAGACAACACTGCTGCTCTTTATCCCAGTCCCAGCACTTCTTCGTGACTAGCATCCTATCCTCACACCGCTTTTAGTTCTCCAGGCTAGGGGTAGGAATTCTCAAGGGACCATGAGACGTAACTTAGGCGGGAAATTTAAAACCAGTCGGAAGAATTTAATATACCATTTTAGACCTGCATATAAAGTGAGGCTCGGGGTTATTATGAGTTTTCCAGAATACGGATAATTTAATAACATTCCAAATTTTTTTTAGAGTGCGTCGTGAAGCGCAGGGTATATGAGAGCCTTGCGTGCTTCCTTTCTCGTCCCCCAAAAAGGTGGTTTTAAAATTGGACAAACTCTCTTCGTTATTGCAATTTCGGAACTATTCTCACGGCCCTCCACACACACACACACACACACACACACACACACACACACACACACACACACACACACACACACACACACACACACACACACACACACACGGCTCTGTATCCATTCCTCTTTGTGACTAAAATATTAATGGAGAATATCTGTACTTGGAAATATTATACTTTAGAGAGAGAGAGAGAGAGAGTGCGTCAC
The DNA here is from genome assembly GCF_032717465.1 of Coenobita brevimanus. Classification (NCBI taxonomy): domain Eukaryota; kingdom Metazoa; phylum Arthropoda; class Malacostraca; order Decapoda; family Coenobitidae; genus Coenobita; species Coenobita brevimanus. The sequence goes on from NC_136965.1 coordinate 2,145,247, forward strand.
TCGGAACGTAACCGCATCCCTACGTGTGTCACCTGCCCTTCAAGTCCTTATGCGGCTTCTCTCTCTCTCTCTCTCTCTCTCTCTCACACACACACACACACACACACACACACACACACACACACACACACACACACACACACACACACACACACACACACACACACACCTGTCCGCCCCCTCTTCACCTGTCATTTCCTCTTCGTTAATAACCACTCTATGCTCATTACACTTCCACCCTACTCGACTGCTTGTCCGGATTAATTTTGTTTTTTTCGTTTTAATTTCCTGTTTTTCTTTTCTTTAAGTTCATTGGTTATGTTTAGGTTTGACGAAAGGCTGGATGTTTAGAAAATGTTTTATTGTTCATGTTATTTTGTTATTATTGTTCTATCTATTGCCAGACGTCTTAATCCAGTAAGGGGTGGCCACAAACAAATCGCCTCCATGTCGCCCTGTCCATTATTATTATTATTATTATTATTATTATTATTATCATCATCATCATCAGTAGTCGTAGTAGTAGTAGTAGTAATTTTAGTGGTAGCAGTAGTAGTCATAATACTTGTAGTAGTAGTAGTAGTAGTGGTACTTTAAACCAAACACCCAAACCTTGAGAGAGAGAGAGAGAGAGAGAGAGAGAGAGAGAGAGAGAGAGAGAGAGAGGAGAGAGAGAGAGAGAGAGAGAGAGTAGCAATATGACCATCGCTAAAATATGTCTCCCTGACGCTCCGTATTTTCTCTCTCCATTTTCTCTCACTTTTCGTCCCTTTTCGCTCCCATTTGCTTATTTTTCGCTCCCATTTGCTTATTTTTCGCTCCCATTTGCTTATTTTTCGCTCCCATTTGCTTATTTTTCGCTCCCATTTGCTTATTTTTCGCTCACTTTTGCTCATTTTTCGCTCACTTTCTTATTTTTTCACTTTTCATCTCTTTTCGTTCATTTTTGCTTATTTTTCGTTCATTTTTGCTTATTTTGTCGCTCACTTTTGCTTATTTTTCGTTCACTTTTCATCTCTCTTCGCTCACTTTCCATCTTTTCACTCACTTTCCATAACACTTCTTCGTGAGTGTCATTATTCCATAGCATTTCTTCGTGACTAGCATCATAATTCCATAGCACTTCTTCGTGTTTGGCATCATAATTCCGTAGCATTTCTTCGTGACTATCATCATACTTCCATAGCACTTCTTCGTGACTAGCATCATAATTCCGTAGCATTTCTTCGTGACTAGCATCATAATTCCGTAGCACTTCTTCGTGACTAGCATCATAATTCCATAGCATTTCTTTGTGACTAGCATCATAATTCCATCGCACTTCTTCGTGACTAGTATCATACTTCCATAGCACTTCTTCGTGACTAGCATCATAACCTAGCGTGTTTTCTCCTTTCCTTTGGCACTGGTGAGGGACGCCTTCACGTGGTGGCACTGATATAGCAGTGGAGGAGCTGCCTGGTTATACAAACGTCCCTCAGTTCCCTCCCCATCCCCCGAAAGGAGGATGGCGGACTGCAGGAGGAGGGGAACATCAGCCTGCAGTCCACTGGGTTCACGTTTCAGATGAGCCTGGGGTTGCTACTACTACTACTACTACTACTACTATTATACCTGTACTCCTCCTCCTCTTCCTCCTCATTATTACCACTACCACTACTGCTATTGATTATTATTATTATTATTATTATTATTATTTTATGCCTTAATCCAAATATTTTCGTCCACATCTTTTGAGAGCAATAATCCCTTTAAGTGTTTTCTCAATTCCTTTTAATTTCGCTCACCTCTCGCGTTATGATCATTATCCTTCATTAATTTTATATCATTTCCCATAATTCTTCGTCCAAGTTAACATTCAATTCACATCATCTAATATTTTCTCAGTTCCATTTTAGTTCGTTCACCCCACTTGTCATTTTTCTTTTTTCATATTTCTTCGCCTTTCCCTCTTCCAATATCCCTTTGATCACCTTGCACACCTTTTCGCCTTCTCATAACTCTTCGTTCATTGCACCTGAATGCACGTCTTTTACCTCATTTTTCAATATACTTCGTCTGGTATATCTCTGCCTCACTCTCTGCCTCACTTAGTTTTCCATATTTTATCGAATTTAAAACGCGTATTTTCTCTTAAAATTATCATAATCTTTCGTTCGTGGTCTTTCTTTTGGCTTTCGTTTTGTTTTTATTTATCATTACAGGTTTATATTGTTTCGTTTATTTCTCTTTTTCGTTCCATTTCTCTCTCTCTCTCTCTCTCTCTCTCTCTCTCTCTCTCTCTCTTACTCTTTTTTTTACTCCACTTCTCTCTTTTTTTACTCCATTTTCCTCTTTTTTTTTATACTACATTTCTCTCTCTTTTTACTCCACTTCTCTCTTTTTATTCCATTTTTCATTTTTACGTCATTTCTCTCTTTTTTTTTTACGCCATTTCTCTCGTTTATATCCAGTTTCTCTCTTGCTCCATCTCTCTCTCTTTTTTTAATCCATTTCTCTCTTTTTTTCTCTCCACTTCTCTCATTTTTTACTCAGTTTCTCTCTATTTCATTTCGTATTTTTACTTGTTTACTCTTTTTTTATTAACCTGTTTCTCTTTCTCTTTTTTTTTTACTGTTTCTCTTTTTACTTCATTGCTCATTTTTACTCCATTTCTCTCTTTTTTTTACTTTCTTTTTTTTTTACTCTATTTCTCTTTTTTTTTTACTCCATTTCTCTCTTTTTTACTCCATTCCTTTCTTTTTTTTTAATCCATTTTCTCTTTTTTTTACTCCATTTCTCTTTTTTTACTTTGTTTTTTTACTCCATTTCTCTTTTCGTTACTCCCTTTCTCTCCTTTTATTTCTTTCTCTTTTTACTCCCTTTCTATTTTTTTACTCTTGCTCTCTCTTACTCCATTTCTCTCAATTTTTACTCCATTTCTCTCTTTTTTCACCTTCTTTTTTACTCCATTTCCCTCTTTACTCCAGTTCTCTATTTTTTTTTTACTCCATTTGTCTTTTTTTCACTTAATTTTTCCTTTTTTTTTTTTTACTCTCTCTCTTTACTACATATCTCTTTTTTTTTTTTTTTACTCCATTTCTCTCTTTTTCAAACTCAGTTTCTCTCCATTTCTCTCTTCTTCAAACTCAGTTTCTCTCCATTTCTCTCTTTTTCAAACTCAGTTTCTCTCCATTTCTCTCTTTTTCAAACTCAGTTTCTCTCCATTTCTCTCTTCTTCAAACTCAGTTTCTCTCCATTTCTCTCTTTTTCAAACTCAGTTTCTCTCCATTTCTCTCTTTTTCAAACTCAGTTTCTCTCCATTTCTCTCTTTTTCAAACTCAATTTCTCTCCATTTCTCTCTTCTTCAAACTCAATTTCTCTCCATTTCTCTCTTTTTCAAACTCAGTTTCTCTCCATTTCTCTCTTTTTCAAACTCAGTTTCTCTCCATTTCTCTCTTCTTCAAACTCAATTTCTCTCCATTTCTCTCTTTTTCAAACTCAATTCCTCTCTATTTCTCTCTTACTCCATTTCTCCCTTCTTTTTTTTTTACCCTTTTTTTTACCTCACTTCTCTCTTTTTTACTCCATTTCTCTTATTTTCATTTTATTTACACTCCATTTCTTTCCTTTTTACTCCATTTCTCTCTTATTTACTCCATTTCTCTCTTATTTACTCCATTTCTCTCTTATTTACTCCATTTCTCTCTTATTTACTCCATTTCTCTCTTATTTACTCCATTTCTCTCTTATTTACTCCATTTCTCTCTTATTTACTCCATTTCTCTCTTATTTACTCCATTTCTCTCTTATTTACTCCATTTCTCTCTTTTTTACTCCATTTCTCTCTTATTTACTCCATTTCTCTCTTATTTACTCCATTTCTCTCTTATTTACTCCATTTCTCTCTTTTTTTTTACTCCATTTCTCTCTTATTTACTCCATTTCTCTCTTATTTACTCCATTTCTCTCTTATTTACTCCATTTCTCTCTTATTTACTCCATTTCTCTCTTATTTACTCCATTTCTCTCTTATTTACTCCATTTCTCTCTTATTTACTCCATTTCTCTCTTATTTACTCCATTTCTCTCTTATTTACTCCATTTCTCTCTTATTTACTCCATTTCTCTCTTTTTTACTCCATTTCTCTCTTTTTTTTACTCCATTTCTCTTTTTTTACTCCATTTCTCTCTTTTTTACTCCATTTCTCTTTTTTTACTCCATTTCTCTCTTTTTTTTACTCCATTTCTTTTTTTACTCCATTTCTCTCTTTTTTACTCCATTTCTTTTTTTTTTTTACTCCATTACTCTCTCTTTTACTCCATTTCTCTTTTTTTCACTCCATTTCTCTTTTGTACTCCATTTCTCTCTCGATTTCACTCCATTTCTCTCTTTTTTACTCCATTTCTCTCTTTTTTACTCCATTTCTCTCTTTTTTACTCCATTTCTCTCTTTTTTACTCCATTTCTCTCTTTTTCACTCCATTTCTCTCTTTTTTACTCCATTTCTCTCCTTTTTACTCCATTTCTCTCCTTTTTACTCCATTTCTCTCTTTTTTACTCCATTTCTCTTTTTTTACTCCATTTCTCTTTTTTTACTCCATTTCTCTCTTTTTTTACTCCATTTCTCTCTTTTTCACTCCATTTCTCTCTTTTTCACTCCATTTCTCTCTCGATTTCACTCCATTTCTCTCTTTTCCCTCTCTTTTTCACTGCCTTTCGGCCATTTCCCTGCCTCACATTCCCAAAGCCTTTAGTGTTCTCTTTCTCCCTTGTTTTCGCTCGCCTTTCATCTCTATTATTTCCGATCAGTGCATTTTGTTTCGTGTCTCCTTTAATTCTCTGTTTTTCTTTCCTAAATATATGTGAATTACTACTACAACTACTACTACTACTACTACTACTACTAATAATAATAATAATAATAATAATGGCGGGGGACAGGTCGACTTGGAGGCGATTTGTTTGTGGCCACCCCAAACGGGATTGAGGCGTCTGGCAATAGATAGATAGATAGATGATAATAATAATAGTACGGTAATAATAATAATAATAATACCACCAATATTATTATTTATATGACTTCATGAGGGAGAGAGAGAGAGAGAGAGAGAGAGAGAGAGAGAGAGAGAGAGAGAGAGAGATGGAAAGGCAAATAGAAAAAGAGAAGGGATGCTTGAGGAAAGAAAGGATATCTATTTTTGGCACAGAGAGAGAGAGAGAGAGAGAGAGAGAGAGAGTCGTGTTCACCTTCTGTTGACGGTGATCAATAACTCGCAGACCCTACCTTACCTGGCCCTCCCGTTGACCAGGTGAGTGAGTGAGAGAGAGGGTAAGAGAGTGAGTGAGTGAGTGAGAGGGTGAGTGAGTGAGAGTGAGTGAGAGGGTAAGAGAGTGAGTGAGAGGGTAAGAGAGTGAGTGAGTGAGTGTGAGGGTAAGAGTGTGAGTGAGTGAGTGAGTGAGTGAGAGGGTAAGAGAGTGAGTGAGTGAGAGGGTAAGTGAGTGAGTGAGTGAGTGAGGTTGCGTGTGAGGAGTGAGTGAGTGAGGTTGCGTGTGAGGAGTGAGTGAGGAGGTGAGGAGGTACTGAGATGGTAAGGTGAATGAAACGATGAGAGATTGAGGTGATGAGTAGGTGAGTAGATTGTGAGATGAGTGACAGGTAATTGACGAGGGAGAGGAGCTGAGTAATAGTCGTAGGAGTAGTAGTAGTAGTAGTCCTCATTCTGTAGCATTCTGTGGTCCACCATCTGCCTTTTGGGGGATAGGGAAGTAGTTGAGGGACGTGTGTATAACCAGACAGTCCACAAGAAGGAAGGAAGGAAGGAAGGCATGAGGTAGGACGGGTGGAAGCAAGGAAAAGGAGAAAGAAAGGATGCAGGGAAATGAGGAAGGAAAGACAGAAGCAAGGAAAAGAGGGAGGAAGAAAGGATGCAAGAAAATGAGGAAGGAAAGACAGAAGCAAGGAAAAGAGGAAGGAAGAAAGGATGCAAGGAAATGAGGAAGGAAAGACAGAAGCAAGGAAAAGAGGGAGGAAGAAAGGATGCAAGGAAATGAGGAAGGAAAGACAGAAGCAAGGAAAAGAGGGAGGAAGAAAGGATGCAAGGAAATGAGGAAGGAAGGACCGAAGCAAGGAAAAGAGGGAGGAAGGAAGGAAGGAAGAGAAGAAGGAATTTAGTAAAGAAGTTATTGATACGGAGGGGAAACTGGAGGAAAATTTTATGGGAGGGAGAAAGCGATAGGAAGGCAGAAATGGGAAAGCTGGGTTAGCATGGAAGGAAAAATGGGGAGGGGGAGAAGTTGGCGGAGAGAGAGAGAGAGAGAGAGAGAGAGAGAGGTGAACAGTAAAGATAAGGGAGGAATGTAGTAATGAAGACCAAGAGAGAGAGAGAGAGAATCAAAGAGTGAATTAGGTTTCTTTGATGTTGACAGAGGCAGACAGGTCAATCCTATCTTAGGCACACAACCCTGCCTCACCTCTGCCTCACCCTGCCTTGCCCCTGCCTCACCCTGCCCTACCCCTGCCTCACCCTGCCTCACCTGTGCTCACCTCTCCATCACTCTGCCGCACCTCTGCCTCACCCTGCCTCACCTGCCTTACCCCTGCCTCACCCTGCCTGACCTCTGCCTCACCCTGCCTCACCTCTCCTACATTATATCTCCATCTCGTTCGTGGTCTCCCTCTCCTCCTCCTCCTAGCGGTCTCATTCTCTCTCATGCACTCTCCTAGTCAGTCCTCAGCACTTCTTCGTGACTATTCATTCACCCTAGATTTTATTTTGGCTAGAAATCATTAGTACTGCCTTGGATGGTCTGGCCAGAGAATGGAGAATGAGAGATTGAGAAGGAGAGTGTATGTGAGGAAAGAGGAGAGAGGGGGGAGAGGGAGAGGGGGAAGGGAAGACAGGGGAGGGATGGGGTGGGGGGACAGGTGAAGGGAAGACGAAGGTGGGATAGGGTGGAGAGGTATATGAGGGAGGTGGGGTATAAGCTGGGGGGATGGCAGCCAGATCGCGTAGGACGGAATGACCTGGAGGTGATGAGGCGTAAATCCTTTCTCTCCTTTATTCATGCCACCACCAGACGATTTTATTCAGCAGAGGAGGGACTGCAGAATAAACCGTCTGAGCTGAGTGAAATCGTGAGACATTGGCAAGCGGTGTGTGTATGATATTGCTTCCATATTGGCTTCCCGGTCGCTGCTTCCATTTATGCAGGAATATTAATGCAACATGCCTGGTCCCTTAGCCATCCCTTACCCACCCTCCTTTCCTCATCTTCCATTCCTTCCTCTTCTTCCTTTTATACCCTCTCCTTCCTCCTCTTCCTCTCCTTTCTCTTCCTCCTCTTCCTCTCCATCCTTTCTTCTCTTGTCCCTTTCTTAATCCAGTATCTCGTTCCTCTCCTCTCTTCTGTTTACTCCTTCCCATATTCTTCTCTTCTTGTTCCTCTCTCCTGTCTTCTTTCTCTCTTCTCTATCTCTTATCTCATTCCTCTCTCCTTCCTCCCACTTCTTACCTTCTTTATCAACTGTTACCAGCTCATTTCTTCTCCCTTCCCTCTTTTCCCCTCCCTTTCGTTCCCTCTCTTCACCCTCTCCTTTTCTCCGTCCCCTCTCCCACCTCTTCATTTTTCTCTCCCCCTCCCCCTTTTTTTTCGTCCCTCTTCTTTCTCTCCTTTCCTTTCCCTCTTTCCTCTAAAAAGTCTTACCTAGTTCTTCTCACTCCATCATCTTTCTCTCTGCTTCTCCTATTTTCCTTCACTCTTTCCTTCCTATCTCCATCCCTCTTCTCTCCTATACCACCCATTGTCGTCCTCTCTTTCCCCTTCATCCCCTCCCCTCTCCTCTCCTCTCCTCTTCCCTCCTCTCCTCTCCTCTTCTCTCGTCCCCTCCTTCATGTTGTGGTAACCCTCTTGCTCATTACATCAGACAGACATCATAGCATCACCACATACATATTCCCAGTCCACCTCGCTGCCCATTGTAGGCGGTCATGCAACAAGAGAAGATCGGACTTACTGTTCCATCGTGAAATATGCTTTAATTTAACGCCACACACACACACACACACACACACACACACACACACACACACACACACACACACACACACACACACACACACACACACACACACACGGCTATGTTTACCGATATAAAGAGTCAACACCATACGAACTTTGAAGGAATTTGGGAGTAGTACTTTCAGAAATAGACATATAACCTGAAAAAAAATAAATAAATAAACCTTACCCAGCCTCACATAGCACCGTAACACCATTTCCTTCTGTGTTATGGTCTAAGGTTATCAAAAGTTGTGTTAGTGTGTTTATAATTGGCATGTGTTACGCAGGGACAGGATCGATTAGGCAGTTTGTCTTCTGGCTGGCGAGACAAGAATGGCTGTTTGTTTTTAATCATCATGTGGTGTGTGTGTGTGTGTGTGTGTGTGTGTGTGTGTGTGTGTGTGTGTGTGTGTGTGTGTGTGTGACAGACAGACAGACAGACAGAAAATCGCCTTCATGCAGCAAGGCTTAAAAGTGTTTGTGTGTGTGTGTGTGTGTGTGTGTGTGTGTGTGTGTGTGTGTGTGTGTGGTTTAGGGGTATATTCCAGGTGGCATAGAAGGTTCGCAACACCTCATCCTTACCAATTCATTTTACATTTCACACCGTAACACCCTCTTGCATGCTATTTACCTTCATAATGCTTTATTATTGACCTAGTTTCCATCAATAACAAACCCAAGTGTATTGAAGTTTAGGATGCAGAGTAAATCGCTAAGGAAGAGGTGTTTGAGTCTCCAAATCCGCTTACGAGAGCACCTTTTAGGCTGTAATTCGCAGGCACAATAAGAAGCCAGTGAAGTGGCGGTGTGTGGGAGAGGGTGTTGGGTGTGGGCTTGGGTTGGGGTGAGGGAGGTGGTGTGAGGGAGTGTGAGGGTAGGTGTAGGGAGCGGGGTGGGGCTTTGGGGGGTTTCGGGGGGTACAGTAACACCCCTGCGGTCTGCATCGGGTGTGGTAATTAAGGGCAGGTATTGTGAGGCGGGGTTTATGTTGTGTTTACCTCTACCCATGTTTACTACACGAAGCCAGAACTTGGGAGGCAGATTAGTGAAGAAAAACAAAGAAAACACACACACACACACACACACACACACACACACACACACACACACACACACACACACACACACACACACACACACACACACACACACACACACCTCTGTAACATCTCTTTTATGCTGCACTGAAGAATTAAGTTACGGATTCCCTGTGCCACATTTCTCTCTCTCTCTCTCTCTCTCTCTCTCTCTCTCTCTCTCTCTCTCTCTCTCTCTCTCTCTCTCTCTCTCCATAACTTCATCTCCCCTGTATTCTTTGGTTCTTTCATTCCCCTAACTCAATTCGGCTCCTCTGAGTGCTATATCCCCTCCCCCCTGCCTCCCCCCCCCCTCCGTGACTGACAAGGATAGCACTAAAATATTTTCCCTTAAACTACGACACGCAACCGTCAGATTTTCCAACCAGGTCCTTATTTCAGATGTAGTTCGACCAAGCTGGGATAAAATTACCTTGAGAGTTCTTTTTTTTATTTTCTCTCTCTCTCTCTCTCTCTCTCTCTCTCTCTCTCTCTCTCTCTCTCTCTCTCTCTCTCTCTCTCTCAGCGTGATGACGATGATAGTCACAGAAAAGTGAAAATATTAGAGAGAGAGAGAGAGAGAGAGAGAGAGAGAGACTGGCAATCAGGGTATGTGAGAGAGACTGTCATGGCGGCCTTAAGATGAGGATTAATGGGGAGGGAAGAGGAAGGAGGGGAAGAGGAGGAGGAGGAGGGAGGGAGGGAAGAAAGTAGGGTAGGAATGAAGACAGGGAGGCAGAGGAGGGGCGAAGGAAAATCGGGTGGGGAGGGAGGGAGAGAAGGGAGGGAGTTTGGGAGGAGAGGGAGGGAAGGGGGAAAGGAGGTAAATGGGGTAGGGAGAAAAGTCTAGGGTAGGGATGTTTAAGGGAAGGGAAGAAAGGGGGAGAGGATGATGGGAAAGGGAGGGAAGATTTGAAGGGAGGGGACTATAGGAAGGGAGGAAGATAACTGAAAGAGGGAGAAAAGGAAGAGGGGGGAGGGGGATGAGAAGGGAGAGAAAGGGAGGTGAAGGTAGGGAGGGAAGAAGAAGGGGAAAGAGAAGAATGCAGTAAAGTTTGGAAGGTGAAGTGGAGAGTTGATTTTCCTCCTTTCGTTTCCTTCCTTCCTTCCTTCCCCCCTTTCTCCTTCCTTCCTTCCTTCCTTTGCTCCCTCCTTCCTTCCTTCCTTCCTTCCTTCCTTCCTTCCTTCCTTAGCCAATCCCTCCAACTGTCCACCCATCCCTTCCGCCATCCCTTCAATCCCCAATGACGGAGAGAGAGGCTGTTTTGGCGAGAAAGAGGCGGGGGAGGGGGGATTGGGATGGAGGGAAGAGGGTAGGGGGAGGAGAGAGGGAGGGGAAGGAGAGGGGAAAAAGGGGAGGGAGGGAGAGAAGAAGGGGAAAGAAAGAGAAGGGAAAAGGGAAGAGGTACAGAAGGAGAGGTGACACTAAAAATAAACCTCTTCCCACACGAACTATTTAATTCGATTCTTTCTACTTTCAGACGGTTTTATTCAGCTCTGTAGAGGGTTTTGGAACTGGAGGGGTTAGATAGAGCCTTCATTAACCCCTTTAATTCCAGGGGCTTTTCCTATGTTGAATTTAATCGTCTGTACGTAGCAAGGATGAGATGACAGAATAAATCTCTGGATGGAAGGGATTGAGGGAGAGAGGGGAGTGTTGATGAAGAGAGTGAGAGAGAGAGAGAGAGATTTCTAGACTTGTGTATGTAAACGAGAGAAAATATTAACCACTTCAGTCTGAGTTGTGTCTTTTAACGTCGAGAGAGAGAGAGAGAGATGTTAGAGAAACTTAACAAGACTGTAATGTAGAGGGGAAAAGGTCAGAGTTTAGGGATGGGAGTGGCAAAGCATATGACCCCACGCTTGGTAATTTACACCACTGACCCCTCCGTGACCCGTATAGGTAGAGGGAGGGGGGTCATACAGAGGGGGGGGGGAGGATGAGTCTGCAATTCACACCAGTGGCTCTGCAATTCACACCAGTGGCTCTGCAATTCACACCACTTCGAACAATTTACACCACTGCAATTCACACCGCTGCCCCGTAATTTAAACACATATATACGTTAGTATAAATAATACAACGTGGAAGAGGATGTCGTGGTGTCATATGCAGAATAAATCGCCCAGGAAAAAGCGTTACGGGATATCCGAAACCCGCCGGAAACACGGCAGCCAGACTCCACCTCATTGTACCCAGTCACTAGAGTTTATTGAGAGTATTTTTCAGTCTCCCCTTCTCTCTCTCTCTCTCTCTCTCTCTCTCTCTCTCTCTCTCTCTCACCAAAACTGGAGGAAGAATATGGCGTCTCTCTTCTCTCCATTCAGAACCCAGACATTTCGCTCTCGCCTTCTCTCAAAAATTCCTCTTTCTCTTTCTTCCTCTTCTCCTCCATCTTCTTAATGTTTCCTCTCTTCCCCTTCTCTCCTTTGAAATTCTCTCATGTTCTCTTTTTCTTTCCTCTTATTTCTCTTCTCAACTCTTCCTCGTGTTTAATCTCCTCTCCTTTCCCTCTCTTCTCTTTATCTCCTTCTCTTCCTGCTCTCTTCCCCTCCCTCTCTTTTCTCTTTTCCAATATTCTTTCAAGATTCTGTTCTCTCTTCCCTTCCTCCTCCCCCTCCTTCCTTCATAAATCACCTCCCATTCCTTTCTCTCATCTTTCTCCTTCGTCCCCTCCTCTCATTTACTCGCATTCTCTCCCCGTAACATTTTCCTTGCTTTCTCTCCACATTCCAACCCTCCATCCATCCTTCCTACTTTCATTTATTCATTCATTCATTCTTTTTCTCCACCTTCCCTTCCTGCTTTTCCTTCCTTCCTTCCTTCCGTCCTTCCATCCTTCCTTCCTTGCTTCCCTCCATCCTTCCTTCCTTGCTTTCCTCCATCCTTCCTTCCTTCCTTCCTTCCTTCCTTCCTATAAGCCTTCTTCTCATGCTTTTCTCTCTTTCTCTCCTTCCTTCCTGCCTCCTCTCTCTGCATACTCTCTTCCATACAAGCGCGCGACAGGAATGAAAGAAACAGACAAGAATAATTACATATTAACTTGTAAACAGGTAAAGAAAAATCAAAGAAAGATTTAATGTGAAATAATAGACAGCGAAGTTTGGGTTTTAAATAAATAATGTCACTTTGAATGTCATTTTAAAAGGGGAAATTGTGTTCAGGAGAAAGTGAATTGTGTCGATGATGATGGTGATAATGATGATGATGATGATGATGATGATGATGATTGGGAGGAGGAGGAGAATTTGTTGTTTGTGTTATTATTGTTACTGGTACTATTATTATTATTATTATTATTATTATTATTATTATTATAGAGAAAAATGAAATTGCGAGTATTACCCAGCCAAGAGGGTTAACTAGAGCTCCTCCTCGTACAGACATGGAGGGCGATACTCCTACTCAGCCCTGGAGGACGACGGTGCGGGAGAGAGGCTGGAAATGGAGAGGAAGGTGGCGAGAGGGGCAAGCAGAGATACATCAGCGCTGGCAGCACGGAGTTACCTCAGAGGACATCAGCGGTATTCCCTTCTGGAGCACCTCAGAGATATTGGTAAGGACTTCAGAGACCATCTATCCACTCACTTGATGTAGCGCTGCCAACGTCTTCCTTCACCATTATCATTCTTCTCCTGTGTCTGCCCTCCTCCTTTCCTGTTTCCTGCTGCCAGCGTCTTCCTTCACCTTTGTATTTCTTTTCCTGTGTCTGCTCTCCTCTCTTCCTATTTCTATGTCTGCCTTTCTCTCTCTTCCTGTTTGTATGTCTGCCCTTCTCTCTTCCTGTTTCTATGTCTGTCCTTCTCTCTTCCTGTTTCAGTGTCTGCCCTCCCCTCTTCCTGTTTCAGTGTCTGCCCTTCTCTCTTCCTGTTTCAGTGTCTGCCCTTCTCTCTTCCTGTTTCAGTGTCTGCCCTTCTCTCTTCCTGTTTCTCTGTCTGCCCTCCTCTTCCTGTTTCTGGGTCAGCCTTCCTCTCATCCTATATCCCCCATCTTCCCTGCCAACTTCTTCCTTCACCTTTATCATTCTTTTCCTGTGCCTGCCCTCCTTTCTTCCTATTTCTCCCATCATTCCTACTACCTTCTTCCTTCACGTTTATCGTTCCTTTTCTGTGTCTGCCCTGCTCTCGTCCTATTTCTCCCATCTTTCCTGTCGCTTTTTATTACTCTATCCAGTAAGCCAGGAAACCATTTACAACGCTGGGTGGAAACGATATAACCAAACCATACGTGTTCCCTAACAAGTCAACAAGTGGGTTGGCGGAGGAATATTGCCCCTCTCCGTTAAACAGTTCAAATACAAACGGCCACCACATTCGGGATTATGGCGTCTGGCAGTAGATAGATAGATAGATAGTTGGATGGATGGACTTCAGAGTGTGGCTGATATTTATCTTTTTATGCTTTATTTTACGTATACTGTATCTTAAAATGTCCCACCAGAGACTTTTTGCATTTCTCCGTTACCTCTACCCGACACTCTTCACCTTAGGAGCGAGTTTTTATAGCACAAGACAGTTCAGAAAAATTGAAACGAGAGAGAGAGAGAGTGTACAGTTGGGGACGATGTATGAGGGAGATTGTGACAGTAACAGAAATTGGGTACGAAGCATGAGAGAGAGAGAGAGAGAGAGAGAGAGAGAGGGACCCTGATAATAAACTGAATTAAAGTGAGAACAATTTTTAGGACACCATGGGAGAGACGAAAGGAAAGGGAGACAGGAAGAAAAATTAAGCAAGGAAAAAAAGAAGAAAGGAAGATGGAAGAGAGGGGAAGAGAAATGGAAGAGGAAAAGAGAAAAATAGGAATGAAAAAGGGAGGGAAGAAAGGAGGAGAGAGAAAGGAGAAAAGGAGGAGAGGGAAGAACGAGAGAGAGAGAGAGAAATAAGAAAGGGAATGTGAAAAGAAAAGACTTGGAGAAGGAAGAATTATTAATTGGAAGAAAAAAAGAGAGTAGAAGAGAGGAAAAGAGGCATAGAGGAATTGAGAGAAAGCAAGAGAGATATTAAAGAGATGGAAGAATCACGAGGATGAAGGAATGGAAGGAGGAGAAGGGACAGAGGGGGAAGAGAGGAAGATCAATAAGAGAGAGAGAGAGAGAGAGAGAGAGAGAGAGGGAGAGAGAGAGAGGAATGAAAAGATGGAAGTCTGGAGAAGAAAATCATAACAATAAGAAGAATAGGGAAATAATAATAATAATAATAATAATAGTAATGATGATATGGTAATAGTAATAATGATGATGATGATGATGATGATAAAGATGAGGAGGAGGAGGCAGAGGGGGAGGAAGAGGAGGAGGAGGAGGAGGATAGTACAGTAGTAGTAGTAGTAGTAGCAGTAGCAGCAGCAGTAGTAGTAGTAGTAGTAGTAGTAATAATAATAATAATAATAATGATAATAATAATAATGAAGGCTAACAAAATCCTCCTCTCCAGTCACTCACTCCAAGAAATTCTCCTGTGTTTTATTTTTATCACCAAGCAATTTAATTCGTCTTGGCTCTCGTAGTGAAGGGGTTAAGGAAAGGTAGAAAGGATAAAATTTGTTGATAGTGAACAGAGAGGATAGAATAGGGTAGGACGAGGGAAAGTAGGGTTAAGAGAGAGAGAGAGAGAGGGGGGGTGCTTTCAGTGTGATGGAGAATGAAATTGTGTGAATTCTCTTGCAATCCCTTTGTGTCTGACTGAGAGAGAGGGAGAGAGAGGGGGAGAGAGAGAGAGAGAGAGAATGATGGATGAGAAAGGGAGTAATTTTGACAGTGTGATGTAGAAAGTGGAGGGTGGGTTAGAGTATGATGGGTACAAAGGGGACTGATATTGATAGCGAGAGAGAGAGAAAGAGAGAGAGAGAGTGAGTTATATTTGCCTAGCCTCGGTCCCATTCCACCCCGAACCCTCCAAATTGTTCTTACAGTATTGGCTGTTACCGTAACCCGTACCAAAGTGGTGGGGTTGTTTTCAGCTGAAGGAACTGGGTCACCCCTACAGCATAAATAGTAAATCGTGGTTGCACAGAATTGGATAAAACTTTATTATGATTTATTATGGCCATCAACTGAGCTGAAAGTGGGTCAGGATCTTTGTCAGGTTGTAGCAGTAGCAGTAGAAACAGTAGTTGTTGTTACAGCTCCAGAATCAACTGAAATGTGATCCCAGTGGACTACAGGCAGAGGCTGTCTTCCTGCAATCCACTATCCTCTTTCAGGGGAACAGGGAGGGAGTTGAAGGACATTTTCATAACTGGGCTGGAACATATACAACTGGGCAGTGGAGTCGCATGGTTATATTGGCGCCACCACAAGAAGATATCCCTCTCCAGCACTGACGTCGGAACCAAGGCACTATAACTCCCATCACATGCTTCCCTCCCCCAACAGGTTCACGAATCGACAAGAACTGGTTCATGATCCGGGACGCCTCGGTGAAGACGGAGAGACTGATGACTCTCCAGCCTTACGATGACCACTGCCCCATCCCTGTCACGCATGGCACTAGAGAAGCATTGGTTGAGCTCTTCCAGGTAACACAGGGCAGTACAGTAGATGATGTAGTGGCATAGTGCTCATGTCAGAGTGACAGAGTCCTTGGCATATAATGATGATGATGATGATGATGATGATGATGACTAAAAATCCTCTTTCTCTCCCCTTCAGGCCCTTCACCATCCATACATCTACCCTGTGTTGGATGTGGACTTTGCCAACATCTCGTCACACACCTACGTCATCACTATTGTGCCCCACAACAACAAAGGCACGCTAAAGGACCTCATATATAGGGTGAGAGAGAGAGACACGCACGCACGCACGCACGCACGCACACACACACACACACACACACACACACACACACACACACACACACACACACACACACACACACACACACACACACACACACACACACACACACACACACACACACACACACACACACACACACACACACACACATACACACACACACTTCATATCTTTTACCTGTAATAGTTTTAGAGTTTGTGAATAAGATGCTCATATTGTAACATGCCACAGTTTTAATCCATGAGGTGACTGGAAGCTTATCTGTCATGCAAAATACTGCCACAGACATAGGGTGATTGCCTGCACCATAAATGATCAGGACTACAGTAACCTAGCCTCAGGGCCTGTCTTGCCCCAGGTAGTAAGGGATTGAGCCAGGGTTGGGTCCAAGTACAGGCTACTGTACTTAAGTCCAAGTACCCGGAAATTTTTCAAGTACAAGTACAGTACAGCCTTTCTCCAATTTACTTAAGTCCAAGTCCATGTCACTGTACTTAAGTACAAGTACAAGTACTTTATACCATACAAAAGTGCTCCTGTTTTGAAGAAGGAAATTAAATGATCATCACATTCTAAAGGTTAAGTTATTAAGGTAGAAAGTAGTGTATTAGAATATAAGTATACTTTATTAATCAGTCCATTTCTTCTGTGACAGAATATTAAGTCTACTTAATAATACCTTTATAAAGTCCAATAGAGTATATAAATTTTTGTTAAATATAATGTACTTGATTGTGCATGAAAGTACTTGGTATTTTTTCATGCACTTAGAGTCTAAGTACAAGTACAAGTGCAACCAAAATTTTAAACGCCAAGTACAAGTACATGAAAAACTGTACTTAAATCCAAGTACAACATACAAGTACTGTACTTGGACCCAACCCTGCCATACCATTATGTTTCATATTTCTGCACTGTGCTCTCCTGATGTCTTCTTTTCTGTACCGTACTAATTTTCCTCCATCCACAGAGTCACTGGCAGGATGACTGGGTGGAGAAATACCAGCAGCGTTCCACAGGGCTACCAGTAACTCAGGTTCAGAGGCTTGGACGGCAGGTGCTCGAGGCACTTCTCTTCCTTCAGGACCGTGGTTTCCCCCCATGTGGTCACTTACATTCTGGGAATGTTGTATTACAGAATGGTGTGGCCAGGTGAGTTATCAATGTTCTTTATTGACCAAGCGTATCTGCTCTTAATGTGACGTGCTATAGTTCATTCTGGGAACTGAATACTTGCTCAGCTCCAGGCGGTAAGAATAATTTGATATTAAAAGTGAGAATGAAATGCTTGGATGGAAATGAAGAGAACACTAAGGAGGGAACTAGTGGGTTGGAAGGAAGATGTTGCCAGTGACACCAAGTGGAAAGAGAGAAAACTCAGACATGTGAATACAGATTTGTTTTTGCCTGCCATGCTATAAACATTCCCTGCTGAAAACTCCAGCTGTAGTCAAAACCATTAAAAAAAAAAAAAACACTGCAACTCATTAGATTGATAATCCTTTTAAGTAAACAGTGTTTTTATTGCTAATTCTTACTACAGTACCTCCAGACAACTGTATAAGGGGTAGTAGTTGCAACCCCAGGCTCATCCAAATGTGATCCCAGTGGACTACAGGCTTAAGTTTCACTTCTACTGCAGTCCATCATCCTCATTTGGGGGATAGGGAAGTAACTGTGAGACATTTACATAACCAGGAAGTTGAGCCTTCTTTTTATATCAGTGCCACCACATGAAGGTATCCCTCTCCAGTGCCCGGCTTATAGTAAAACGGTTAATGAAGCCTAAATCTAGCCCTTCCAGTTAAATAAATTAATATAGTGGTAACAGAACTTCGGTATAAAAGATGCTGTTGTAGTGAATGCGCTAAAAAATAACATACAGGAGAATATTGAGGTGTAAAGTGCAAACATAAATAACAGAGAAAGAGGTGCTGTGAATTCTTCTATGACCATGAGAATATGACCTAATATACCCCTCCAATATTTGGCCCTGCTCATTTTAGGACAGTTTCCCCTCCTTCCCACGCACTAAGTAAATACATTCCAGCTTATTAAATGGTCGCCTCCTCTGTTCCTCCAACTCTTCCTTTTATTTCTGTCACTCTTTTTTATAGTCCTTTCATCCTGTCCTCTTCATTTTATTTTTTTTCCTCCTCTTCCTCCACTTTCATTTATTCCTTCTGTCCTTTTCTTTTGTCTCTTCCCCCCTCTGTTCTTTTCTCTTATGTCCTGTTTCTCATCCATCCATTGCTTAACTATTTTTAGTTTTCCTTTCTCTTTATCCTTCCCCCTCCCTGTCATCAGTTTTCCTTGTTTTCATTTCTCTTTGTCCTTTCTTCTTCCCCTTTCTCTCCCATTTATCATCATAGCCCTTTCTCCTGTCATTTCTTCTTTTCCTCCTCTCTTCCTATCTTCCTTGCATATTATCTTTCCCAGACATTCTTTCTCTCCTCCATACCTCTTTGTGTCCTTTTTTCTTTCATCCTTCCGTTCTTCTTCAGTCCATTTCTTTGCCCACTAATCTGCCTCTTCCATTTAATTTTCAGTCACATCTTCCTTCATTTACTGTCTACCCCATCACATATGTGAGAGTGAGGGTTGGGATGATGATGATGATGATTCATTTTTCATTCATTGCCAGACGCCATGTATCCCAGACGGGGTGGCCAATGGCTTAGAGTTAATTGTTTTACAGGGAGGGGCACTAATCCTCCACCAACCCCACTTGACATGTAGATTTACATATTTGTCTCTACTTATTACTCTCTCTCTCTCTCTCTCTCTCATTGACCCTACTCCTCCAACCCGCAGATTGTCAGGGGTGGAAAACACTCTACTGGGTCTCACCTCCAGGATCTACCCCATCATCAAGCGCCGACTACGGGAGAACAGGGATGCCATTGACTCAGTCTGTTTTGGTATGTTACGCTATAGACTGACTTGTGTTCTGGAACTGTCGGCAGAGACAGTTGGATGTTGAGTACCTTTAACATACACCCATTATTAAGCTAAACAGTAAATGTACAGTGATGTTATATCCATCCATCCATCCATCCATCATCCAATCCTATATTGCCCCATGAGGAGCGTAGGAGCCCGGGGCTAGGCAGTTGGTCCCAACATTTAAGATGAGAGTGACCAGCCTCACCCATCCCTTAGTGGCATTACATGAGCAATCAACCCCAACCATCCCTTGGATATAAACCTTCACCGGCTCAATCCGATTGGAGTGCAATAATTACCCACTAAACCACCAGGTACCAAAATTTGGTTATATGGTTACCACCCAGCATAATAAATGGTTTCCTGGTGCACGGGAAACCATTTGGCTTGTCACTCAGTGTAGAGTCACCCACAGGCTGAAGGAAGTGGAAAGAATGAAGGAAAGAAACACAGAAGAGAGAGTGTAAAGTCACCTGTAGGCAGAAGGACAAGGAAAGAATGAAGGAAAGAAAGACAGAAGAGAATGGAAGGAGAAAAGGATGGAGAGGAAAGGGCAGACACCCGAGAGCAGCACTACATCGAGTGATTGGATGGTGAGCGCCCCCACCTACCACAAGTAATGTTATAAGTTACAAAAAAAAAAGATATAAGAGCATAAGTTACAAAAAAAGATATAAGAGCAGTAACAGAGCACAGGGAATAGGGAAAACATGAGTGCCATTGACTTGGACAGGATTGACTTGTTGCAGTGCAGATTAACTGAGTTTTGATGGAGCAGTGTAAGTGATAATTATTAGCGATGAAGCACCTGTAACATAACCATGTAATTCTGTAGCAATTAACAAACAATTAGTTGTATTCTTGTTAACAGATTTTGCACAGTCTCTTCCTCAGCAGTTTATGCAGCATATAACACCTTGATGTTCTGTAGTACATCATATTCTTTATATGTTTTTAGTACAGACGTGTATTGCATAAATATCATATAGAGAACACAAACATGTAGAAGAACTACCGTACTGTATATCCATATATGGAAATGGTGTTTAGTAGGAAGACACAACAGTTTCAGCCTTACTTGGACCCTTTTCACATATAGTGACAGAACACAGGCATATATCTTTATATTGTGAGGTGAGGAGAATAGAGGGGAAGGGAGAGGTAGCGAAGGCTTGTTGCTGTTGTTGTTGTTGTTTAACCCCTGTCTGGCTGAGTACACCCATTGACCACTACTACTATAGGGCCCTACAGGTACAGTACAATACTGAGTAGGTGAGGGAGAGGAAGGGATGGAGAGAAGCGATGGAATTTAGTGTAGGTAGTATGTAACATCAAGATGCAATATTTACATATACGTAATAGATGTATTCCTTTACAGGCCACGTGTTGTTTGAGATGTGTGCTGGATATGAATTATCTTCAGCACACCCAACATCAAAACATTTGGAGGACATTTCCAGCTACCCTCAGGTTAGTGCTGACTACCATTTGGCATAATACAGACAAGGCATTATTGTAATGAAGAAAGCTTTATTATGGAATAAGAGAGAACAGAAAATGTCAGCTGGATGAGGAGGATTGTGGCTGCAAATGTTGAAGGAAAAGTACCAAGAGGCAGACCTAAGACACAGGTTAAGGCTTAACGTAAAAACCTCACGGCAAAGGGACTAACTAAAGATGCTATAAAAGATTGAGTAGCCGTCAGGTGGTGACCAAGGCCATAGAATAAATAAATAAATCAATAAATACCTGTAGACAAGCTGAGGAGTGTGATGATGTATTGATATTGGTTGCATAAAGTTAACAACCTTCTGCCCAGCCTGTCAGCATGCATAGTGGCTGATCAGTTTGTTTATGTCATTTATTACTTGCCCTACAATGCGTTACGAGAACCTTAATGCTTAATTGTAGGATTTTATTTTGTGACATTTCTTAGAAATTACCACTCACATGGACACAACTTGACCTTTGTAGGTGGTACAGGTGCTAGAGTACATCTTTGGCAATGGTGACCAGTACCCAAGCATTGAAGAAATCCTCTGTCTAGATTTCTTTCGCAACTTGGACCTTCGAGAGATGCGCGCTGCTCCCCTCCCGGTGAGGTTTCATAATTCTTATGTTTCTAACTTTAACTCTTTCCTGCGATGATGCTTTCTTTATTTTCTTCATGCTGCCTGTAGATGATGTGGCCATTACCCATCCCTGCTTTAGTGCATCTGTTTGACAGTAGCCAGATGCCTTAATCATGGAATGGACGACCAGAAACACACTACATCCAGGCACCCTGTCCATCACCAGTAGACTGCCCTCACTCCATCCCACACAACTGTAAACCATACACTTCCACTTTGTCCCTTCACTTCATCTTCTGTCTCCCTCTCCCTCTTTCCTCCTCCACCTTGTTCATATACATTCTCTTAATTAGTCTCTTAGTTTGTGTTAGTGCTGTACAAAGAAAAGCATGTCTAGAGGGTTGGAACAGGGACAGACATTAACAGTGAATATAATCAGTTGCTCATCATGATATACATTCATCTGTTCTGGCCATTTGTTATTTTTCACGCAAGTTCTAGAACTCTCCTGGAAATTTGCTCATTCCCCTCTTGGAGGGTATCCCCCAGGGCCTTCCCCCTTCCAGTTAAGAACCACTGGTATACAGTACACTATACAAGATTAACCTGGATATTGAGCTGTAACTGGTTTCATAGTTATCACATTTACTCACATTCCACAGACCACAGGATGGATCCTGTTTGGAGTGAATAAAGAAGTGCTGTATATAATTTAGTGTACATTATATTCATTCCTATATTCTGAACATCACCCTCAGCTAACATAATTTCTCACACAACTCAGCTGCTTGGACAGTTTACATTGTCACAGGTATTTTTCATTGTACATTTAAAAAACTCTTCTTTAGTACATATACACCTTGGGATGTCAGGGGCAGTTTCCTTCTCCAATGGTAAACAATACTGTCCTTTGATCCTATAGATGAATTGCATTTTAGACCCATAAAACACTACTCCAGCATGTAAATTTCAACATGGAGATTACAGCTGGTTGTCCATTAACCCTCTTGCCTTCTTTGGATGGATTAAGTTACAGTATTTTACTCTAAGCTACCACTGGATGAGTTGCTTCAGCTGAGAGGAGCTCCAATATGCAGAGGGTTTATAATGATTTCAGTTAACCTTTGGGTTACTAGAAATATCATCAGCTGAGTAAAATTGTTTTTATTTAGCTTGAAGAAAATACTCAGTGCCTCCATGGTAGCAAAAGAGTAGAGATGCATAATACAGGCTGCAACAACTTGCTCTACGTGCATGTGTAGGATTCATATTAAGACACTGATTTTAGGAAAGTTCTGTCAGGCATACTGTTGTGTGTATATTACAGTACTGCAGCTCATTGTAAAGTTGATACAGTATGTGACTTCTGTCTCATTATGAAACAGACCATTCACATGCAGGTGTAGTAAAAGAAATTACAGTAGTTGATATATAGCCTATTGTTCATTTGCATGTTGTGTCATTTTTTTTTCCCATTATCCCTGTGCATGTTTCATCCTTTTTTTAGCACAGTATATCTAAACCCTTTCAAGCATGGACTCGAAAGGAGTCATTAATTGCCATCCTGTACATTGCACCATGATGCACTTTGTGTCAAACAAAGGAGGACACAAGTTTCCTGCCAGTGTGTCATATATATATATTTTTTTTACCCGATTCGTGTCATGGTGCGCTTTACAGGTTGTTAAACAATCTGACGACTCAAACCACCTGTGCCTGAGAGGATAGATTGTAATGTACTATATTTCAACAATGATGTTGAACAGTGTATAGAACAGTAGCAAATGTCTGTGTAGTGCATGCAGTACAGTATACTGTATAGTGCTTCTTTCACTTCCTCATTTTTATCACAGTAGCTTCAGGCAAGGTTTACCAGTCTGTGATACCATCTGAGCTCTTGATAATAAATATTGTGTTAGACATCATCCAAGTTCCCATTACATTTTAACTTAAGTTCAAATTAATCATCACAACCTTCCATAGAAGCCATGGTCCATGAGTGTACTGAACGACAACCATTCTACAGTTGGCCCAACTTGTATGTGAATATTTTGCAACTCAGACCTACGTGTATGAAGAACTACTTTCCTGTGTTGTGTGATGAAATTCATTGTACAGACCAGTGACTTATACATACATACATCATCTAATCCTGTGTTGCCGCATGAGGATTGTAGGAGCCCGGGGCTAGGCAAGTTGGTTCTGACATTTAAGATGAGGGTGACCAGCCTCACTTATCCCAGAGTGGCATTACATGAGCAGTAAACTTCAACCATCCCTTGGATATAAACCTGCACCAGCTCAATCTGATTGGAGCACCTTAATTACCCACTGAACCACCAGGCATCATAATTTGGTTATATGGTTACCACCCAGCGTAATAAATGGTTTCCTGGTGTACAGGAAACCTTTTGGCATGTCACTCAGTGTAGAGTCACCTGCAGATAGAAGGAAGAGGAAAGAAAGAAGGTCATAGAGGAAGGAAGAAAAAGAGGAAAGGGCAGCCACCCAAGAGCAGCACTATATCGAGTGAGTGGATGGTGAGTGCCCCCACCTACCACAAGCCAGTGACTTATATGTTGGGTAAATATCATTTATATATATATAGTGTACAGTACTGTACTCTGTAACATCAAAATTATAATCAAACAGTTATTAAATCATTGTAATTTTGATTTTGGAACTGGAGCATGCATGGATTCTCACATTTTTTAATGCATGTTATACCTTTACCAGTCATACTTTACTTTATTACCATTACAAATAGTGACAAAGTATGGTAAATAGATTTTTTATTCAAGCAAATTCTTATAAGTCTTAAATACTGTACTGTCACACAGTTAGGAGAGTGGAGGTACATTTACACTGGTTTCAAGTTCTGTCACTAATTTCTCTTGTCATCATGTGACTTATTTCATTAAATGTTAATGTTGTTAACCTTTCCTGTATTCAAAGCTACAGTGATTGCAGTTTATCTCAGTTAGCTCTTTATTGCTGCTATTAATTCCTTCAGTCCAAAGAGATCTCATTTGTACTAAAGTTTTCTTGATACAGTACCACCTGATGAGTTTATTGAGGCTAAGAGAGACTGGTTGACCTTGGGGAGTTAGATACATCCTTCATTAACACTTTCTGTACAGTGCTGTGACACTCATTTGAGCTGAGTAAAATAATCTGGACATAGCAAGAGTAAAATAAAATACATCATTGAATTGAAGGGATTACTGTTCTTGAGAGTTTTTTTTTTTTTTTTTAATCACATCACTGGTTATAGGACAAGAAAAAAATGATGGTTATTATATGACTGGACAAATTTAAAAAAGGAAGAAAAAATAGAATACTGATAGGAGCTTCCAGTACCTTGACTCTTTTAATGTTTATCATCTTCATCCAGACCTCCTTTCCCACCCTATAATGTATATACAGTACAATAATGTTCTGAATAATTTATGGTTGTTAACTTAGGTATTCTGTTAACTGATTACCTGGCAATATTGCTGTAATCCATGATTTAATGTGGATGTGTGAAGATTTTTTTTTTTACTTAGTTTTGTGTATTATTACATGTTATTCTGATCACATACACTAAACTACTTTATATTTATTTCTGCTATATGCCTATATGTCATTTTTTTTCTTTGCTTTTATCACCTCTCCTTTGAGTAAAACTAAGGTGAGTGTTTTTCTGTGTTTTGGAAATATTAAAGTAACTTCGGTATGTTGTGTTCTACAGAATATACATAGCCTGAGAGAATAGTACAGGGTAAAAGAAGTACTGTATTGTGCATAATGGTAGCAAAAGAACTCTGATCTACCTTGGGTAGTTGTAGGATAAATAAGTTTATACAATTTCAACAATTCTGATCTAAATTTCTTTTACTCTGTAATGTTGCCATTATACCCACTGAAACAGTGTTACTACATTTTATTCTTCTGATACTCAGTAGTGAAGGCACCTATTTACAGCAAAAATGTATAGTACTGTACATACATACTGTAATTAGTGTATTGTATGATGTTGAAAATATTACTGAATACTGTATTTAACCTCTGTTTACAGAATCTGTTATCCTACTTTGTTTATTACAATGAAGGAAAAATGCAACACAAATAATAGCTGTGAGCTAGGTAACTCTAAAATATACCCATGAAGTGAAAAATAGTAAGACTTTATTAGCTTACTTGTGTATTGTATCTTGACAAACATTTTTTTTAATTTAACTAGACGAACATTTATATTTATTTATTTATTTTGTCCTCATCTGAGAAGTTGGATTTCTTGCATTATCTCCTCTAATTATGGTGTTGACACCAGGGTAGCAAGGACAGATCTGTTAGCATTATAACTGGCACCAGGCATTGTGGGGTTGGAAGAAATATCTTTGGCCAGTCATTAGCTAAGAAAGAGGGATAGCCATAATGGTAAGTCCTCATTATATGTCGGTAAAGTGTTCTGGTACAGCACTACCTTTCCTGTACAACTGGTACGGTAAATTAAGGGAAATTGGCAATCAGTTTTATAGATGCCAGTGGAACTATAATAAACAGAGTTTTAAAAAATGACTGTGGCCTTGGTAGGAAGAAAAAAATGTAAAAAGAAGGCAACACTCTATATTCCACTTTGCCAGTTGGGTGTGTACGTATGTGACCCATACTTTCTGTTCACCCTCACCAAAGGCTCTGTACTGTGTGAAAAATCTACCACAGAATGGGTTTTTGAGACAAAATTTGCCAGTTGTATATAACTAGACTGTATGAACTTTAAGAATTGAAATCATCATATCATATACTTGGCATGACATTGGTATGATTTTAAAAATAGAGTGGCCAAATAGTGGCTAATCTTAATTATTAGAGTGGCCCATTTGAGAACTCTTTGATGGTGGTTAGGGGGGGAGGGTCCCAGGGGTATTCTCCCAGATTGTTGTCCTGGCTACTGGGGTGGCCAGGCATATTTCTGGGGTAGCCAGTGCCACATTGGTCACCCCTCTGGCTACACCATTGACACTTGGTGACAGTTCGAAAATTATATCATAAGACAGTGTGCTTGACAGGACACATTATAATCTACAGTGAGCCCCTAAGTTTCACGTTGAATTGGTACCTTGAGGTTGGCACAAAACCTGAATTTTGCAAACTGAAAGGTATTAATTGAGTGGTAAAAAATCTAATTGGTTCTAGAGCCCCTCCCAAAGTCACTGTTTTTCTCAATTTAGAGATATAATTCTCGTAAAACAGGATACCAGAATAACTGACAACCACATAAAAATTTTCAGAAACATTAAATAAATGGATCACCAGCCTGAAAAATCTTCATCTTATCCACTACCAAATACTTTTTCTTCTTCACACCGACTCAGTACTCACGACGTTCTTTTCCCTTCTTGTCTCCATCCTTTGAACTTCCCAGCATTTCACTGTCACCACAATTGCCTGGTCCTCCAATGAATGAAGAGGAAGCCATAATACAGTACAGGTAGACCACACGAGAACAATAGCTGAATGAAGGGAAAGGCAAAAAAAGTGACTATGGTTGCGATCACTACCTGGTCACCACGCACACAGTCTCACAGCTGGCGGGAACTGTGAAAACAACATGGTGGACAACAACTGATGATCGCCTTGCCCACAGGCACCCCATATATTGACGCAAAAGGTGAATTCTTGATCGTGAGACACAAGTTCTTGGAAATTTTTGGCTTTTCCGCAAAAGGTAAATTCGAGAATCCAAAGCACGCGAAACATAAGGGTTCACTGTACACTGCACTCGCCTAACTCACTGTAATTTCCTTCTGAACTCATGCTGTGAGTTGGAAAAATGTGAGTTAAAAAAAAAACACCTTGTGGGGAAAAATATATTTGATTCTGCCATGGTGTCAGGCAGCCTAGTACAGTATAACATTAACAGAATCCCTCTTAACACCACTTAACATTAACATCCTGTCTCAGAAGTATGTACTGCATATCTTAAAATGATAATAAACAATATTAAAAGACATTACATATCCTTGTATGATAATAAAATATACAGAAAAGCATTTACCTAAATCCTACTTATGACAATTCTTACGTTGATGAGAGACGGGTAGCGGTTTCGGCACACTAGCCTAGTTGCAGTACTGGCCACTAGGTGTAGGTGGTGTGGGTGGAGAAAGCATTGTTCTGATTGGCTGCACAATCACAAAGACTGTGTGCTTAAATATGATTGGCATCCAGTCACAAGTTGCGGCTACAATACCACGAGTTAAACATCTCCTCAGAAATAAACCATTTTCTGGTGGAAAGCATTTTCCGTGAGTTTGGTGATGATGGTGACTTAGATAAGGACACCGTGAGTTAGATAATTCATGAGTTAGAAGTCTGTGAGTTATGCGAGTGTACTGTATTTAAGTTATTAACTGTGTTTGATGATAGCTCTTGAAATATTTTGTTGTACCTAGCAACCATTTGAATTTTGCCTCCTAGGTCAGACTGAACCAACCAATACTGAATTGAAAATATCATATATAAGACTTATCATTGCAGTGAAAAACTTGTATTCCTGTAAATGTACAAGCAAACCCATGTTGCACTTTGCAGTGACAAAGTCAAACAGATTAGTCAAAAAAGAATATCTAAATTTATTATTTGGCTTTTTGCTCCAAGTAGCTTACTCTTTCACTGTGGATATGTGTTTTTTTACTTTATATTTGCCATCTCCAGTGGATTTTCTTGATCTTTGGAGAGACTGTTTGACCTGGAGATTTTTTAATATAGCCTTGCTTATCCCTTTCATTATAAGACATCTTTCCAAGGCTGACTGTAAATGTTCAGAAGCAGCAGGATTAAATTAATATAGGCACTAAATCTGAAGGATTTATGTTTGTTCAGGAGATAACAGCACATTATACTTATTCAGTTCGACAACATATAATTAATTTCGTTCTTACAGTTGTTTGATGATTTTATTCAGTATAAGTTACTGAGTTAGTGATGGCTATGTATCACTCTCCAGTTCAAAAGGTCTCAGTCTAGAGATAGCAAAAATAAAGGAAGAAGAAATCATACAGAAGGGTTAAGGCTCAGTGTTTGATGTTTATGTTCATATAGAAAACAGACTACATGTAACTTATAATTTTTTTTTTTTTTTTTTTTTCCATCCACAGTCACAGTTCCAGATCCGGTACTCCCCAATGATAAGGAACATTCTCAAGGAGGTCCGAAGATTCCAGAAACAGAGAAGGTATGTATGTTTTTCATTTGGCTCATTTTTGGTGAAGAAATATGCATTTTTTCATGTGGTTCCATGTTTCTGTCAAGCATCAAGCATTACCTTTTTCCAATACTAATAACAGAAAAAGAGTACGAAGGACCTTTTTTTTTTTTTTTTTTTTTTTTTTTTTTTTACAACAACCTTGTGCAAGAAGTATGTCCATATGTATTTATATATTTATATACAGTAAACCCTGGATATAACGAACCCTTCTTTAACGAACTTCGGTTCTAACGACCCACCATTTCCAAAGAGCGCTTTATCCGGCGGAAGTTCATTCCCTGGCATGGTAAGTGTACTGTAACATTACAACATTACAATATAGGCATTGTATTTATATTTACAACTTCATACAGGATGATATTTACTGTACATGTACTGAATAACTACATAAACCATTGAATTCTCCATGTGAAACTTCAAAGAGTAAGTTGTGGTTGCGCACATAGGACCAAACGACTCCATGGATATAGCAACCTTAGGTCGGGAATCTTTCGGTTAATAACGACCATCGAATATAGCGAACTTTTGGATATAACGACCCACCCTTCCCCCCAATTAGTTCATTGTATTGAGGGTTTACTGAGTATGTATATATATATATATATATATATATATATACAGTATATTTTTTTTTTAATGTGTGATGATTGTGTGGCTTGTTTCACTAGGCATGCTGTTGATAGTTCTCCCACTTTTGTTCTTGTTTCCCTTGTTATGGATCTTACCTCACCCCATCTTTAGTTTGGGAGAAAGTGAATGTTTTTGTTCATGATTGAGATGCCATTTACTTAGGAAATACACTTTTTTTTTTTTTTACTTCAAAAGAACTTTATAGTGAAATGTAACCAATTTTAAGTGAAGAATAGATGTTAATTCATCAGCTACATACAAATGAAGCATGTTTTAAACCAGATAAATGTAGATGAGGACTAAGGGCTGGATTATTACAACTGAGAGTGCAGTAGCATGAACAGGCCTCCAGTTTTTCATGATAATTTCTAGAGCAGGGATAACTGAACATGTTTAACATTTTTTTTCATTGGTGAAGACATAAACTGCATATAACATTTGCAGGTGTTCCATAAATGGCTTTCAGAAATTAGGGGCTTGCTTATACATATGCACACAGTTTTAATAAGATGGCCTTAATTATACTACAAACCTAAGTGATATTGTGTTCTGCTCAGTATTCCTCGACACACTCGCTCGCTCAGTCGGGGAGACACGCTAGACAGGGAGGGCTACAGCAACAGAGACATGAGGTAACTTAGAGCCAAGACAGCCATGATATTTGAAGTGCTGTATAGAACTGGTAGTTTAGGAGAGAATACACCTGCTTATTTGGACTAGATTTGTTGTACTTGGTGAAACATATTGTTATACTGTACATTATATATACACACACACAAACATATATATATATATATAAAGGGTGTCCCAGAGCTTGATGCATTAGTTTCAGGTGATTCTAGAACAAATTTTGTGAGAAAAATCCATCCATCCATCCATTGCCAGACGCCATGTATCCCAAACGGGGTGGTCAAGGGCTTAGAGTTAATTGTTTTACAGGGAGGGGCACTAATCCTCCACCAACCCCACTTGAAAAATTCATTATAATGGGATCAATATTTAATAATAACGGAGTTAGTCACTGATGAGCTTATGGGTGAAGATGATCTCCATCACAATTAACCCATAAGATCATCATTATTTATAGCTCCATAAATGTTTAGAATTTGACCCATGTTCTTATGTATTTGCCGGTGTATAAGACAATTCATGAACCTCATTAAAAAAATGCCCAAAACTGGGGGTCATCCTAATCACAAGGTATAAAATCCTAACCTCTACATCCTGTGGTTATGGGATCTGTAGATGTGATGGAGAACATCACCAAACACTCACCTTGACCCTTGTTTCACTGAATATAGTAATGTACTTTCAAATACCATTGAAATTACTATCATTATCATCAAACACTTGTTTTGCATAAGAAGGCAAATATTTAACAAATATCTTTATGGATACAGCCATTGGAACAGAAGAAAGGTGAGTAACCTGTTAAGTGGATGCCATGAACACCGTCGTGTGTCTGGGTCTGAGAGCGACTGGCTGGTTGTTTGCCACCGAGCACTGGGTTACCAGATCGGAAGCAGGACTCAGTACCAAATTCCTCAATTTTATTACCAAGTTGATTTTTTCGCTTGTAGCTGCCACTCATTCATAAGCAGCAGCACTCTCTCTGGGTTAACATCTTATTTCCAGCAACCACAAACCCCGACATGGCTCCAAGTGATAATGAAGAAAATATGAATATATGAAAATACTGGAATATTACATGTAGAGTATAGCCCATTTAGATATTGGAGGTGGTATGCAGCCTAGATAGTCTGTAAAACCCACAGAAGAAGCTGGTTAAAGGTAAAACCTAACCAAAGGCTGTGTTGCTTAACAAGATGTTAATAGTGTCTCTTCACTGGTCAGTGGGAAAAGTAATAAAGGACAGGGGTTACTGGGGCAACAAGCTTCCAGTGTTTAAGGAGTTGGGGCTTGTCTTATGCTCTGAGTATACCTCCAGACCATTTTGTACGGAAATATTGGGGGTAGAATGAAAGACTGACTAAGAGGGTGTATGTAGGTGAGGTGGAGGGAGGGAGAGGGAGGGGTAGACCGAGGATGAGGTGGAGGGATGGAGTTGAGAGGTATATGAGGGAGGGGTGGGTGAGTTGGGGGGAGGGTAGTCAAATGGTGGGTGACAGAGCGACTTGGAGGCGTTTTGTCTGCGGCCACCCTTTGCAGGATTAGGGTGTCAGGCTATAGATAGATAGATAGATAGTTTTATACATTGATCAGCCTTATACACCAGAAAATACAGTAGTGTTTTTGTACTCGAAATCAGCTTCAAAATCACCTACTGATGTTATTGCGTCAAGTGCCAAGGCACCCTGTATGTATATATTCATTTAGAGTAAAACGTCTGGTAATTTAGTTGTAATGTTTACTGTTTGAAGTATCGTAATGTACAATGCAGTGTTAGATCATGTAGCAGAACTTTTCACAGCCTTACTGTAGTGTACTGTATTATGACATGTATATAAAAATGAGGTTTGTGCTATTACTGCCTAATGAAGAACATAGCTTTTAGTACGGTCCTTTATTTTGAATGGAACCACCTCATTTCTTGTTCTTTTTATTATTAGTTATTTTGTTTAGTCCAGTTTTTTTTTATTTAGTAGGTATGCACTATGTAATTAATGGTTCATTACATTATTTATGCATTACTTGAAAATGACCTTTTACAATTTCACTAAGGGAATAAGCTGCTACAAAGTCATAGTAAGTATGGTATACTGTATACAGTAAAACCTCACTGTAACAGACTAATTGGGGCCCAAGCCATTCCGAAAAAGCGAAATTCCAATAAAAGCGACATACAGACTTCTCCCTGCTACCCAGGACATTTTCTGATATATCAGACATTAGTCCGGATTGCACCGGTGGTTTTTAAACTGTTTTCACAACCATTGTACTGTAGTATACATTCAGTACAATAATCAGATGGTATAATATATAAAATGATACTGTACTCTACACTGGTAAACGTGTCTTTTATTTACCTTATTGTGGTGAACATAGCTGAAGTGGTTAGGCAGTCCGGACTGCTTCTGGCATTATCAGACTTTTTCCAATGTGCTGTATAAGAACTTAGTTCAGTAGCTCCTTGATTCCAGTAAAAGCAAATTCTTGTCTATTGAAGTCTGTTATATTGAGGTTTTACTGCACCCTTATTTACAATTCATGTCACTTTACCTACTTGCTGCTGATGTTTATGCGGCCCTTATGTTAACATTTTGTCCATGTCACAAATGTCAGGTATAGTTTCCATTCACCTTAACTCACATTCATCTTTAAAAGAAAGTCTTAGCTTGGGTTTCACACTGAACAAAGACATATTTTTGGTAGTTCATTTTTTTTTACTTCATGGTGCTGGAGAGGAACACCTTCATGTGGTGCCACCAATGTGATTGGGTGACCCCGCTGCCTGGTAAGACAGACGTCCCGCATTTCCCTCCTTATCCCCCCAAGAGGAGGATGGTGGGCTGTAGATGGGTAATTTCAGCCTGCTGTCCATTGAGTCCACATTCAGAGGAGCCAGAGATTACAAGTACTGCTACAACAAGACAACAGGAATATCTGTTATCACAAACTGTTCCTCATGCAGTCCAGCACAGCTTTGAAATTCCACCTTTACACTGAACACACCACATATTTGTTCAGTGCAAAACATTGGTTAAAACCTCCATCCACTCAGGGGAGGGAAAGAGAATATATTATGGCTTATGATTATACATGAGACCAAAACATACTTCCTTGTTCTTCTTTGTATTTGAGGGACTCTGTTGGGAACGTTCATGATGAATCATTTGTATAATCTCATGGCCAAGTGTCTGTTCGGAGTCTTCTTGATGAATCATTTGTATAATCTCATGACCAAGTGTCTGCTGTAGTACTAGCCGTTATGATGGATTTGGCAAATGGTATATTCATGTTTCTGAATCCCCTTTACCATATGTACTAGTGAAAAACTGGGTTAAGAAGATGATGATGATGATGATGATGATGATTTTTGAGTCAGATGTTCCTGAAAGCATTTTTCCCTCTAAACATCCCAATGGGCTGACATAAACTGTGTACCCTTGTAGGTATGACAGTGAGGGGGGAGTTGGAGATTCTCGTCTCTCTAGGGATCAGGTAAAAGAAAAACTGTAACTGATGCAGAGTTTTGGGGCTTACACCAAAGAAGGCTTTATTATACTGCATTCACATGGATTTCATCATGCTGGCATTTCAGCTTTCTAATGAAGATCTTTGGCAGTGCACTTCTTGTGCACATACTTCTCTTGCGCGCATCTACTGCAATATGCTGCTGGCAGATGTAGTTTTTTTTTTTTTTTTTTTTTTTTTTTCCCCTCACTGAGTATACTTTGCTGTGCAGATTAGCATTTGACTGAAACAGAGACAGGGTTAATACTGTACCATGTGATTCATCAAGCTTAAGCTAATCTTTTGCAGTAGATTCTATACATGGATCACCGAGGAACAGAGCTCAGTTAATCTTGCAGTATTTTTGGGCAGCAAGTTGTTTTTTGCAGTGTTGTATGCATATTGAGTACAGTATCTCTGCAGCTGAAATACAGTAATCATACAATATGCTCTTCAGAAAAGAGTGATTGAAATCAGTGTTTTTGCATATATCATTATGTAGTATATCACTATGTATATTATGATTTATTGTAATTCTTAACCCTTTCATTCCTACATTTTATTTTATTCTAGCTGCTGCCAGATGATTTTATTCAGTTTAGAAGAGCTTCCAAGAAGTGAAGGGGTTGACCAAAGCTGTGGTTAATCACTGCAGTTAGGAAATCTCTCCTAAGCTGAATAGAATAGTGTGGAGGTTGCGTGAATGCTGTTAAAAAGAAATCGTAATAGTGAAGGGGCAGAGTGCAGTGTCCTGTAGTAGATTTCCCTTATTACAAATGCATTACTGTACAGTATTTTATGTATTATGCTGTGACACTAGGCTGAGTGATGCTAGTTGATATCTTCTGTGTTTATTTATTGGATTCTGTTAGTAGTGAACACTGAAAATTTATCAGTAAATAGAATTTTGGTATCCTGTCCATTTAGTAATTGTGTTATATAAATGAAGTCCACTTGTATTGTTATCTGCTACTACTGAACTGTACATCATTAGTAAACACAAGTACTGTACTGTATTACAATTCTGAAATGTGAAAAACTGAGTACACTGTATTGTGCCAGTAGTTTTAAGGAACCATGTCATTTATCTTAGATTTGTATTAAAGTAAAATCATTTGTGTAGTTCAGCAACCTGGTCCAAGAAAAAATGGAATGACTCATAATAAAAGAGCTCATGGAGGATGAGAATGTTGCGTTGTTTACAGGCGCGGACGTCGGGGCGGCGGTACAGCCTCGAGCGGTGAGGGGGGCGGAGACACACCCACAAGTAGTGAGGCGTCGGCGGGTGGGGGGACAGGGCAGGGGGAGGATGGCGTACCACCCACCTCTGCCTACAACACTCCTACTGCTTCCCTTGCTGCCCTTTCCTCACCTACCTCTGATGTCACACCATCACCTGAGGTAAGATTTTTTGGCAGGTGAGCATTCAATATCCTTATATATATATTGCTCATCCAGCATTTCATAAGGTAATGTGGTTGGGAACCGGAGTCATTTTGTTAGCATGGATTTATTTGTTCTTCTAAATTTCGACTCCTGTTGCTACCAGTACGCAGATCTCATTTTCAAATTGTGACTCCTTATGGATTCTTCTACTTATGTATCATAAAATTTGGTACTATGCCTTTACTGTATAAAATGTAAATATCAGTTTCAGCACCAGTCCATGATAGTTCTGGGTACTTGATAAATTAATAATGTTCTCAGATACTCTGGTGAACACACTTGGCAGTGCTTGTCCATCAGAATTCCTTGTCTTTCAAAACCGCCTTTTTATTTCATCAATACGATCACTAGCCTCTTTTCCTGTCAAATATACAAGACTGTTTGCACCAGCAAACTAGGCTACACAGTGGATACTACCTATCCATACTGTCATGAACATAGACTATAATTCTGTGCATGATACAATTACTCAGTGTAATGCTGTGGCCCAACTTCAGCATATAATGCCACACTGTCCAGCTTTCATATAACTGAGGTGCATCTGGTGCATTCCATGCCACTGGTCAGATTAGTCAGAGTGGATCCTGTGGTTGTCCAACAATAAAATGTTGGGCATTAGATCTGTGAGATCCCTACACCCAGACAGACGAGGGTAGGATTTCGAGCCCACACTTTTGGCATGCAGGAAAGACATACCGGTAGGCAGCATTTCTTTTCTGCCTAGTCCCCAGAGATAGAGGTATTTTGACATTATATGATATTTTTCACAGTTGGACATGTGAAGAGAATGGAGAATGAAAGACTGACTAAGAGGGTGTATGTAGGTGAGGTGGAGGGAGGGAGAGGGAGGGGTAGACCGAGGATGAGGTGGAGGGATGGAGTTGAGAGGTATATGAGGGAGGGGGGGGTGAGTTGGGGGGAGGGGAGTCAAATGGTGGGTGACAGAATGACTTGGAGGCGTTTTGTCTGCGGCCACCCTTTGCGGGATTAGGGCGTCGGGCTATAGATAGATAGATAGATAGACGTACATCAGAAGTTATATGTATATAATACTTTAACCTTGAATTGGGGTTGGGTGTACACCAGGAAATTTACTAACTCATTAGGTGTACGTCTTGGGTTCTTGAGTTTTTCATGGCTAATGAAAGGATTGAACTTACATTTCATTTTTTTAAAGTTGTTGTTATAGGTTCCATTATGCTGCTTCTCTGCAATTTTTTAAATATCCTTTGAATTTATTGCAAGTAAATTTTGCTCAGTAAGTCATGTAAACAGGATAATACTAGGTACAGAATACTATTAAGAACCAAGGTTTATACATATAGTATTTATGAGTACATCTCTACGAAGTAACACTCAAAGTACATCTACTTGCATTTGCAACATGATAAAGCAAATTCTGCTTTGTCCTAGGTCTGGATGAAGATGAGAGGAATTTTAATAGGAATCATGTGTTAAAAGATTCACTGGTATTTTGAGCTTGAGTGTTCGTACACATGGGCGTAAGAACTCCTGTAAAACTAAATCTGCTGCTTCACTCCCAGATAAAACTGTAGATTTAACTTTTTTCCATGGTTGACCTCACTCTGCCAGTGTAGTTTCATTGTCATGCTAATTACAGTACAGTACTATACTTGAATTATGATGCCATGATTTTTCAAGAGGGTTTTGGAAGTTCATGAAAATGGGACACTGGAAACCGTGACAGCAGGCAGAAGAAGGAAAGAGTATGCAGTCTATTGGGCATATTAAAAACCAGGAAATAAAGATATGTATATTTCATTTCATCACCCCTGCACCCTTGCAACAGACATCCAAGAGCAACCTTTTTTTTTTTTTTTCCATTTCACTGAGGAAATGGGATGATTTCAGTCCTGCCCAGCTAAGACTTGGTTCTGTTGTACAGTAGTGTACTTTGCCAGCAAAACTTGCCAATTATATAAAACAGGCAACTGAAATTACCCTGTCATTCATGTAAGTGCAGTAATAGATATGAACTTGCCATTACCAATGCAAAGTAATAATGGAAGTCAGCCTTATCTCAGTGTATGCTTGTTGACTTCACTTTCTTCGTAGACGTAAAATCAGAGAGCTGACATGCATTTGTTTATATATACCAGGATCATGAAGCAAAAGTAAGGCTTCATAAACTAGCACGTATTGAGCAAATTTAATTCATACTGTCTTACTGCTACTCATATCATACCCAGAATATTAAGAAATCTGGTAAATTCGGGTTTTGTTGTGCTGTTTATATACCCAAGTCCTTAAATTCATAAGCAAATAGCAGTTTGAGGAGCATAATATTCTCTATACTGTATAAATTGTTGTATGTTTACTAATGGTATCACAAAGAGAAAAAGGTATCGTCAGATGTTAAATCAAGAGTCTACTGGAATAAAAATTTTTCTCATATCCTGTTCATGGTGTTGTGGGCCAGTGGAGAAAGAAGTGCCCAGCCTTGCATGTTACAGAGCCGAGAGGTTGAACTTGATGGTAAAGTAATATTATTTTAAATATTTGCTGCTAAAGGAGGCACATCCATCAGTTTTCCATACCAAACACCCAGTCACTGATTAACTTGTACCAGTAAACAAGCACATAATGCATAATTAACGATGCATGTGATATTCTATATTCAGTACCTTTATAATAGTAGATTATCACATCTTAAGTTTGAAGTATATGTTTACCTTTAAGAATAATTGTTACCTTCTTTGTGGAAAAAGGTATAATACATGAATTATAGTTATTAGACAAATGGAAGTAAAATGAAGAAGAGGGATCAAAATGGTATGAGAATTGTGGAAGGATTGTATAACCTTGAAATATTTTTTTCCCATGAATGATTTAAGTCAAGGGCTTTCTTAGAGAGAACAGGGCATCTGTTGTAATGGAGATACAGTAGCTGACAAAACATTCAACTTATTATATCCTGAAGTGACTGCACATCAGATCTTGTGGGCATGGTACTTAGCATACCTTCCTATATGTAGCTCATAGTCATTACATTCTTAGGCCCAGACTCAAAAGTCCCTCTCGCTTAACACCAAAAATTGATCAAAATGGTCCTTTGTGGGAGATCTTGGGAAGTAAAAGGTCAGAGTAGCCAGTACATCGTCTCCCTATAATATGTTATTTAGAGAATCAAACCTATATAATGTCTTGATTTCTTACATACCTGTGACTCATTTTACTGTTTCATGGGGCTGTTCGGCCAGACTGCCTAGGGAACAACTACTACTACTGTTTCAAATACTGAAAGCACAAACAACGTTTAAAACTAATGATTATTGTGTTGTAAGTGCTTTAAAGTAGAAATTGTATTTTAGAGTATCCATCCATCCATCATCCAATCCTACATTGCCCCATGAGGAGCATAGGAGCCCAGGGCTAGGCAAGTTGGTCCTGACATTTAAGATGAGAGTGACCAACCTCACTCATCCCTGAGTGGCATTATGTGAGCAATAAACCCCAACCACCCCTTGGATATAAACCTTCACTGACTCAATCCGATTGGGTTGCCATAATTACCCACTAAACCACCAGGTGCCAAAATTTGGTTATATGGTTACCGCTCACAGGAAACCATTTGTCTTGTCACTCAGTGTAGAGTCACCCACAGGCAGAAGTAAGAGGAAAGAATGAAGGAAAGAAAGACAGAAGAGGGAGTGTAAAGTCACCCATAGGCAGAAAGACGCGGAAACAATGAAGGAAAGAAAGACAGAAGAGGATGAAAGGAAAGAAGGATGGAGGAGAGAAAATGGCAGACACCCGAGAGCAGCACTACATCGAGTGAGTGGATGTTGAGTGCCCCCACCAACCTTTAGAGTATCTATTCATTACAATACAGTTCTTGAATTCTTGTGGGTGACATACTGCTCACTGTGTTATGTAGATATTTCATAATGAACAGTAAATCATTAGTAGCCTGTACTAAGGCATTATGTATATATTAACCCTTGGGCTACATTTAGATATCCAGATCTGTCAGTATCAGTTTTATTTGGTCAAAGAAATGGAGCAAACAGCTTTTCACACAACTGGATGTCAACACCAAGACATATGAATGACTTTCTTGAGACTTTAGAATTGTTTTATCATCAGGTATATGCTGTAAAGGAAGTCCTACTTGATTTTTGTCAGTCTAGTGGTTAAAGGGTTAATTTATGATAATGCAGTTAGTACCAAGTGATTACATCAATATGTTTTTATTTATTTTGATGGTTACCACTTCACGTCACAGTACAATACTTATTTCCTGCAATTTCCTTATGTAAGATTATCCCAGCTTTGCATCTTAAACAGTATTAGAAATTTCAAGTACAATATCCATTTAACTTTACATCACATTGTGTAGATATTTCACGTGTATTGTCTCAGTATTGTAGCTTTGACTGTGTGTTGTGTGTATGCTTGCTGCTAGTAGCTTGGCCTGGTATCTTTGCAGCACCCCACGCACCGCCTGCTGGAAGTGTCATCGCCCCAACGCCAGCACCCATCCAGCACTTGTCAGGACGTATTCCACACCCCACCCCACACGCCGCCCACACCCCAGAACCACCCCATGCGAACTAACCACATCAGCCATGCCCACAATGACCGGCCACTCACAACGACTCGATATCCGCCCAGAGACTCTCGCAGTTCCCAGTGGTCCAATGCAAACCACTTGACTCAGAACGGTCATGCTGGAAGAAAGGGCCAACCATGGACTTGACCCAGTAGCTACCCTACAGGCATCTTCCCCATGATCAATCCCCTCCTTTGGCTCCCTTTGTAGTAGCTCTGTACTGTCTATAATTTATCATAAACAGTGAAAAAAAGTAACCTGTTGATTTTCCAGGGCATCCGCTAGCAACTGGATACAACACCAATGCTCTACTCACCTGCAGTTAAGGACAGAAAGAGATCAGAGAGTGTGACAGTGGTTAATCCTAAACTAAATGTAAATTATGCTGCTCTGACACTACAGTGTTTGCTAATCATGCTGAGTGCAAAGCTTATTGACTGAAAGTGCTCACTTGCTTTCATATCTGGAAAACTAATCTTGAAAACTATAATATCCAGTGAAATGCAAAAGGAAAAAGTGAGAGACCTAAGTGCAACAGTTTTGATGATGTTTACCTTGCTTGGCACTGCCTCATTTCTTTAGCATTATCATCATGATCCTAACCTATTTTCCCACCTAAGGATGGGATTAGGTAGGGTCCAGAAAACAAGGAATATCATGAAAGAGAGAGAACTGTCAACAGCATGTTCAGTGAAGTGAGCCAAACATTCATTCACACACCATTCAAGCTCCCCAAATTGTGGATCCACCTCGCAGGCTGCTCTGTCTGCAAGTAGATGCCACAGGACTGTTATTGTGCATCTCGACAGTTGGAGATTATGCCTGTAGCACTTGGATGTTCCTTGACAGAAGTGTGGATAGTGTTCCTTTACTGCCTCAAGGTGTGTGAGATGTTAGAATTCTTGGCTTCCTCTTCTGGTCAGCGTAGGAGCCTTCCCAGCACCTCTTTCTTACCATTTTATTTCTGCATATGGCATGTTACTGTTCTCTTGTATTTTATTTATGCAGGCTATGTCAGAGTGTAAGACCACATCCACATCAGATGCTTTCTGGCACAGGTTGGAGTTTGCATCACTGTAACCCATACATGTGGTCCCAGTAGACATGGGTGGGCGTGAGAAAGAACTTGT
The DNA here is from genome assembly GCF_032717465.1 of Coenobita brevimanus. Taxonomy (NCBI): domain Eukaryota; kingdom Metazoa; phylum Arthropoda; class Malacostraca; order Decapoda; family Coenobitidae; genus Coenobita; species Coenobita brevimanus. Next base: position 2,185,356 of record NC_136965.1, read on the forward strand.
GTGGACATGGCCTATGAGATATAAACAGCATATAAGAGAATAGTAAGATACAACTACAGAAAATAAATAGCGAAGGGAGAGATGCATGAAAGCCTCTTAAGCCCACAAGAGTACAGGCCTTGGAACACTTCTGTCCAATGTTTTCTATAGTTTTTTGTTCATATTGTAATATATAATCACATTGCTGCAATAATTGTTGTTGGAATTTTATTTATATATTAAACACAACACATGTGATGGGCTACGCATTAATATTAAGTATTTTACAATGTTATATAACTAGAAAGTGAAATCTTATATGACATTAAGTACAATTTTCACCAAAAACTAGAGTTTTATATTATGCTCTTATCCTTATGATCCCAGTTCATGAACATAACTTCCATACATTATAATCTACCCCATTATCTTCCTGTATTGACATATGTACTGTATCTCATTGCTTAATATATTCTAATCTTTGGATAAATTTCTTTCAGAGCAAACTAATATGTGTGATAAAGAAACAGCTAATAAGTGGAAAATGGGTGACGTCTTTTTAATTTATTCCTGCTGCTACCAATATGATTTTATTCAGCCTAGAAAAGACCCCTCGTATTGTTGGGGGTTGTGAAGTATCCAACCTCTCCTATTCAAAAAAAAGTCACAAGCTGAATAAAATCATTTGGGGATAACAAGAAGCTTTAAAAATGTCACCAGTTTCAAAGGGTTAAGTGGAGAGCGCTTGAAAAAATGCAGTTGTTAACCTCCTCAGTTGGGTGATTTATTCTTCATTATATTCATGCTGTCTTCAGACTCTTTTATTCAGCTTAAGGGAGATGTTCTCCTGTAGCAGTTAAAACCCCAGACTCACCAGGACATGAGCCCAGTGGACTGCAGGCTAAAGTTGTCATCCTCCTGCAGTCTGTCATCCTCCTTTCAGGGGATAGGGAGGAAATTGAGGGACATTTGTATAACCAAGCATTGGAGCCACACACCCATATCAGTGGCACCACATGAAGGCATCCCTCTCCAGCACCACTTTTTTTTTTTTTTTTTGCAGTACAGGGCTTCAATGTGGCTTTCACTAACTCATTCACTGCTACATATCCTTCCTGAAATGAATAAAATCATCTGGAGGTAGCAAGAACAAAATGAAGAATTCATCATCAGAAAGAAGAGGTTACAGTGTTACAGGAATGGAATGCAAAATCCAGTATATTATCTGTAGTGGAGTTAACATACATATGCAGGGGTGGATCCAGCATTTGTTAAAAGATGGAGTTCAAATTTTCCTTTTTAATTACAACCATGTATTAAGAATTATAGTGATTATGGAAACATTTATTGCTTACATTAGCACAGGTTATAATACAACCATTAACTATAAACATCATCACTAGTGTCAAATTCATACAGTAAGTAATTTTCAAACAATCATTGCTGTTTTTCATGCAGCAAAAACATTTAGAGGTGCCGTTTACATAACACAGTCCATTTTACTTTCATATACAACAGACCTCCATCAGTTGGGTCAAATTCATACGATAAGAAACTTTCCAACATCTTGCAGTTTTTCATTCAGTAATTCTTTACGTTGTACTTATTGCAGGAATTAATACACATGAAAAATGAGGGGGATTCAGATTCCCCAATCCCCCTGCCCAACTTCTGGATCTGTCACTGTTACTGTATGTGTGTAGTCAAGTGACCTGCAAGCGGAGAACCTTAGGCCCATGTTATTCAAACTTGAGTGCATGGAGGTGTTAGGCAAACCTCTGATTAATGATAGTCAGTTTCAAAATACCTGTGAGGATAACAGCTGATTAGCCTGCATTCCACTTTGCATAATGCAGTTACAGTTAGCAGTGAGTCAGAAATGTCAAACTTCATTCATTTTTCTGTTGTGAATTTCAGTAGTGTAAAAATTTGGGGTTTGCCTTCCCTTTTGCAGTCTCATGTTTAATAACACAGTACTGTACATCCATTAGTCCACTTCCTGTTTTTCAATTATTGTCATTGCTCAGAAATTATAATCTTTTATATCCAGTATAGTGAACCAGTCATAAGTCGTAGAGTGGTCCTGTAGGTCCCGTTAACTAGTATTTTTTTACAAATTTCAGAATGGTTTTCACAGTAGTTGTACAAAGCCAAATTAGTCTCATCATTCTGTTAAAACCAGATATAGATATGCTTATAGAAATATCATTATTAATGCAAAGTAGAAAATATTTAGATTAATATTTAATTACAGCATCATCACATTTTGTAAACCTGCGGTTTACTGGGAGCAAGATAAAGAAGAAGACTTATGCATTTTTTATTAGTTTGGCAACACTTTTGAGAGTACTGTACTGGCTGAATTAAATGTCTCTCATAGCTTGGGCATATGTGTAGTAGAAATAAAGTTTTGTCCTGCTAATTTATCAAGAGGTAAGTGTACTGACAGGTACATGATATCAGTAACATAATGATTCTTATCTCAGGCCTCCAGTTCAGTCTGAGTAGCTACTATAATCCCTTCAGTAGTGTAGGGGCCCAGGCCTAGCCTCCTTAGTCCTAATAGGGTGAGTGCCTAGTCACATTTCCCTGAGTGGCATTGTGTGAGCAGTAAACCCTAACCAGTCCTTGGATGTAAACCCTTATGGGCCAGCTCTGGTTGGAGGGCATTAATGAAGTAGTTCACCATGCATTATGTGGTTAACAGCCATTAGAGCAAATGGTTTCTTGGGTGATGAAAGAAAAAAATAGCTTGTCATTCAGTGCAGAGTCACCTGAAGGTTGCAATCTATCATTAAATGAATGATAAATCACTTTAGTCTCTGCAGAGAACTGGAGGCCTAATATGTTCCAAATGTAGGCTTAGAAGACTCAAAATATTTTGTTGTAGATAATGGAAAATGTAACCCTTAGTTGCCATTGCAGTAATCATAAATCATATTGCAGCATTCAGCCACATTATGGGCCTCACCACTCTGAAGATGGAACTGAGCATATTCTAACACAGCATGTCCTGTCATGTACTCTCCTATTTGTATTTAACAGGAGTTGAATTATCATCATAAACCCGTCTCCAGCATTACAGTTATCTAACTTTTTTTAAGTATGGATATTTTCAGCACTTAACACTGTCTTCTAATTGGTTCCATTTAGATGTACTTCACACACAACAGGGTTAAAGTTTGGAAGAAGAATGTAGTGTTTTATTGGGCTATGCTGTGAACATTCCTGAACATTCCATTTTTTAGTGCCAGACATAATGTAGGCGGCAGTGAGAAAAGGAATGTGTGGAACTTCATCCTATATATTGGGATGTTCTTCCAACTTTCACTGTATACCCAGTCTGCAAGACTGAACAATGTGCATCACATTATGTCCAGTTCGTACTTCATTTTTGTGAGGTTCTGTGAGTAACAGCCAGTCACATACTACCCCCTTTGAGGTGCAGAGGCCAAAGTGAGGTTACTGTATAGTAGTCCCAAACATTTAAAGATAGAAAACCAACCAATGCCTCTGCTAGCATAACATGACTGCAAATCTTCCTGCAGCCTCGGAAAGCTTCAAACCCATGTACGCTCATAAGCCATAGTTTCTGCCTACCCTTTACCTCCACCCTTGGCTGAAGGGATGTGATTGTCAGAGTTTGATGCCAAATGAATTGATGCTTAATAGTCTGTGGAAAGAAACGTGTGGTTATTTTTAAACTGTACAACAGAAAAATAGTTACTCTCCTGTACTCAGGAAATCATATCATGAATGGGTTAATGGGAACTGATCTTAATGCTGCCAGTAGGCCCACAGGTGGTTTCTTCAGAGTTAAGAAGTTCATCTGGAGGTGGCAAAATTAAACTAGAAAAAAAAATGTCATTGGATTCAAAGGATTAACTACAGTACTGTATATACAGCCAGCAGCAGTCATGTTGTAAGACTTATTTTATAATTCAAAATGAACACAAAATGTTTGTCACTCCTCGGTTATCCTCTCATATGCCTATTCCATTTTGTTCTGTATTTCTTACTCAGTCAAATACTTGTATGTAAATGAATGCAAATAGAAGCCTGCTAAACTTTGGTGTGGCTATACTGATGGGTTTACAGACTTCATTTATAACAGAGACTCACTACTGAGCCATCAGCAACATTGTATAAACTAAGTATATTATCTACTAACTTTTGCTATGTTGGGAATATATTTTAGCTTCTTTTAACATACTAAGGCTTTTATAACACTTTCTGAGCAGAATAACGTCTTCTAATGATAGCAGGAATTGAATACTGCTGTTGTACTGATCATCTTGTAGTGGAGTCTGTATAAGCATGCATTGCCAAAGGAAATGTGGGGATCATCTCTTTGGCTCAAGTGTAATGTGCATGTATGTGGAGCATGGAGGCTTCCTTTCGAATCTCGGCCAGTACAGTGGTTAATTAATAAGTTTCCTATGGCTGTTAAAGTGTAAGAGTTAATGATTACAGTATTAACTCTCAGGCTCCTATGACTTACTCTCAGCTGAGTAAAATAATCTAACTTTAACTGGAATGAAATACTCGAGTTATCTTAATTATGAGAAATTTTATGCCACTGAAAGTTGCAGAAATAATTATGTTTACCCCAAGAGGCAAATTTATTGTAATATATCATAGGACTGACCTTAGTATGTAAGAGACACTAAACATGAGAGTGGCAATGAAGTATGGAAAGTCCTCATTACCATATATGTCGGTCTTTTTTCATTTGATTTTTGCAGTGGAGTCTGCAGTACTCTGCTATGCTTAATAGTAATAAAAAATGTGTATTAAAGCTCCATTTGTATCTGTAAATTGAATATCCAGTTTCCTCAGTTTATAAAAGTTGTTATTTTTCAAACATGCCGTGGGTACATCATGAGGACTTACCATACTGGACTGGGATTGGATTCACAGGTGAAACTTAAAATGCAGTTCCTGGTGGTAACTATACTCTTTTTACCCTAACTTGGTTAGAAGTTGCCAGTGCTTCATCATGAGTGCTATGCTGTAACACTGAAATATCCTGCTAGTCTTAAAGAAGTGCCATGAAAGGGATGTTGATTTGTAACATTCTTCTTCTTCCACAGAGCTGTGTGAAATAAGCTACCAAAGGACAAAAATCTAGGTCACTTTCATGTTAAAGGACTGTAGGATTTGTTTTACAGGAAGGATTATGAGAGCAGAATTTTCCCATGTCTGTCAGACACTCCTCACAAACAAACCTTGACTACAAGAGAAAAATTGGTTAAAGTTACAGACACGGAGTACAGTATTTTATTTTGTAGGAAAGATAAAGAAGAGAGAGTGCAGAGTCTGTGCCTCTTTCTAGGGTGAGGAAAGGAGAGTGCAATATGTTTTTGTCCCTCTCTTTCCCTACATAAACAAATCCTGGTATGAGAGGTAATTGATCATGTTGTGAATCTCAGCCCTAAACTGTACATTAATGCAGTGTGGCACTTATATTTTTAAGTGTAAGCTGTATTTATACCCATGGCTAGACATTCCTATTGTATATCTTTATTTATAAGATTGACTGAATTCCTGAAGCTATGCATATTATACTACTAATTATATTCAATGTGTTTGGAAGTATAGTTTCATGTCTTTCATAAATGATTACTTTCATGTATTATACTACTACAAATCACTTTATCATATTAGCTTGAAGGTATTGGTGATGTGATTTATAAAAGGATATTGAGGTGGCTGGAATGTTTGGATGGAATGGATGATGAAAATTGTGTGAAAAGATCTGGGAGTTTGATAGAGGGATGATCAAGCACCATAAGGTAGACTTAAGAAACGTGAAATGAGGTTCCACAAATGACCTGTGGGTGAAGGGACTGAATGGAAAAGTAACCCTTCCAATATCCGACGTAATAGAGCCCAAGTAATGTCCTGGTCTTGGTCTTGTCCAGGACTTGGGCAAAATGCCCCTGGACAGGTACTTGTAGACCCCAACTGAACCTAACCTTGAAAACCACCTAAATAACTCCCTACCAGACATGCACAGCACCTATTTAAGACCCTGTTCACACAAATAAGAGACGGAAACCATAAACTAAATGAAAAGGAACCAGTGAATGAGAAAGTAAGGAAAATATTTAGCACTGTATAGGGTACTTACGACACATATGTGGCCATCGGGAAGATTAGCCCGCCCCCTCTATGGCTCTGACAGTGGTGGAGGTGCAATTGAAGCACGTACAGTAATCCATTGTTGCATTGCACTTAATCCTTTGCACTGTGAACTGTAATTTTTTAACACTGCTTATTCTGTTCTTACTTGCACTGCACTTAATCTTTTGCACTGTGATTTATAATTTTTTAACACTGCACATTCTGGTGTTTACACTTGCGCTGCACTTGAAACAATCCTTTGCACTCAGAATTCAAATTTCTTAACACTGCGCATTGTGTTGTTAACACTGCACAACTACACCTCGTTGGAACTACGCACCAAAACACAGCTATTCATCACCGTGCAGCATATTTGAAGAGTAGGGATGAGCACATTTTTTTTTCTTTATTTTTATTTTTTTTTTTTAATGTATTTTGGGTATTTTTCGTGTCCCAGATCGTTTCGGACGTTCATCCAGATGACGTTTTGTCTGGATATCTTAGGGAATATCCGAGACTTGGACTGATGGACCCAAGCGCAAAATGTCCAGGACTTGGGGTGAGTGGGTCTTGGTCGGCCGGGTCCTAGAAGGGTTACTGTACTGCCAAACTGTGTAGAAATGATCTCTCTTAATCCTGTTAATTATGTACATGCTCCCCAAACTAAATAATATATCTAACAATAGCAAAATAAAATAAAAAGCACCATATTTCTGAAGGGGATCATTGACCTTAAGCTCTGTTGATCACTCAGCCAAATAAAATCATCCGCATGTTGGTTGGAATAGAATAATTAAGTTATCCTGACCAAGAACCGGTTAATAGTCTGTTCATCTGTTACCAGATGCCCTAATCCCATAAGGGGTGGTCACAAACAAATCTCTTCCACGTCGCCCTGTCCCCTGCCATTTCACTGCCCTCCCCCCAGTCCACACCCCCCTCTCTCATATACCTCTCCACTCCATCATCTCATCTCATCCTAGGCCTCCCTCTCCCTCTCGCCCCCCCTCCATCTCACTCACATACGCTCTCCTCATTAGTCTCTCGCTCTCCATCCTCTCCACGTGGCCAAACCACCTCAGTGTATTTCTCCTAACACATTCTATCACATCCACACCACAACACTCTTTCACTTCCTCATTTGTCAGTCTGTCTCTCCATCTAACTCCACATGCTCCTCACAAATAACTCATTTCCACTGCTCTCACTCTTGACTCGTGTCCTTCCAACAAGGTCCAAGCTTCACATCCAGATGTTAGTATCACAATACAGTACTGTCATGCAGTGACTTTTTTACTTCCATGTTCAGTTCCTTATTTTTTATCTCTGCTTTCAAAGATCCAGCAACCTTTCTTCCCTGTTGTACTCTTTCATGCACTTCATCCTCCATAATCCATCCTTACTCATCACACTACCCAAGTACTTAAATGAACTCACATTACTGATTAATAGTTCCAGTAATAATACTCTCATGCTCCTGTGACTCATTCCTGGCGGACTATAATTGTTTGATAACAGATGGAACAGAGTACTCGAGTTGTTGTGACTATGAGAAGGTTAACATTTCACTCATATTTTATACATGTGTATAACAACATTCTGTAAGCAAGCGTCCTTCAGTTAATCCTGTATTTACAAAACTTAAATTTTATATTTTGTACAGTGCATTTTATCTTCATCATTACACAATCAGATCCCTCAAAAGCTTCTGTAATTCATCATAGAAATGACCTGGTGTCATTATTAACCTCTTGAATCCAGTTGACTTATAACGTCAGAATAATTCTTCTGCAACCAGGCAGTTTTATTCAACTAAGGAGAGGCATTTTGTACTGAAGGGACTAAGTAGCCTAGCTCTGGACCCCTGTGCTCCTGTTTCCTTGGGGTAAAATGGGAGTGGATGATAATGATGCATTCCTAAGACTATACAGTATCAAATTCCTCCAGTTGAAAGAGCATGTTCTAATCTGAATACATTTCAGATGATAGCAAAGATATAAAAGGATATCACATGGATCAATGGGTAAATATCACTACAATTTTCGTCATTCATTTCAGGCTGTATTTGTTCACTAGTCAGGCTATAATTATCCATAAGCAGGAATGAAGAAAAAAGGGGGAGGTTTTTAACTGTTTATATACTTTATGCTTGCTGTGATATGCTGTACTATAAGTATTTCAGTCTGAGGCTTTATCTTTTTTCCCTGTGAATATTCACTTGTTCCATATAAGTTATAGTAATGACACCCAAAGAAATTACAGTAGCAAGATAAATTATGTGAGGCTGAAGAATACCCTGTAACATTATAGGTGGTAATTTGAATAGCTTTAAATATTCATTTTCAGACATAAAGTATTATGGTTATCTTTCATAAACATGATTTATGGGGGGCAGTTTTTTGTTTATAACTTTTGTAAAGCTTCATCATGCACTCATGGAATACAATGATGCCTTTTATGTTTGTATTCCTGCTACTAACAGAGTACTTTTTTCCACTTAGACGAGATATTTTGGATTCAAGGGTACAGTGAATGAAGTTCCAAATTGTATCAATCCAAAAAGAGTCTTTCATAAGCTGAATAAAATATATTATGGTAGCGGGAATAAAGCAAAAAAAATTTCTTGTACTGAAGCTCTTAACTTTACCAGTGTGTTGGCTGCCTCTGTTGAGATTTGCAGTACGTGTACTGTATGTACTGGGGTCGTATTTATAAAGAATCCTAAACAATTTTTATGATAACCGAGTCTCCGAGGCAGTTCAGTAGCATCAGGAATAATTTTCTGTCATATTTTTCACTGTATTATATACACGTTTGGTTGCGAAGCATTTTTGTGACTATGTGAGTGAAGACAGAAATACAAGGCACTCTGTAAGTAGTGCTTCACTTGAAACTCACTTGGCAGTAGCTTGTGTTGTAGTGATGGCATAGTCTGCTGGTGTGGGTGTGGGTGTGGTTGTGGGAGTAAGAAGTGAATATATGATGCAAGGTAGGCACTGATAACGCTGACTGAGTCATTCCCCTAACACACAAAAAATGGCCTGGCAGAGTCAGAGTGGAGCATTATACAGTATTTAGGGCACCTTGTATAAGCATGAGATTTTACTGAAAGCTTAAGATTAGGAGAATTTATAAATACTGCCCCTGATTTAGAGACTTCTTTTATGGCATATCAATTTTATAGCACTGTGTAAAATGTCAAACTGATGATGCAGTGCTGGATTTTATCTCTACTGCAGTAAGTCCTTGTTATAAGTCTGCCATGTTATTTTTATATTTGCCCTTAACTCAATTATGGTGCTGGAGAGGGACACCTTTTTGTGATGGCATTGATTTTAGCAAGCTTCTCTACTTCCTGGTTATACAAACGTCCCTCAGTGTCCTTCCTGTCCCCAAAAGGAGGATGGTGGACTATAGATGAAGGGTAACTTCAGCCTGTAGCCCACTGGGTACACATTCAGATGATCCTGCTACTACTACTACTACTACTGCTACCACTACTACAACCAGTTATCCACAGTCTGGACTACCAGTTGTATGGAGAAAGATGTGATATTTTAAAATTCATCTTTGACTTATAATGAGAACTGCCTGTATTATATGATTCTATTTCATCCAGCTTTGAACAGTTTCAGGCCATATAGGCTGTTGATATCAATAATTATATATTTTATACTGTATTTTGATATTGCTGTGTGACTCCATCAAGCACTTGCCTTTTTTCACCTCGTCTGTAATTGCAGTTGTCTTTTATTGATACATTTCATGCATATCTTGTCTTCTCTCTTTAATACATCCATTTCTCAGGCCATTTATATTTAATGCATCTATTTTCTCATGTTGCAGAATATATATTTGGTAATACAACTCATATGATCTTTTGTATTTGAAATTTTGTATTTACTTATGAATCTTTCCCAATGACATGCTCCATTTTGGCTCAGATATATTCCATTGCAAGAAACATAATATACTGTAATGTTGTTAAATACTTGTTGCAGCTTATCTCGTACTATCACATACTTAATTGAAAGTCTGTCTTTATTATGAGGGTTTTACTTTATGTACACATTATGTTTTTAAATGCATGCTATTTATTTATTTGTAGAACCCTTGTAACTAGTTCCTGTATTATGTAGCTGCGTAGTTGGCTATTAACAGTTTGAATTTCCTTGCGTATGATATGCTTGACAGGGACTGAAACTCTCAGGCTCCTATGACTCACTCAGCCAAGTAAAATAGTCTGGCATTAGCTGGAGCTGAATACTAAGAGTTGTTTGGACCATGAGAGGGTTAATGAGTGATAGAAACTGTACACTGTTCACTCTAAGGAGAACCCATGTTTGCTGAATTGTAGAAGTGTTCAGTAAGGATATTATAATTGCATACTCAAGTCCTAAAACATTCCTTTGGCCAGTCAGACTCTTGGACAGAATTTGTTTCCCCCATGTTCCTGTTAACCCAGCATTACAACTGGGGACCTAGATGTAAACTCAGTTGTAAATGGGATTCAAGGGGAAGATTAGAATATAGCAAATATTGATTGACTGCTTAAATGATGTGCATGATGCTGGAGTAGGATGCCTTCACATGGTGGCAATGATATAACCAAGCGGCACCTTTGTCTGGTTATGTAAATGTCCGTCAGTGTCCCTCCCTAGTCCCCTGGAAGGAGAATGGTGGACTACCAAATGGGGCAATTTAAGCCTGCAGCCCACCTTGTTCACATTTCAGATGAACTTTACAACAGCTATTACTGATGACCTGCATGCAGTCAATAGGCGTTAATCTAAGGCTTCTCCTTGAAACATCCAGCATTGCAGAAATGATCGCACCCCTTGGCCCAAATTCACAGGCAACCTAAATCAATTCTTTGCTGTAGCTATGATTAGATTTTTCCAGAAGACCAAGACACAATGGATGTTTCTAGGCTGCCCTTTTCTTGTCCTTCATAGTGAAATAAATCATAGTTATGACAGGGAATTGGTTATAAGTATTTTTTAAAATCCAACCCAAGTTTAAAGCAAACTAAGTAGGTCAGTTAATGTAGTCAGGGACAAAAGCCTGCCTATTATTCTACCGCATCTTCTTCACATTTAAGGCATGTTCGTCAGCTTCCTGTCATGTCATGCCACAGACAATCACCTGTGGGTAAACAAATACCAAGCCTCCCTCAACTTAAAAATATTAGCCAGCAGTGGAAAGTGAGAAATAGAAGAGTTGAAATGCTAAAAAATAGAAACCAAGCCTCTCTTAGCTTAGGAACATTAGCCAGCAGAGGAAAATAGAAGTAGGAAGTACAGGAAGTCCTCTTTATGTGTCACCTTTTCTTGATGTTCTTTTTACTACCATACTCTATTGGATCCACAGCACAGTACTTAAGACTGTATAAAAATGCCTATTTAATTTTCATTGCTGCCTAGAGAGCTGATTTACCAGTTTCTTAAATTTACAGTAGCAGTTGTTTGGAAAAGTTGTGATATTTTTAAAACATCATTAGCACAGAACAAGCACACATTATATTGGCAAACAGAGAAAAGTATAGGTATTAAGTAGAAGAGATGGAATATAGTACTTGGCAAGCTTTTTTCCTTGACTTTACAGTTGCAAGTAAAAGCTCACTAACACTTCTCTGCCAGCTGTGGTGATGCAAGGCATGTAATGAAAAAAATGTACAGTATATGTTATAGGTGGCAGTTTGAAGTACTCAACAGAAAAGTGTAAGGAAGGATACTCTGATGTTTGGGAAGAAGTGAAAAACAGTCGTGAACATAGTGCCAGCGGGTAACCATTGGAAAACTTTTGCTTGCGATAGGACTGTGCGTGTAGTCGGAAATATACTGCCACAATCAAAAGTTTGCTGACATTTCCCTTCCAGCTGTGGCAAAGTAAGTATTGCATGAAATATTTTGACATGATAATAGTAAAAAGCGTGCAACAAGTAGAGCATGAGAAAGGAGGATTCCCCTGGCTTATTTGGAGTTTGAGAAATTTTCATGAACATAATACTGGCTGAGGATTGTCAGTGGACTTTTGCCTGTAATGATATATGTAGCCAAGGGTATATGCAGTGGTGTAAATTTCTAAAGTGTACAGTGCACACAACCTGTCCAGAAGAAGCCATGGAAAGCATTGTCATTGCTCATGGCCCAACTCGTAACAAGTCCCTCCAGTTTCTATGGGTTGTCAGCTAGGTACAAAGCTCACTATAATGTTCGTCATTTTAAACTGTACTAGTTTTAACTTCTTTTTTGCTCTCAATAAATCATGAAACACATCCATTCTGACACAATGTTTTTGTTTTACTGAATCCCTCAGCAGGATGTAGATATTTTTTATGGAATGTTGGGACACCTAGTGACCTACCATCCACTCACTTAGGGTTGAGGAACCTTTAGGTGATACTGCAATGAGTAACAAGCCATGTGCTGTCTTGTAGTCCAGGAAGCCACTTAATACATCCGGCTGGTAACCAAATAGCAAACAGGTGGCTGTCCAGTGGTTTGGTGGGTTAAAGCACTATGGCCAGATGTGATCCAAGGGAAGCTTGCCCAGAGACAGACTGAGAAGGACTTGAGATGAGGCCCTGCTTGGAGACCTTTGAGTAGGGGTTTGAGAAGAGGAATTCCTAAGATCTTTACACATGAATATATGTGTTGTAATCTGATCATGAATTTAGTCCATCTTTTTTTGTGAGAATAATGATGACTTTGTTCATGGTGATGATAATGAGTATGATGATTTTGTTAATGGTGATGCTAAGGATGATGATGAAAATGAGGGATGTCATTTAATTTACCCCATCTTTTGGTGGGAATAAGGACAGGGGTGATAAAATGTTGATAATTATGAGAATGATATTAATGATGTCGATGATGAGAATGAAGGTAACTACTCATGTAAGCCCGTCTCCTCCCTTTTTCCTCCGGGAAGTCATCCATCCTCCAACACGCCCACCCACCTGTTCACTTATCCACCCTGCCCATCCACCTATCCACCCTGCCCATCCACCTATCCACCTTGCCCATCCATCTGCTTCACATGCCCACAAAGTTTTTCACCCTTTCACCCACCCAACCACCCTGCTCATCCACAAACCTAAGTACACTGCCCACCCCACTCATCCATTTACCCACTCTGCCAACCCACCCACCTGCAAACTCCACCCATTCACCCCCTCTGCCCTTCCACCCACCCTGCCGGCAGCCCACATACCACTCCATCCTACCTACTCACTCTGCCTGCCCCACACATCCACCCACCAGTGTTGTCTACCACGCCTACCAACACACCCAACCACCCACAATGTCCACTGTCTCACCCATCCCACCCATCCACCTAGCCACCCTGCCCACCCACCTATTTACCGTATCCACCCTTCCCATCCACTAACTTACCCACCCACTAAGTTCTGTGCCCACTCACCCACCCACCCTGCTCTCCCACCTACCTACCTTGCCCACCCATCCAGCTTACCCACCAACCTGCCCACTCACCCACCATGTGCCCCACTTACCCACTCACCAACCCTGCCTTCCAACCTATCTACCCACCCTGTCCACCCACCGATCTACCCACCCACGAAATTCTGTGCCTGCTTACCCACCCTGTTCACTCACCAAATTACACACACTCTTCACCCAACCCATCCACCCACACACAAAATCCACCCAATCACTCACCTATCAAAAAAAAAAAAAAAAAAAAAAATCTACGCACTCACTCGCCCCACTCTGCCCACCCACCCATCTACCCACCCTGTTCACCCACCCACCTACCCACCCTGTCCACCCAACCAGCCTGACTTGGAGAGGACGAAGTGGGGGCCTAAGCATGGACCGAATGAGCTTCACGACTACGAGCCTGTAAATGAAGGGCACTACGTCAACCACTTTCCCCGGCAACCCCGACATGAAGAAACTTATTAAACAAGAGGAGTTAAAAAGGAACAAAAATCTTGGAAATTTGCCTCTTCAAACTTCTGTCTCTTCCTGTGATTATACCATTTCAAATAACTCCTCTCTCTCTCTCTCTCTCTCTCTCTCTCTCTCTCTCTCTCTCTCTCTCTCTCAGCCAGCAGTGGAAAGTGAGAAACAGGTGAAATAACCAATGTTTAAAACACTAGTGAAGGCTCCACCCGTCTCACACACAAGGAAGTTAGGGGCAAATCTTAAACAACAAAATTCTTCGAGCATATCACCACTCGCGTGTAGTGATAATTATCTAACAGCTTGTTAAAATAATTTGGTAGTTAGATTTAGTTGAATTATATAGGTTAGGATACATAACCTAGGTTAGAACTGCTTTAACCCTTGATCCGGGCGACGGCTGGCACGAAGAAGAGCAAGCTGGCAGGCAGATAGACAGTGGTTGGCAGACTGGTTGGCTGGCAGGCAGATAGGATGCATGCCAAGAAGTAAGCAGGTAAGCAGACAGGGTAGATGGCAGTCAGCAAGACTGGCAGGCAGGGTAGGTGTCAGGCAGACAGCCAGGCCGGCAAGCAGCAAGGTAGATGGCACGCACTCTTTCAGGCAGGCCAGGTAAGTTACTGGTAGTCAGACTGCAGGGCAGGCAGGATAGATGGCAGGGAGGCAGATCGTCGAGCAGGAAGGCAGCAGGGTATGGAGCAGCAGATAGCCAGAAAGCTGGGTAGGTTGCAGGCAGGCACGGGAGATGGTAAGCAGATTGCCAGGCAGGCAGGGTAGGGTAGATGGCAGGCAGGAGGGCAGATTTCTCTTCAAGCTGTTCTCTGTCCAGTAATTATACATAAAATGGGCAAGAATTAGCCAGACTAAAATATATACAGCCTTGATTAACCCCTTCAGTACGAGACGTCTTTGCTAAGCTGAATAAACCCGTCAGGAGGCGGCTGGGATAAAATATATATAATACGTCCTTGGTGTGAAGAGGTGAAGGGCTTTAAAAACACTAATAATGAATAAAGGCAATAAATGAACATTATTATTACACTGATATATTTATTCCATCGGTATCAGTGGAGAGAGAGAGAGAGAGAGAGAAAGAGTTCCTCGTGCTCCGATTACAAACTATTCTAATCTAATGCTATATTTCGGGTCATTCAACTAAGTACAACTACCGGAGATAAATAATATGAACTAATTCAGTCGTCAAAGTACATTGATGAGACTAAAACGACATTTGACGGGCCTGTCTGCTGGACTGCCAACCTTCAGGACTGTTGGCCAGGCAGGCAGGCTGAGTGACAGGCAGGAAGAGTGGCAAGCGAGCAAGAAGCCAACAGGTAGCAGCTGGCAGACGAGGAAGGCTGATAGGCAGTAAGGCAGGCAGGAAGAGTGGCAAGCGAGCAAGAAGCCAACAGGTAGCAGCTGGCAGACGAGGAAGGCTGATAGGCAGTAAGGCAGGCAGGTAGGCTGATAGGCAGGCGGAATGGTAGGCAGACTGGTCAGCTTGCTAAGATGTAGGCAGGCAGGCAGTCAGGGTGAATGACAGGCAGACTACCAGGCAGGCAGGCAATTGGAAGGCAAACTGCCAAGCACGGAGTCATGGTAAGTGGAAGACACTACCAGGCAGGAAAGTAGGGTGGGTGCCGTTTAGACAGGTCGGCAGGCAAGGAAGGCAGGGTAGGTGGCAGGCAGACTGCCTGGTAGAGGCAGTCTGCCTGCTCAATAATTAGCCAGAATAAATATTATAGAGGCTTGATTTAACACCTTCAGTAAGGAGGCGGCTGGGATGGCACGTCTTCGAACGCGAAGCGCGAAGGGACAGAGAGGCCTCGCCGTACCAAGTAAAAAGTCATCCTACTCCGTTTAAATTGCCTATTTAAGTCAATATTATGCTATATTTCGGGTCATTCATTAATAAGTACAACTAACGTAAATAAATAATGTAGCTAATTGAGTCGTCAAGTACATTTTATGGACTAAAACGCCATTTTACGGGCATGCCCTACCAGTTGGAGCGTTCAAGGATTTCAAGCGGCGGGTTTGGCGAGTTACAAACAGCACAACATAAGACCCCTTCCCTGAAAGAACTCCTGACGTATTGTGACGTCACGGATTCTCGGGATTCCCCCCTTCATTCCCCCTACCTTCCCGCACAACCCAACTTAATTGACGAGCGTTTTAATATTGCGACAAGATCAAACTCCATCATTTTTGTCAGATTTGACACTGCGATTATGCAATTGCTTTTATAAAACACCGTGGGATATAATAATGATTAAAATAATACATAGAGAACGCATAATTGTGGCTAAAAATGAACAAAACCCGTCAAATTCGGATGGGGAAGTGACGTCACAGGCAACCCTGATAGTAACGCAGGAGCCTTTGTGCTAGTCCTCCCATCCTTATACCGCTTCTTCTTTGCTGCAGAATTACTCATAAACCTAATATAAACATACTGGGATATCTAATTTCAGCTGATATATGATACAAGAGGAAGTTTGGATGTGAATTAACGAAGGTGAGAGGTGCGTAGTCACAGGTTCTCTCCCCCCAACCCCCGCCCAACACCGAGCTGGTAGAATCACCAGTGAGATGCCAAACTAAATTTTTAAATATCGCCAAAACTTCTTTTATTAAGGTGCTAGAATGTCACTAAGGATATGAATCTCAAGAAAACCGGTAAGATATATGCAAGCATCACTAGATTACTGGTGAAATTTTGGAATAATGGTGAAATTACGGTTTGTAAAGAATTCACCCGTCAATCATCGGCAACTTACGGGTTGCGGGTACGCCGGCGGGACCACCGTCATTCCGAGTTGAGCCGTCGAGAAGAAATGTGTTGGCTGCCTCCCTCTCCAGCACCATTTCTCTCCGAATCCCATTTGTCTTAGCTCTCGCTTCTCATATTTTCTCCCAATTGCTGTCTTATTATTTTACTTCGTTTTTTTTTTACTTTTATTATTTCATTTCCTTTTATTTTGTCAGTGTACTCATTCATACGTTCATATTTACTTACATGCATTCATACATTTCATTAATATGAATAATGCATCCATACATGTACGTATACACTCATACATATGCAGGTTTAATACATAGGTTTGCGTGTAAGCATGTTGGAACGTTTTAAAAGATATTTGATACGACCATACACAGTATACATACATGCATACTTACTGTACATATGTATCCCTAAATGCATTCATACACACATGTATATATGTACATACTGTACCTATATATGCCTACATACATACAGGTTCATATTTATACATACAGATACATTCATTCACATTCACTTCCTATAGTACAGTAGAGTATTGGACTACTGCCTACTCGTGTGACGCTTGGCATGTATTAATAGATATTTAAAACAATAAATTTAGTACATACATTGAAATATTTACAAGGACAACACTTGGTGGAAATAAACTGTGACTCTCTCTCTCTCTCTCTCTCTCTCTCTCTCCATGGCTTGGGAGATTCTTTTTCTTCAGATCGAGTATGTTCTTGCTGACGTCGGGGTGCAATGAACAGGGCTTTTTCTCGATGGGTATTTGCCCCAGCCAATGCAAATTCCTATTATTAGCCCTAATTAAGCCTTCATTAACCAATATCTTTCCCTAGTTGAAAAGTATGGCTTAATTTAAGGCCTTTATTCTTGTGTTAGGGATTCCGTAACACATCTTTACCGGTTTCATTTGCATAATACAGCTTATTTATCATCTATTGTATATTAGAATCACTGATTATACACAAGGTCTATGAATAATACACGCAGAAATAACTAAACTAACGAGATCAGCTAGGAAGAGGCATTTCGTGCCTTGGGACTTTTTATAAATAGTCCCCGTGTGTATTATAATGTATATATACTTTTATTGGTTCCTCACAACCTATTTAAGAAGTGTAACTCATTATATCAAATAAAAATGATGAAGTAAAATGTGTTTGTGAATTAGTTCACCTCAGTAGGTAAGAGGAGACGTACTTATAAACACCTTTTAGGCTTCAGTTGTGTATAAGATAATGCTATACCTTTTCGTAACTACAAATACTTCACAATGTATATTTACTAATAACATGACTAATGTGACAAGAAGAGAGAATGTCTTGACGATATTTATGATTATCCCTTAAAGATCTTTTGTAATTTCTTACTTTTCGTGTTACACCTTCCAAACAGGATAACGTAAAGACTCCTGTAGTTAAGTGCCAAGTACAAGCCTGCCTCCTACTGATCATGCAACAAACTAATACACCTCCCCTCAAGCATCTGGCGGGAACGTGACGTCATCACTCAACTCAGGACAGGGTCTTATGTCCTGCTGTTTGGAAGCGGTTCAGGCACCACGAAAACTATGCATTTATAAAGGATTTTAAGGGGATATTTATAAATATCCCCTTAAAATCCTTTATAAATACATGATTTTTGCCTGACCTGAACCCCACCCGAACAGCAGAACATAAGACCCTGTCCTGAGTTGTGTGATGACGTCACGTTCCCGCCAGATGCTTGAGGGGAGGTGTATTAGTTTCTTGCATGATCAATAGGTGGCAATGCGATCTTTCAGGTACATGGCAGGCTCGTGACGTCATCAACGACCAGCACCGCTCAGGGAAGGAGTCTTATGTTTTGCTGTTTGATAGTGGCCCAGGCAGCTCGAAAATTAGGTATTATAAAGGATTTTAAGGGGATCTTTATAAATATCCCCTTAAAATCCTTTATAAATCCATAGTTTTTGTGGTACCTGAACCCCTCCCGAACAGCAGAACATAAGATCCATGTCCTGAGTTGTGTGATAAATATATATATATATATATATATATATATATATATATATATATATATATATGAATGAACATGCCCTTGGTTGCTACATGGTCAGGTTATTAAAAAACAAACATAACTTTATTTTTATTTCATCTGTTTTACTACACATATGTTGGGGTCAGTAGCTGCAGTGTTGCCCCAGGCTTATCTGAAATATGAACCCAGTAGACTGCAGGCTGAAGTTTTGCCCTTCTGCAACCATCCTTCTTAAGAAGTATAGCAGAGGGGTTAATGAGGCAGTACAGTACCTAACTCCTCCAGGTTGAAAAGTCTCTCCTATGCTGATAAAATCGTCTTCAGACAGCAAGAGCAAACCAAGAGATGACCATCTGTTTCAATAGGCAAAAATTTCTCCATATGGTTTATTCAAGGTCCTTTTTTTCTCCAAGTATACAAAGAAAAGCAGAGTAAATAAAGGCAATTATTAATACTACATGCTACATTTAAAATACATCTTTTCCTACAGTTTTCTCATCTCAACTTGGCTCAGAACTTTATCTTTTTACAGCTTATGTTTCATGTAGGTCTGTAACAGAATGGCAGCACAATACTATGGCTCTAAATCCTTTCCATAGCAATCCTTTGTGAATAAACCCCTTTCACTCTAACCTGGTCTAAACAGTTACTTCTTCATCTTGAATGATTGGTTGTAACATGAGATTAACACTATAATATTTTGCTACTGCTGTAATGAAGAGGTGCCACAGAAAGGATACAGAGTTATAATATTGTCTTTTTCTGCCGATGACATACATAAGCTTAAAAAGGACAAAACTCTGGGCCAAAAGAGCATGAAAGGCCTATGTGTCATTTTAATTCCCAAAGTTAAGGCCCTTGCATGCTTGAGCTGGGATGAAAGTTTTACATCTGTTCATTCGTCCCTCTCTGTGTTTGTTCATGCTGTAGAGCCCTAAAATATTAGCCAAATGACAACTGAGGTATCAAATGACTCCTCTTCATAGTCAGAGTATCCTCAGGTCACACACACACACACACACACACACACACACACACACACCAAGGCCATACAGCAAACACCGTTTACAGGAATGCTGCATAATGCTGATATCAATGGAATGAAGTAAATTATGCCCTCATCAAAACTTTCATACAACTCTCTGAAAACTGGCCAACTGAACATAAATTTGAATATGCACTTGTGTTTCTACCTCATTCGGTGGTGGTGGAGACAGACAGGGAGTTAGGAAGCAAGATAGGTAGGTTGAAAGGTTGGTAGGCAAGCAAGGAGGGAGGGAGAGCAGTGGCTAGGCAGAAAAGTAGGTAGGTAGGTCAGCAGGTAAGAAGGTAGCCAGGCAGAGAGACAGGTAGGGAGTTGGGTGGGCAGGTAGGCAGGAAGGAAGGTAGGCATGGAGGATGGTAGGGAAGTAGGCAGGGAGATGGCTAGGAAGTATGTAGGTGCAGGAAGGCCTTTGACAGAGTCCCTAGAGAGGTGGTGAAGTGGGCAATGAGAAAGCTTGGCTTGGAGGAGTGGCTGGTTAGGGTGGTTATGGCCATATATGTGGGTGCTCGCACCCAGGTGAGAGTGAATGGAGATTTGAGTGATGAGTTTTCCGTTAATGTTGGTGTGCATCAGGGGTCAGTCTTGAGTCCCATGTTGTTTATCATGGTACCTGAAGCCCTTTCACGTGACTTTAGAAACGGACTCCCGTGGGAGTTGTTGTATGCTGATGATTTGGTGTTGATTGCAGAGAACGAAAGGGAGGCGGAGGAAAGGTTTAGGAAGTGGAGAGATGGTATTGGACACAAGGGCTTAAGGGTAAATGCAGATAAAACAAAAGTGATATCTAGGGTTGGTGGCGGCACTGTCAAAGACGAGGGAGAGTGGCCATGTGCAGTTTGCCACAAGGGCATGGGAAGTAATTCCATCTTGTGCGGTGTGTGTGATAAATGGGTGCATAAGAGATGTAGTGGTATCAGAGGTAGACTGCAAGATAATGCTGATTTTATGTGTACAGCGTATCGGGAAGAGCAGGTGGAGATTGTCAGACATGAAAGGATTGAACTCGCTGGTGAATCTCTTGAGTGTGTGGAAGAGTTTTGTTATTTGGGAGACATGTTGTGTGCTGGAGGTGGGGTTGTAGCTAGCTCTGTGGCTAGGGTGAGAAGTGGTTGGAAGAAGTTCAGGGAGCTCTTGCCTCTCCTGACATTAAGAGGACTCTCCCTACGTGCTAAGGGGTCTTTGTATGCAGAATGTGTTAGGAGTGTAATGCTGTATGGTAGTGAGACCTGGGCAGTGAAGAAGGAAGATATTCACTGGCTCAGACGTACAGAAATGACAATGATTAGGTGGATGTGCAGTGCGTCCCTGTGTCCAAGGCCTGGAGGGGCTGGGTTTACGATGGAAGAGTTGAGAGGTAGGATGGGACTGGAGTGTATTGGTGTTGTGATGAGGAGAGGTAGATTGAGATGGTTTGGACATGTGGAGAGGATGGGGGATGATAACTGGGTGAGGAAGGTGAGAAGTGTTAATATTGGGGGTGGGGTTATGAGGGGTAGACCGAGAAAGACATGGGACGAGGTCATTAAGTGTGACCTCAGGGTTAAGGGACTGAACAGGGAGGCTGCAATGGATCGTGCACCATGGAGAGTCGCCATTAGGTGACCAAGGCCGACACATGCAAGCATGTTGGAGCCTTTAAAAACGAAAATGAAACGAAAACGAAAAACTCTCCCTCCATTTCACACTCAGATTCCTTCCATATTCTTCATCCACTTTCTTCTTACCCTCCTTCACCAGTCTCTTCACCTCCCTTCTCCTGCTCACATATACCTCTCTCTTCTCTTTCTCATCTTCTCCCCTACCTCTACTCACTAGCCATTCACTATATGCCTTCTTCTTTTGATCCACAGCTCGTTTCACCTCATCATTCCACCATGCTGTCCCTTGCACACCCTTGCATCTCCTCCTCACTCCACAAACGTTTTTGTGAAGCTAGAATAAGTGGTGAATGTTTTTGGCGTATCAGATACAGCCAGGATTCCGGAGGTTTGAATGGTGAGTCAATGGAAGCATGGTCCATTGGACTGGGCAAATTTGGGCTCACGGGATGTTGCTACTCCTCACCCTGCCCTAGGGTGGGAAAGAAGGTCCATGTGATGTTGATGATGATGATGATGATGATGATACCAACCACTGAAAGGATTGCAGAGACTAACAGAGTGCTGCAAATCCTGAGATCAGTGTATAACAAAGAATCCACTATACGTGTCATGGATTTTACAAGGCCTCATCTTTGGGATCCTAACATGGCAACACGCAGCTACAGGGATGAAAGACAGGTGGGACAGAAGGGAAATGGAAAGAATATGAAATGAGTGAGACAAGAGGGGAATGAGACACATGATATAGGAGAGGGGTGAGGGTTGACAATCTGATGTTACAAGTCAGCATTCAAAATGGGGTGATCACAATTTTATGTTATTATAGTGAACAAAGTATTGATGTTATTGTACATACTCACTTTACCTTCTAACTCACAAAGGTTATTATGGCCTTCATTAACCATTTAAAAACTAAAGAGTCTTCAATGACATGTTAACTAATCCGGTGACATCAAGAATAAAATAAGATAGGGTTAGGATTCAGCCTTCATTAACCCCTTCACAAACAGAGATCCTGCCAAAGCAGAATAAAATAACTTAAAGACAGCAAGAAATAAAACAATAAGGGAGCCACAACACTGAATAGGTTAACCCCTAGACTATAATAATTTACTTCCTTTTTAGTTGACTCTTGCCATCTCCAATTGATTTTACACAGCTTAGGGGACTTTTAAACCTGGTGGGAGTAAATACAACCTTCTTACTATTTATGCTTTCTCCACACGATTATATTCAAATTGGAGGGGTTAAAGCCGTCATCAATTCCATCAGTACTAAGATGCTCTCCTGCCCTGAACTGGTTGCAGCAAAAATAAAATGACTCCCTCAGCACAAGGGGTCAACCTACTCACTCCAATATAATGTCCTTATTTTAATTATTGCTACTTTCACTGGCTGATTCTGCTTATGAGAGACTTTTCAAACTAGAGGAGTAAGATATATAGCTTTCACTAACCATTCCACAACTGTTACAACCTTTCTAAGCTGAACAAAACAGCATGGAGACAGCAAGAACAAAATAATACAGGTTCTTAGGAAATGGAGTTTGAATACAGGTGCAAGAAAGAAAAAAAAATAAAAGAAATAAAAAGATGAACAGAGATAGCTTTCATTAATTCCCTGAATATGAGTGATGTCCCTTTTAGTTCATTCCTGCTTCTACCAAACAATTTTGCTCAATGTAGGAGAGGTCTCTCAAACTGAAAGGGTTTGCTAAGGCTGCATCTAACCCCTACAACTCTTGCCTAAGCTGGGATTACAACATTTGAACATCAAAAAAGAAGGATACTCCACGGAGGAACGGGAGGAGGGGGTGCTGATGTAAAAAAAAAAAAAATAGTAATTTATCTCGATGTTTTCAATGTGCTATGCACTGTGCATTACATGTTGCTTTTGTGAAGTATCGAAAGTGTTGTGGGACCAATCTTTACTTCAATTCTTCAAATTTTACTCAAATGGAGACAGGTGAGGTGGCGATAGTACGGTTTCACAATGAAAGTGAATCACAGTGACTTATGTCAGTCCTGGACTGAACTGACATGTAAATCTGTGTTTCTTTCAAGATTTAATCTTATTCCTATATCTATTCCATAGTATTACCAGTTTTGCCTGAAAAATTCTCATGAAATGTAAAATGGGCAAAATTCCAGAAAATTTTAAAAATATTTGAAATTCCTCCCCATACAAGGATAAAAGGACGATAAGGGAGGACACGTCTGGAAAAATAACGACGCATGGCAGCCATATCCAAAGCTGAATAAAACTGCCAGGAGAACAGTCAAATTTACATCAAGGTCCCTAACTGTACTGCTTTTATCTGCGGCCACAACCTTCCCTTTATAACATTACCCACGGCAGTTAGATTTGCATGAAGATCCCAATTACATAGCTTTTTTTGGGGGAAGGGGGTTTACAATCATTTTCCAGAGCATGACTTGCAGCAGTCAAATTTCTATGAAAGTTTCCAACTGTCCTGCTGGGCAAAATGAGGATGAGACAAGGGTGGTCCACTAGAAGAATTCTTTCCCTGAGCATCATCACCATCTTCTTGTTCTTCATCTTGTACTACATCTTGTTCTGTACTGCTTCCACAGTCTGACTCCTCTCTGATGCTTTTCTGTGGGAGAGAAAATACAAATGAAAAAGAAAACAATTTATACCTAACATAACCACCACAGGTGGATCAGGGGTGTTGCCCATGCTGCCCAGCCAACACCCCTGTTTTATCACACTGAAGATTAGTAGTATACAGTACAGGCATAACCCAGTTTAATGATGCAACTGGTTAAGTAAAAACCCATCGTTAGGCGGGGTACTGTATCTCAGGGTAGATTTAACATGTAAAGTACAGGGATGCGTTTCTCAGCCTTGGGTTCTGCCCCAACCAAGTCCTAAACTCACCCAAATGAGTCCAAAAAACAAGTTCCTAGTTGACCTAGACCAACACATGGCTTTAAAACAAGCTAAACTAAGCCTAAAAGCAGTTTATAACTCACCTGAACCCAAAAAAAAAATCTGAAAATCATCAAAAATGTCTGGAAAAAAATCAAACTTAGTAAACCATACCCCAAAATGACAATGTTCACCCCACCTATGACTAAAACACATTAATCTAAGTCTAAAAACAGTTTATAAATCAACCTAAACACAAAATTTAAGTCTAAAATATCAAAACCAGTAACAAAAATATACAAAAACCATCGTTATACCAGGGTTTGGCCATCATTCAGCAGGGTAGAGTGGTATTTCTATACCCATCGTTGGGCCGGGATGTTGCATCTAGGGGTATCGTATCTCAGGGTCTGCCTGTACTCTAATACATATACTTTGCATCTTCTACTGGCTACCATGATTGTTTCTACAACAGAAATGTCATGCAGACCATCCACAGTTGACAGATGTTACTAAGGTTGCTGAGGGAAAGAGGATGCTAAACTCTCATTACTCTGAAAGGTGATATCGGCAACAACTCACAAATATTCCTGGATTCATCCCTGACTACAGCCATTACCTTTGTTAGAATACAGATACAGGAAATAAAAAGGGGCACCATGCATCTTCTTATGAAATCCCTATACAAGGTTGGCCATTACTGTAGTTTCCTCACATTCACTATATTGCACTCTCACATGTACTGTCCTTGTACACTTACTGAACTGCCCTTATACTTCTTGCACTGCCTAAACACACTGGATAACTCTCACATTTAATGTATTCCCATTGTGGTACTGTGTCTCCATAAGTAGGGCATCACACTGTCACTGCAGCCAACCATTTTCTGCCCAAGGGATGGTTCTGAAAGGCATCTGTATAGCTGGCCAATTCCCACTCTCAGATCATACTGCACAAAGGTATTTGTCTTCATCAACGATGGACAACAGTGCTGGCGAGGGATGCCTTCACATGGTGGCACCAATATAATCAAGTGGTCCAGTGCCCTTAATTCCTTCCCTATCCCCTGGAAGGATGATAATGAACTGCAGGAGACTTTGGACAACATCACCCTGCAGCCCACTAGGTTCACATCTAGATAAACCTGGGACCACAACATGAGAAACCCCTGGAAAATAAAAAATTCTCTCTACCTTTGTACAGGGGACGAAGTCGCGAGGTGTGTGTTGATCCAAGCAGCTTCCTCTCTCCAGACGTACTGGCACCACACACAGACATCCCTCTCCATCACCTCCTGTGGACAACAACAACACTGAAAACATCTTACAAGCAGTTCATGACCACATCAGAAAATTCCCCTATGATGATGGATGGACGCATGGACATAAAAAAACTTACAGACATCTTACAAAAAGTTTATCTGCACATCAGCAAATCACGATGGATCAAGTCTTATTACACATCTGAGTTTTCTTTTTTCCCAGCAATTTTCAGTAGCTGTTAGGAGATAATTAATTGGTTCTGGCACTTGACTTAGCTTCCAGTCCATTGAAAACATCAGATGTACCATGGCCCTCAGTATGGGGATTCCTTAACTCCTTCACTCCAATGATGTATTTCTAGTTTATTCTTGCTTCCTCCCAATCTTATTCAACTTACAAAGGTCTTCTTGTATGGAAGGGGTTGGAGATGGTGAAGGCTACCATTTTTTTCAATCACTCCAGTTTGAAAAGTCTCTTCTAAGCCAAACAGAATCACCAAAATGTAGAAATGTAGTCTGTAATATGTCATCAGACTGAAGGTGTTAAGATGAAGCATGGCATCATCTGATTTGATCTGATCTAGGGAAGGGGTATAATGAGACAGTGCATGGCTTAATAGTGACATTAGTGTGGTCATCAGCAGGGTTGGCATGATTTAAATCAAGTGATTTAAAACAGTGATTTAAATCATGATTTAAATCAGCAATTTTTGACATACAGTTTTTGTGTCATAAATGTCATACATATAAAAAATATTACATGCATAATTTCACAAAGTTTTATTTACTCATTTTCTCCCCAAAAAAATGCATTGCCTAGCATATGTTTATATCTTATTTATTAATATACTGTTATTGCCTCTTCCGCAGGGGTTGAGAGAATATTTTCGGCATTTGGTCTTGTCCACACAAATGTGCGAAATGTACTTGGAAATGACAAGGCAGGAAAGTTAGTCACTGTATTAAAGCACCTGAACCAATGAAGTATTATGCATATAGTGAAGTCCTGTATAGTGATGTATATTTACTAAAAACCATTTAATATACATAATACATAAACATAACAAACCAGTTACAGTTGAGCATTGTAGTTATTAAATGGAAAAATGTTCTTTAATAAAATTTAAGAAATATTTTGCAGTACAGTACCCTAAATCGAAATGTTTATTCTTTTTATTTGAAATCTTCAGGAATAATAATAAAATTTTAGTTTCAGAAAGAATAATTATAAAATTTATAATTTATTAAAACAGTAGAAAAAATATATAATTTTTTATCACTTCCATCAACTCAGAAATATTTAATTTTATCTTTTAAGGAGGAGCCATTATAACTTATGCATGTATGATTGTACTGTATGGTTTTGTTTCATTTATGTCGTCAGAGTGTAGTGAATTCTTGGCCAAGTAAAGGTGAACTAAAATACATGACATGTTACTTTATTTGTCCTTATCTGACATTCTGAATGTAGCTATGGTATTGTGGGACAGCATGAAATACAGCTTTATATACTGGTAAATTTTCATAGTTTCTCAAATGTATACAATTTGGTACATATTTTTGGAAACTTGGGATGTTATATATTTAAGACATTCATGACATTTATGACTGATTTAAATCACTGTCTTGTCATAAATCATTTATGACATGCTTTTTTCCAACCCTGGTCATCAGGGAGAAAAACAATGAGTGGGAAAATTAATCTATTTTACAGGCATTTTGCTGGTGGTAAAACAAACAAAATGCAAAAGATTGGTCCATGTTATTGAATCTATCTATTATTGTACACATATTGTATTACTTTAGTCAAATAAACAGTGCTCCCTAAATTACAACCATCAGGCATTTCCGTTCCTCCTTGACATACAGTATATGGTTCTCAATTTTCAACCTCCACTCCACTCCTAGTGGCAGGTGGTGGTGACCATCATCCACTCACTAGATGTAGTGCTGCCTACTTCTTCCTTAGCCTTTATCATTCTTTTTCTGTGCTCTGCCCTCCTCTCTTCCTATTTCTACCATCTTTCCTGTCACTTCTTATTGCTTTTTTTCCCTTTACAGATGACTTTACTTTGAGTGACAAACCAAATGGTTTCCTGTAAACAACACCAGGTGGTAACCATATAACCAAACCATACGTGCTCCCTACGTGTCAACAAGTGGGTTGGTGGAGGGTTAGTGCCCCTCCCCGTCAACAAATAACTCAGTGTCAAATGGCCACCCCTTACGGGATTAAAGCATCTGGCAATAGATAGACAGATAGATAGACTCCACAGGGCTTGCATTCCAATAATCCTGTGGCCACAACAGTAATGACACTACAGTATTTTTTTGTACCTACCTATTACTTGACACACATTCCTGTACCGAACCTATGTATTACTGTCCTTGACATTTAATTCTGTACCTATCTATCACAGTATTTGACACTTATATCTGTATCTATTTACCGGTACTGTTCATCCACCTATGGTATGTATGTTTTACATTAACTATGTACAGTACTAATATATCTATCACTATACCTATGTCTTCCCTGACAATTAATCATGTAAGGTACAGTATTTCTGTCGTCCTCCAGCCTGCAGTCCACCGAGTTCACATTGAGGTGATCCTGGGTGTACAACAACTACAACACCATCAACCCTCCACCCAGGCCATATCACAGCACTGTCCCTTATATGCTCCATCATCTTGGTATGCTACCTGTGCAATGATGGAACAGAATAAGTGAACAAGGAACGGAGAAAAATTTGAAAGGGAAGAAACTATTATAAACATGGTTCAAAATAATGGGGAAAAAAAAAAAAAATGCTGAGGAGAACAACTGTGCAGTCCAGCCCTGCCACTGGTTTCTCAAGTGAAATTTCAAATGACAGGTACAGTAGAGTATCGAGTGCATGAACAAGTGCACCGCGTTCAGCCAAAACAGGGCTCTGCTCCACCATGGCCCTTCCATCCATAGAGACCTGCCTGCACCACTGTTAAAATACTGTACCCAATCATAAATAACTCACTTCCTGCCCAGAGGAAAAAAAAAATCTGATTGCACAGGTATGATTATGTTTGGCTGGGAGACGTTATGGCTTATGACGTCATAATTCACTCATTTTTGCATACTGTATTTCAATCACTTACCAAGTTATTAAGCTCTGATTTTTCCTACAGTATATAAAGTGATTTAAATGGTCATTTATATAAAAAATGGTGGACAGAAGTATGCAATTCACATTAAAAAAGAAAAAAAAAAAGGAAAAAGCAGAAATTGCTGGTGAATCCACTGGGGTCTGCAGGTTAAAAATTATTCTGAATTTCTGAGGTGGCTGTTTATTGGGTGGGTTAAGCCCTATTTTATTTTTTTTTTTTTTTATTTTTTTTTTACTGCAAAAGCAACTAGCTAAAACGATCAACATAACTTTCCATCAATCAATTTGGTCTTAAAAGATAGGGACAGTGCTATATAATTATCAAAATAAAACACACACCAAATACATCCTAAAATAATGCCTTCTTCTTACATACCAAATAATAAAGGTTGAATTATTATGAGAAATGAAATAACTGCTGTCACTCAATAACGTAACCATCTTTTCTGTGTCCCACATTAGTCAGCCTTTATTACAAACTAAGATAACTAATTCTGAATGTCCTGTGTAATGAAAGCTGTGCATTTTTAACCTGAGAACGAGAATAACAATAAATGGTTTGGATAAACAGGAAAAAAAAAATAACATGGTGCCCCAGTTTTGTCCCCTTTGGCATACCATTTCCTGTCCTGTCTCCCCGCTTACTATTCATTCCGTAGACCATGACGTTCCTACTCTGCCATAAAAATACCAGCTTTTTCTGCCTGTGGTGTATATAAACTATCTGGCTGCCATGATCTGGGATACTGGGAGGCTGGGGATCACCGATGCCCCTTCCAAGTGGCTACCCTCATTGCACCATAATTTCCTTCCGCGTCACTCACAGTTCCTTCACCTGACCTTCAAAACACTGCCCTAGCACATGAATAACAAATTGTCTTACCTGTGGTGTGAGTGTGTAAGGACCTGTTCTGCTGCCACAGTCCGAAACTGACGACGGCCATGGGAGCACTCGCCTCCATCCCCTACCACTGTTGGACCCAAACTGTGCTCTTGTAAAACGCATATTTTGGCACCTACAGGCTCAAGTCCACTCTGCCAAGATTAGTTTACATACCATAATAGCGGCAATCACATCCACTGCTGTCAGAAAATACGCATAGTCTCAGTATTTACGGTTGAACATACGAGAAAGTGACCATAGGCAACCGAACTTGGACAACATCAAAGGAGCCGCCAGCATCCATACACGATCACACTCTCATATGACGTTATTTTCACTAACACAGCCACAGTAGCACATCGTATGGATTAATTCACGTACTTTATCAGCGCTAATTACCACAAAAGGCTCCAGTAAATAGACATAGTCCTGAGATTAACTGCTATAATTGTGAGAAGGTGGCGTGAGAAATCTTTGGCAGCTATGTTTGGCCAGGGGGCAAAACTGACAAGAAATTTATATTTTGCGAATTTCATTATCTTAAGGCTAATTTCCCTCGTTTACTGTACATATGCAGGACAATTAAAATAGCATGCACATTTTGAATGGTAGCCCCCAAAATAGCCCAATAATGACACAAGAGAGGGCCACAAAAATTAGTTCCCTCAAATGAATTACGTTTCTTACTTGCAAGAGTTGTATGTATATGGGTCCTGAGTTGTACATCTTGGCTAGTCTCAGACGCAACTCTCCACACCTTGAGGGTGACAAGGTTAGCGCTGGTCCAAGATTATGAGTTGGCTGTCGTCCATTGTGAAGTTCGTCAAAAGTGGAGGGATTGTGACAGACGACTTGTCTAGCTACACCAGCTCGGTATAGTTCTTGGCCTCGAAATCTATCTTCAAAGCAGATTTGTCAGACACTGACATCGTCGCTGTCGTTCTCCCGCGCTCGCTGAATGAGTGCAATAGCCATGCAACGTACAGTACGCGTGGATCTTCGTCAGCAACAGCCAACAGCAGGATATTTTCAGGGTGACAGAAGTAACTGTTATTGCTGAGTATTGAGCGAACGATGCTCTGATCCTCTGGTGACAATTCTCGCAATAGTTCCACCATATAGAAGAAATTCTTGGTGCCATCCCGACACAAGCTGTTCGCTCTCCCTTTGAACCAAGCTGACCAGTAAAAGTTGAGAATGAATGAAACAAGTCGTTTCAATACTGGAGATGGCTCTTCTGACGACATGTAGAGCCACAGTGTACGGTTGGCTTCAGTTAGCCATCTGGGTGGTTCAGTAGCCCTGGCTGCGCAGATGGTTTCAAAACTACGCCTTGGGCTCCTCCGACTTGCACTGCCAGACATGCACGGTGCAAGTATCTTTGCTGAGATCCTTCTCAGCTTCATCTGGTAGAGTGCAAGTTTTTCCACACACCCGTTCATAGTCTACAGTTGTCAGATCCTTTGGATCGAACTCAAGGGATCTACCCACTTCCCCTCTGGAGCCAGCTGGACCCGTCGTTGCACCGTCAGTGGCTTCAAAATACCGTCTGAAAACTACTTCGATGAGATGTAACAAACAGACAGGCCACTGTAATGGTCTCTCCAGCTGGGTTTCCAGCACATGAATCACCCCATTCTTCTTGCCAGTGTTTACGTTCGTGCCATCACAAACAATAGCTTTGCATTGATTCTGCTGAATCAGTCTCATGGACAACCGACATGATCTCCTTGGCGATATCCACTGCTTTTCCACTTTCAGGGGAGACATCATCTATGTAAGCGGCAGCAGGGAAGCCAGTTACCGAGTTGTGGTCTTCCTTGATGACCCTCTCACCATGAGGGGCTTTACTCAGAGTCTTGTCAATTTTACCATCAAAACCCAGACAAACTACCCTTGCCACGGAGGTTTGATGCTGTTGAACGGCAATATCCCTCCAGCATCTTCTTTGATGCCGAAGTTTGCTAGTTTCAAGTTTGTTTTCCTCAGCAAGAATACCTACGTCCTTCGGTGCAGCATTCACTATGGTCTGATACACAGTATAGTTCAGGATATGCCAAGCTATTCTGATCCTGCTTGCCTCTCTCTACTTCTTCAGTACCGTAATCATCATATTGATCATCTGATACATTACAACTAGTATCATCAATATCATCCCTACATGCTGTTCCTGCATCTTCTTCATCATGCATGGCTTCTTGAACTGACTTTTCATGAAGCTTCCTTTTCCTTTGTCTGTTTGCGGCGAGTTCATTTTTTGCTGTCTTTTGCTTGTCTACTTTGCCAATGTACATTTTCCTATAACTGTTTTGGTCCACCCAAAAGGGCCACTCTTCAGGAGGTATCTTGAAAGCCCTGGCTCACACTCAGACCTCTCTCGAGCGTCAACATTTTTGTAGCATTTACAGCAGCAGATGTCATATAGAACATCAAAGCTGGCCAACCTTTAAAAGCAGGTGCTTGAAGTCCTCTTGTATGCGGAGTATTTTCTTACCTCCTGAGCTGTTGTTATCAAGCGTTTCACACGGATGACTGTGTTCTTGTAGTCAATTATAGGAATATGCCTTCTCATATATTTCTACTATTTGGTCAGCAGTAGTTTCAGTGTGGGCTTGCGTGCTTGATAATGGATGTCATTCTGTGTTCTCTAAAGACATCTTTGCATGTAGGCAGCTGATGCACTGGAAGACTACGAGGTAAACCAAATACGGAATCTTTGACCTTTTCCCTCGCACTGCAGGTAGCCATCATTCCAACACAGGGTAAAATATGAACGCGAAAAAAAATATAACAACTGACAAGCACATCTCGTTTGAGTAACCGGTAACAAAGCCGTCAAATTCAATATTGTCACTATCAAAGCTGCCAAAGTTCGTATTATCGCTAAATTATTACTGCATTCATTCGGTACAAGCGTATAATCATATTGGTGGAGAAGTGTTGGCGGATTTTCAGTAATACAGTTATATTATGTGAAAATGGTGTTTCGGCCATCAAAATATCCATGTTTTGTTGAATTTAAATTTTTCGACCCGCCTTATTCCCAGTATCTTACACCCTTCCCAGCATCTTACACCCTTCTCAGCATCTTACACACCCTTCCCAGCATCTTACACACCCTTCCCAGCATCTTACACACCCTTCCCAGTCACTTACACCCTTCCCAGCATCTTACACACCCTTCCCAGCATCTTACACCCTTCCCAGCATCTGACATCCTTCCCAGCATCTCATACACCCTTCCCAGCATCTCACACACCCTTCCCAGCATCTTACACACCCTTCCCAGTATCTTACACCCTTCCCAGCATCTTGCACACCCTTCCCAGCATCTTACACACTCTTCCCAGCATTACATACCCTTCCCAGCATCTTACACCCTTCCCAGCATCTTACACACCCTTCCCAGCATCTTACACACCCTTCCCAGCATTACACACCCTTCCCAACATCTTACACACCCTTCCCAGCATCTTACACACCTTACCAGCGTCTAACACCCTTCCCAGAATTTTACACACCCTCCCCAGTATCTTACACACCCTTCCCAGCATTTTACACACCCTTCTCAGCATCTTACACACCCTTCCCAGCATCATACACCCTTCCCAGCATCTTACACACCCTTCCCAGCATCTGACATCCTTCCCAGCATCTCACACACCATTCCCAGCATCTTACACACCATTCCCAGCATCTTACACCCTTCCCAGCATCTGACATCCTTCCCATATCTTACACACCTTTCCCAGCATCTCATACACCCTTCTCAGCATCTTACACACCCTTCCCAGTATCTTACACACCCTACCCAGCATCTTACACCCTTCCCAGCATCTTACACACCCTTCCCAGGATCTTACACCCTTCCCAGCATCTGACATCCTTCCCAGCATCTCATACACCCTTCCCAGCATCTCACACACCCTTCCCAGCATCTTACACACTCTTCCCAGTATCCTACACCCTTCCCAGCATCTTACACACCCTTCCCAGCATCTTACACACCCTTCCCAGCATCTTACACACCCTTCCCAGTATCTTACACACCCTTCCCAGCATCTTACACCCCTTCCCAGTATCTTACACCCTTCCCAGCATCTTACACACCCTTCCCAGCATCTTACACACCCTTCCCAGCATCTTACACCCTTCCCAGCATCTTACACACCCTTCCCAGCATCTTACACACCCTTCCCAGTATCTTACACACCCTTCCCAGCATCTTACACACCTTTCCCAGTATCTTACACCCTTCCCAGCATCTTACACACCTTTCCCAGTATCTTACACACCCTTCCCAGCATTTACACACCCTTCCCAGTATCTTACACCCTTCCCAGCATCTTACACACCCTTCCCAGCATATTACACACCCTTCCCAGCATCTTACACCCTTCCCAGCATCTTACACACCCTTCCCAACATATTACACAGTATCGAAATAGGCAAAATAAATCGCTGAGGTCCTAAAAAGCCTCCTAATCCATCATGGTTATGTCGCACTTCTTATCGATGTATTGTGCACGTTGAACTTGGGTATCCTCTTGTGCATGTGAGTTCTTATTATAATCATCTTCTGTGTGTCACGTTCTTATGATAACCTCCTAAGCCTAGCACAGTTCTTGCCAAGTTTTAAGCTTAGCAGCTTTGAATCAGCGTATCAGAAAAAGCTTAGCGATTTTTGTGGAGTGATTAGGCAACTCTGGCATTTCCTTCGCACTGCGAGGCTGGGAGAGGAGCGGCTTACTTCGATGTGTTATTAACCACTGTTTTACTCAAATTTCAATTATATTTTCATCCTAAGCCTAATGATCAAGGTTTTGGAATGGGATAAAGGCCGTGAAGGTATGCAGTGTGTGATGTAGTGGAGGGAAGTGTGTAAAACAGGGAGGAAGGTGAGACGAGGTATCAGGGTGGTGGTTGTGGTGCTGATGTATCCATGGCAAGCAGCGGAGATGTTGTGGAGGGAGGGAGGAAGGTTATGAATGAAAGGAAGGAGGGATGGACGAAGGAAAGCTAAGAATGGAAGGAAGAAGAGAGGAGCAGAGGGAAAGAGAAACAGAAATAACGAAAATTATGAATGGAGAGAGAGAGAGAGAGAGAGAGAGAGAGAGAGAGAGAGAGAGAGAAAGAGAGAGAGAGAGAGAGGGGGGGGGAGAGGAGTGTGAGAATGGAGGAGTTGTGGCAGTGATGATAATGATGAAAATAGGATATCTGATTAACATAGGGCCGTACCAAGGTGTATTTCAAGGGTGGCCAGGTGTATTTCAGGGGTGGCCAGGTGTATTTCAGGGGTGGCCAGGTGTATTTCAGGGGTGGCCAGGTGTATTCCAGGGATGGCCAGGTGTATTTCAAGGGTGGCCAGGTATATTTCAGGGGGGGCCAGGTGTATTTCAGGGGTGGCCAGGTGTATTTCAGGGGTGACCAGGTATATTTCAGGGGTGGCCAGATGTACTTCAGGGGTGGCCAGGTGTATTCCAGGGATGGCCAGGTGTATTTCAGGGGTGGCCAGGTGTATTTCAGGGGTGGCCAGGTGTATTTCAGGGGTGGCCAGGTATATTTCAAGCTATCTAAAAGCATTTTCACACCGGCTTTCGCAGCATCTCCTCCTCAGCGATTTCTTTTTGATTATCACACGCTTAATATTCCCTTATATGATGCTAAGTTTCTAGCTAATGATAAGGTTTGCATCAGTAAGGTTCAAGAGGATGCTGAGGAACAATGTGCAAAATAAATCGCTAGGGAAGAGGAGCCACGACATCTCAGACACTTAGATTAGAACTCTTAGAAAAAATAAAATGTATAAGATGC
This sequence comes from Coenobita brevimanus, assembly GCF_032717465.1. NCBI lineage: Eukaryota > Metazoa > Arthropoda > Malacostraca > Decapoda > Coenobitidae > Coenobita > Coenobita brevimanus. The sequence goes on from NC_136965.1 coordinate 2,220,844, forward strand.
TTGTTGTGAAGGCGTGACGGGAGCCGCTGGGGTAGGTGTTCACGCAACGGTGGTAGGGAGAGAAATGAGGGTTTTGGATTATATATTGACTCTGGCCACGAATCTTTGGTGTAGCCGTCTGTATATAGGGTTATTTTGATCATGAGATCGATTAGTTGGACTTATTAAAGCTTTCGAAGTTTGTTAGAGGCGAAAAACAGTGAAGGTCAGTGTTGCCAGATCGTTGACTTGTCCAGCATCAAAGGTAGTTCAAAACATGCCTTCAAAAAGCAAAACAAACGAATCGCACCTTATTTTATGGAAGTTTTTAATAAAGTTCGGAGGTATTTCGTTAGTACACATCCTTTCAGATATTTTCCTCTACCACACAGTATCATATGTCATCATTGTACAGTGAACCAGGATGTGGCACCTTTGATGGCAGAGATGTATAGCGAATGAGTCAGTTATGAATCAACTGCCTCAATACCAAAGGACGAAACTTACCTAGGTTAAATTAATGGCGGCCCATCAGGTACAGTTTTTATGCCATGATGTTGCAGTCCATAAAACATCACACGAAAACCATCTTCAGTGTAGGAACTCACAGTCTTTTTAATATAATACAAACTAGATGCTGCTGATCCGAGCCGTACTCAGCACTGCTCGAGTCAGAGTACACTACAGACTTCAGGTAGAGTTGTTGGTAAGACGCCTCACTTTGGCTACTGAGAAGGGTGATAAAATTTGGCAGAATGATTTATTCACAACCAGTTTTATGCTCCCATACCAGCCTTAATTCTTCCCATTGATGTGGCTGCACGCGCCAGAAAAAATGTTCCCAGTAATGAAAGAGCATAATATAGCAACAATGGAGTCTTGGAAAAAATTTCGCTATGCCAAATGGCTAGCAAAAATCTTGGGAATATCCCCTGCCCCCCTTGGCTGGGATGTGGGGGAGGGGATGATGTGACGTCATTGCTGTAAAGATGCCATGTGTCAATAGAACCTTCTCTTGCCCTCAAAAACTATCATGCACAGCACCTCCCATGGCCAGAATATACGATTCATCATACTGTTTATTGCTTTTCCTGATGTATAAAAGGAAAACTACCAATGCATAAGCTTCAGATATAACCACTTTATTATCCCTTTCGTGAGAACCTAATTACCTGCGAGGTGTGGAGTTCCCAATTTATGGTTATTATGGCTAGATCTACAGCTTATTATTTATCTTATCAACAGTTTTTTGCTAATTTTTACCTCGTTCTTGCAATAATTACTTAACTCTATCATAGTTCTTACAAATTTTTGTGATTAGAGACTTTCAAGCGTCTTCTTAGAACACGTTAAGCGATTTTTGTGTCGTGATTTGGCAACTTTTAAGTTTCTGTTGCACTGTGAGGCTGGAGGAGGGACTGTCATCGGAGTGTTATTACCCCTTTTCTGACCCATATCTCAGGTATGTTTCCATTCTCAAGTATTTAATCATGGGTCTGGAATGGCATAAAGGCCATGAAGGTATGCAGTGAGTGATATAGTGGAGGGACGCGTGTAAAACAAGGGATGAGGTGAGATGAGGCGTCAGGGTAGTGGTGGCGGAGGCTGCGTATCCATGGCAACCAGCGGAGATGTTATGGAGTGAAGGATGAAAATCAAGAATGAGGCGATGGAGAGAGGGATGAAAGTAAGTTGCCGAAGGAGAGATGGAGGAAAGATAAGACTGGAGACATGGAGGAAAGATAAGAATGGAGACATGGAGGAAATATGAGAATGGAGGAATGAAGGTAAGTAAAGAATGGGCGAAGGATGGAAAATTATGCAAGGAGAGAGGGATAGCTGAAAATGCGTCTCCCAGTTACCAGGATGACCGATGGAGGTGTGATGGATGGAGGAGGAAGATGGAGGAATTAAGAAAAAGAAAAAAAAGGCAAGGAGAGAAAGGAAAGGAGGGAAGCAAGGGGGAATGAAGGAAATATGAAAATTGAGGGACAGGAGTGTGAGCGGATGGGCGTGACGCTGGCCAGAGATGATGTTATTGTCTTGTCCTCCATCTTGCTACAGAACCGTACTTTCTTTAGCATAGGTTGGTACTTGAACATGGTGCTAGTCACGAAGAAGTTCTAGGGAAAGTATGCAAGGCCAGGGTATTGTCTAACTGTGCCACTGAGCTACGGGGAAGATAACTTGCAGAAAGATGAAAAACTCCACCAAGTTAACCCCTCCTATTCGGTGATCCATTTTAAATTTTCCTCCTGCTAGCCTCGAATAGGAGATATATTTGAGATGAGGGCTTACTGAAGAACAGATCTACCCTCTCCTGTTTTAATGTCGTCCTCAGGCCAAATATAACCGTCTGAGAGTTGCAATAATACAGTGACAGGGACGGCATTGAAGAGATGGGTGAAGGCGAATCCGCTAAAGGACTTGACAGATGGCCGCCCTAATTATGGGATTTCATTGATTCGCGGAAAGATCTCTCATCAAACAGGGTAATGGAGGCTTTCTATGGCCCCTGTCGTTAAGAAAATCTGCCTCAGGCTCAATAAAACGGCTAGGATATATTCATTTTTTTTCATTCATCATCCAATCCTACGTTGCCCCATAAGGAGCGTAGGAGCCCGGGGCTAGGCAAGTTGGTCCTGACTTTTAAGATGAGAGTGACCAGCCTCACTCATCCCTGAGTGGCATTACGTGAGCAATAAACCCCAACCATCCCTTGGATATAAACCTGCACCGGCTCAATCCGACTGGAGCTCCGTAAGTACCCACTAAACCACCGGACGCCAAAATTTGGTTATATGGTTACCACCCAGCGTGGTAAATGGTTTCCTGGTGTACAGGAAACCATCTGGCATGTCACTCAGTGTGAAGTCACCCACAGGCAGAAAGAAGAGGAAAGAATGAAGGAAAGAAAGACAGAAGAGGATGGAAGGAAAGAAGGATGGAGAAGAGGAAAGGGCAGACACCCGGGAGCAGCACCACATCGAGTGAGTGGATGGTGAGCTCCCCCACCTACCACAACGAGAGTAAAATGAATACAAGTTGGACGCCGTTCGAGAAGGGGGGTAGCGCCAATGTAGGTCACTCTTGCTCCTTCACTCACCTCGCTCATCTATATTTCTCCACATCGCCCATTTTTCTCTATTTCTCCACATCGCCCATTTTTCTCTATTTCTCCACCTCGCCCATCTTCATCTCTACCTCACCCATCTTTCTATATCCCTTCACCTCGCCCATCTTTCTCTATTTCTCCACCTCGCCCATCTTTATTCCTCCACCTCGCTGATCTTCATCTCTCTCTCATCCATCTTTCTATATCCCTCCACCTCGCTCAACTTTCTCTCTCCATTTCCTCTATCATCGAGTCCAGTCCTCGTTTGGAAAAAGTAGCTTGTAGGTGGGGATTAAGGAACTCACTCCAGATATTTTGGGAGAGACTGTACCCTCCAGTTTGGTCTAAAATCCCATCTCTCCATCTTAATGTCGAGTTCTATCAGTAAATTAAAACTAGAATATGATGCTAGTCACGAAGTGCTGTGGAGAATGTTTTGCCACAGAGCTACGTGAAATAAGCAGCAAAAGGACAAAAATCTGGTGAGAGAGAGAGAGAGAGAGAGAGAGAGAGAGAGAGAGAGAGAGAGAGAGAGAGAGAGAGAGAGAGTCCTGAAGTCATCTCGATATTCAGAACTTGCCTATGAAGTGAAAAGATCGGACAAAATACCTCCAGAGAGAGAGAGAGAGAGAGAGAGAGAGAGAGAGAGAGGAGAGTCCAAATTTCCCGCCAAAGTTCTTGACATTGGGCGAGGGGGTTGCCGGCTGTGGCTATTTCTTCAACTAATAGGCCAAAACCAAAGCTAAATAATATTACTTGTTGGTTTTATAGGTAGATATAATATTAATGGAGTGTATTGGAGAAGGATTTAATCAAGAATGTGTAAATAAAGGTTAATTATGGACGATGAAATGAAGGAACGTATGGTGCTATGATGGAATGAGGTACTACTGCTACTACTACTATTACAACAACAACTACTACTACTACTACTGTTCAACTGGGGTTACAATTACTGCTACTACTACTACTGCTGCTGCTGCTGTTCATATTGGGATACTACTACTACTATCACTACTGTTCATTTGAAGATACAGCTACTATTACTACTACGGCTGTTTATATGGTGCTACTACTACTACTACTACTATAATTACTACTACTGTTCATATGGAGATACAACTATTACTACTACTACTGTTCATGTGGAGACACTGCTACTATTACTACTGTTCGTATGGGGCAGCTATTACTACTATAACTACTACTACTGTTCATTGGAGAGACAACTTCTACTACTACTACTGCTGTTCTTCTGGGGATACTATTACTACTACTGTTATTCTGGGGATACTATTACTACTAATGATCTGGGGATACTGTTAAATCTACTACCCTTCTGGGGATACATTACCACTACCACAACTAATACTGTTCATCTGGGGATACTACTACTACGGCTACTACTATTACTACTACTACTACTACTACTGTTCGCCTGGGAACACTACTACTACTATTACTACTAATTTGGTGGGACGGTCTCATATTTTAAATGTGAGATCTCCGTTGGACGTTGTAGATTATTCAGTGTTATAAAATTTTGTCCTTATTATAATTACAATTTAACTTATTCATGACTGTTCAAGGTGAGGGTGTTCATAAAATGTTCTAGAGTATTCAAAATTATTCTAGATAGGGTGTTTTGTGTATCATAGAAGGTTGTAGATCATTCAAGATCATTAAATTTGAATCACTGGCGTTATGTAGTAGTTGTTGTAACCCCCAGGTCATCTGAAATGTGAACTCAGTGGACTGCAGGCTTAAGCTGCCCTTCTTTAGTCCACCATCCTTCTTTCGGGGGATAAGGAAGTATCTGAGGGACGTTTGTATAGCCAGGAGGTAGAGTATTGGTTATATCGGGGTCATCACATGATGGCAGGGGGGGGGACTGTTATGGCGGACGGTTTGAATTTTGAAAAGTGCCAGACGTTGCAAACTGAAGAGATTATCATTTATAGTATTAAATCCCTTTGAATTACAGCAGTCGATGAAGTATTTTGAATTTCTAAGTCATTCCAGTTGTAATAAACATAAAACTGTTCTGTAATTTTGCGTAAATTTGGAAATAATTGAGTTTGGCACGATTTTGATTCAGGCGGGAAGTTTTGGCGGGGAGTATATAAACCAGGTGCGCGACATTCACGCCTCAGAATGATGGTGATAATTGTGAAGTGAGGATGTGCTGTCCTGGGTCGTCTCCTCCCCCTCTGCCTTTTCTTGTAAGTAGTTGTTCATGGCTTTTAGTTATAGGGTTTATAAGAAGAGTATGTGGAGATAATAAGGTGAAGTTAGAATCAATATAGGATAGCTATTTCGAGAAGCAGGGACTCCTGAGGAATAATGTTGCATGATCGTGTTGATGTGCAGTGCCCTAGGCTTTTGTACGGGATATTTCTGCTGTGAATTAGGTGAACAAAAATTAAATGAAGAAAAATGGGTGAACTGATATGCCTGGAAACAAACCAAGGAGTCCTAGGTTTTGCAGTGCTAAGTTGAAGCAAGTAGCCTTGGCTAGGAGTGTTCATCTGACATTTCATACTTTAATGATTTTCATATAGAAATTTTTGGGAAACTGGCCTTCCATTTTTTTTTTTGCCTATTTCAGTTTTCATAATTGGTATAGGATCAACAGGCCTACCAGATTTATATGCAAGAAAACCAAAGGCCAGGATTTACATGGTACCTTATATATTTTGAGATATTTGCGGATTTACTAGTTTATGAGTACATTGCAATGGAGCATATAGGTACAGTGTTTTGATTTACTTGTTTTAAATTTTGCCACCGTAACTAGTTTGCCTGGTAGTGCTGTACCTGGCAAACCGATTGACACCAAAAAATCCAACAAAATGTGAACGTAAAGCCGGTGGACTTTTTTGTGTCCGCCACCATGCATTCGCGGGATTGGGAAGGAGTTGAATATAACCAATGAATCCACCCAGTTGTAGGCAACCAGTGCCACCACAGTAAGGCGTCCCTCAAGCACCGGACGTTTGGTTTTGTCGGGAAAGGTCTAGTTTCGCAAGGAAAGGGGTCATTTTTCGGAAAATACATTTCTGATAGCTAGTCAGGTCAGGTGCGGGTAAGGGGATGGGTCTGTTATGATGTGGCAGGGGTAAATCAGCTCTGCTGTCGGGCCCTGCTGTGGATGTCACTGATTGCATTGCGCAGTTGACCCTTGTGCAGTGTGGGGCGGTGAGGATCTGTCCGTTCTCTCCGTTGGGGCTAAGATGCGAATGTGTTTGGATGAGTAAATGGGGAGTGTGTCGTCCTGTCTCGGCTATCTCCCTTTTCTTGGGGGAAGCAGCCTAGGTATATAGACAATATATAGACATTTCTTGATCCAGGAAATCTGACAGCCACGTTGTAGACCATATCATTCCAAACTAATAACCTGCCAATACTAATCCTTGGCCGCCAAAACCACTTACTTGCCCAAAACACTCCCGCCAAACCCAATCACTCACCAACTAATCCTTGCCCGCCAAAACCAGTCTTCCTGCCAAAACTAATTTCCCGCCAAAAATCATCCGCGACTAATGCTTTCCCACCAAAATTAGTCACCCGCCAATAGTGCTTTCCCGCCAAAACTAATGACGCCAGTACTAATTCCCGCCAAAACCAATTACCTGCCCAAAGCTCCCTCCAAAACCAATCACCTGCCAATATTCTTTTCCCGCTGAAACCAATCACCTGTCCCAAACTCCCGCCAAAACTAAACTTCCCGCCAAACCCAATCACCCACCAACTAATCCTCGCCAAAATCAGTTCATGCCAAAACAAAATTTCCCGCCAAAATCAGTCTTCCTGCCAAAACAATTTACCGCCAAAATCAATCACCTGCCACTATTAATCCTTTCCCGCCAAAATCAGTCACCCGCCAGTACTAATCCTTTCCCGCCAAAACCAGTCACCCGCAATAATCCTTTCCCGCCAAAACTAATCACTCGCCAGTATTAATTCTTTCCCGCCAAAACCAACCACGCTAATACTAACCTTTTCCCGCCAAAACCAATCACCTGCCCAAAAACTTTCCCGCCTAACCCAGTCACCAACTAATCCTCTCCCGCCAAAATCAATCACCCGCCATTTAATCCTTTCCCGCCAAAATCAGTCACCCGCCAATACTAATCGTTTCCCGCCAAAACCACATCACCTGTCCAAAACATTTTCCCGCCAGAACTAAATTTCCCGCCAAACCTAGTCCCCCACCAGCTAATCCTTTCCCTCCAAAATCAGCCTTCCTGCCAAGAAATTTCCCGCCAAAACTAATCACTCGCCAGTACTAATTTTCCCGCCAATACTAATCATTTCCCGCCAAAACCAATCACGCCCAAAACATTTCCCGCCATATCTAAACTTCCCGCCAAACCCAATCACCCACCAACTAATCCTTTCCCGCCAGAATCAATCTCCCTGCCAAAACAAATTTTCCCTCCAAAATCAGTCACCCGCCATTAATCTTCCCGCCAAAACCAGTTACCCGCCAACTAATTTTCCCGCCATAACCAATCACCCACCAACTGATCCTTTCCCGCCAAGACCAATCACCCGCCAATTCTAATTCTCCCGCCAAAACTAAACCATTAGTTTTAGCGGGAAAGGATTAGTATTGGCGGATGATTGGTTTTAGTGGGAAATAATTAGTATACAGTAGGGTGATTGGTTTGGCTGCACTTTAGTTATTTCTAATGATGCAATATCTAACCTCGCCAGATCAAAAACGTGTCTAATAATGCAATATCTAACTTCTCCAGATCAAAAATGTGCCTAATGATGCAATATCTAACCTTGCCAGATAAAAAAAAAAATGATAATTCTATATCTAACCTCTCCAGATCAAAAACATATCTAATAATGCAATATCTAACCTTGCCAGATCAAAAATATCTAATAATGCTATAATTAACCTCGCCAGATCAAAAATGTGTCCAATAATACTGTAAATTCTCCAGATCAAAAGTGTCAAATAAATCAATATTCAACTTGTTCAGATCACAAAAACTTGTCTAATAAAGCAATATTTAACTTGTTCAGATAAAAAATGCAACTAATAATGCCTTATCTAACCAGATCCATAATGCGTCTAATAATTCTATATCTAACCACCAGATCCATAATGTGTCTAATAATAGCTATATCTAACCACCAGATCCATAATGTGTCTAATAATGCTATATCTAACCACCAGATCCATAATGCGTCTAATGCTATATCTAACCACCAGATCCATAATGCGTCTAATGCTATATCTAACCACCAGATCCATAATGCGTCTAATGCTATATCTAACCACCAGATCCATAATGCGTCTAATAACGCATCTAACCACCAGATCCATAATGCGTCTAATAACGTATCTAACCACCAGATCCATAACACATCTAATAATGCTATATCTAACCACCAGATCCATAATGCATCTAATAACGCTATATCTAACCACCAGATCCATAATGTGTCTAATAACGCTATATCTAACCACCAGATCCATAACGCGTCTAATAATGCTATATCTAACCACCAGATCCTTAACATATTCTAATAACACTGTATTTAACCACCAGATCCATCAAAAATGTGACTAATAATGCTGTATCTAGCCACCAGATCCATAAAGTGTCTTAATACTCTGTCTGACTTCTCCAGATCAATAATGGTGCCTAGTAATGCTATTTTTAACACCGTATTAGTGTTGAATGCTGTACGAGTATCAACATCTCCAGATCTAAAATGTTTAATGATGTTATGTCTGACTTTGTAAGATCGAAAATGTCTCTTAATGCTGTATCAGATTTCATATAAAAAATGTTTGCCTATGCTGTACCCATCCAGATCAGCAGTGTTTTCAAATGATGCTAATGCTGTATCTAACTTCCCGATCAAAAGTGTTGCATGCAATATCCAAGCCAATAGAAAATGTCTCCTGAGCTGAGTAAATAGTGTGTTGGTTGCAGTGATAAAACCAAAATTGGTCATTGGAGTGAAAGGGTTCATTGCAGTGGCTACAGCACCCAAATTTGGCTTAACCACTGATGTGACGATGTACAGTACATTATACTGTCTTGACTCGGTTTTAATAAGTAATTTCATGCAGTAGTAAGTATAGAAATAAACCAGAGGAATGAGACCAGAGAGAATGCTTACAGTAAGAATGGTGTGTGTGTGTGTGAGAAAGATAAGATGAGAAAGACAAGCTGATTTGAAGAAAAATGGGTATACTAGATATACCCATTCAAATTAAATGTATTTATCACATTACAGTACCAGTCAACAGAAATCTGATACCCAAGGACTGATCTTTGCATTTCTGATCTCCTTGGTTTTCCTTTTCCAGATTATGGGACGAGATGAATAGCCTACTAAAGCATCAAAGGAGTGAAGATCGACCAAGTATTGCGTAAGAAGAAACCGATGATGTGACCCTAGGTTCATTTGAGTGTAAGCCCAGTGGACTGCAGGCTGATCCAACTGATGTGTAAGTGGTATTACCTCATGTTACTTACCCCTTCCTGTAACCAGGTGATTTTATTCAGCTAATGAACATTCTAAATGCCAAACTGCAGGGTAAGCAAAACTCTGCTTCATTTATGCAAGAAAGTAAACATTTGGTTCTTCAAACTCTAGTACCTGCATTAGCTTGTGTACAGTGCTATAATGTATAGTGTACTTTCAGCAGATAATGTTTAGCACTTGGAGTATGAACAGCAACTCACACCAGAACATTATCATTTGCCTACTTAATACATGTATATTGTCTTTTTGTGGTTTAATTTATTGTTGATTTAAAAACTTTAGTAGGTAATGGTTAATACCTGTGTATACAATACAGTACTGATTTGTATAATACTATGATGTACCTAGTGAACCAGGGATGGTATATAATGAAATTAAGATGATTCTCTAAATTAGTATGTTGTATAGGATATACTGAATGAACATCGGTTTTAGTGAATCTTCTACTTAATGAACTTGGAAAGGTATGTAATGAAATTAAGATGATTCCCCAAATTAGCTTGTTGTATGGGGTTTACTGAATGAATGTCAGTTTTAATTAATGCAATTTTCCCCCCCAAATTAGGTTATGTAGAGGGTTAACTGAGCAGTTCTCCCATTTACTTCATTAAATAGTTTATACACTGTCATTATTTTACTCTAGGTTCTGACGGTTATGATTTTTGCAGATTTGGCCAATGGAGTGCTGGCAGAAATTACACAAGCTCAGTTTGTGGCCAGAGGTATTGCATGTGTGAAGATGAGCTGGCCATTAAGTAGCTTCAGCACAGATCACTCTCCTCACCCAGCTCACCAGTAGGAGCTCCATACAGGACCCAACACGCCACTGGGAGCCTCATATAGAACCTAACTTCACCCAAATGAGGACCATCCACTCCTTTAAAGTTGGTAACATTCTTAGGACTTGTGTTATGTATTTTGGAAACTACCATGATTGTGTGTGTAGTGCGTCCCTGAATGCGAGTTCTAGGGGGATTAGGATTACGATTGAAGAGTTGTGAGGAAGGTGGGACTGGAGTGTAATGGTGTTATGGGAGAGGTAGATTGGTTTGTTTTGGGCTGGAGTGTATTAGTGTTATGAGAGAGGTAGATTAGGTTGTTTTGGGCATGCTGAAAGGGTGAAGGATAACGAGTGGGTGAGGAATGAACGTCGGGTAGTCATAGAGTGTGGCTTCAGGGATAAGGGACTGAATGGGGAGGCTGCCAAGAGATTGAGCAGCATGGTGATTTACCATAAGGTGTCAGGCCAATACAGGCATGGATGTTGGAGCCTTTAAAAATGATACGATATGATGACATTGTTCTCATAATTTTGATCCTACCTATTAATAGGGAATATTTAGAGGAATTGAATTTCATTAACTTGGCCTCACTGATGTTCCAGTCTACAGTTGCTCCCCTACTAATGAACTTGAGCTTTTTTACTTTCAGAGATAGATCTTTTAAAATATTAGCTACCTGGTACAGTATTTATTTCTTCCTGACTGAAAATATTGCACATGGTAAATACCAGTACTGTCTTAAACATAATGATAGGGATGTGTTTACATAAAGCAGTTGGTACTGCAGTGGTATTTCACTTCTTGTTATAATGCTCAGTGATTTGTGCATATGGATATTAGGATTCTGGTGTTAGTGAATTTCAGCTTATGAACGTTTCAAGTAATGAAGAAGCTCATTCTCAGTTGAATTCACAAGTAAGGGGTATTTGTGTTGGACTTGAAGTATTTGTTTTGTCTTGGTAGAAATAAAAGTTATGACAAATTTCAATCATTGCTGTTCAGACACATTTACTTAGCTGCTTTCTTGTCAGATTTGGGTTTCATAATATTTTTTGCAGCACTGTAAGTCTTATAGTTTCGTTTCGTTTTTAAAGGCTCCAACATGCTTGCATGCGTCAGCCTTGGTCACCTAATGGCGGCTATCCATGTTGCACGATCCATTGCAGCCTCCCTGTTCAGTCTCTTAACCTTGAGGTCACACTTAAGGACCTCGTCCCATGTCTTTCTCGGCCTACCCCTCAACCCCACCCCCAGTATTAACACTTCTCACCTTCCTCACCCAATTATCATCCCCCATCCTCTCCACATGTCCAAACCATCTCAGTCTACCTCTCCTCATCACAACACCAATACACTCCAGTCCCATCTTACCTCTCAACTCTTCCATTGTAATCCCAGCCCCCCCGGACCTTGCACGCAGGGATGCACTACACATCCACCTAATCATTTTCATTTCCGTGCGTCTGAGCCGGTGAATATCCTCCTCCTTTACTGCCCAAGTCTCACTACCATACAGCATTACACTCCTAACACATGCTGCATACAAAGACCGCTTAGCACGTAGGGAGAGCCCTCTCAGTGTCAGAAGAAGCAAGAGCTCTCTCAACTTCTTCCAACCACTTCTCACCCTAGCCACAGAGCTAGCTCCAGCCCCACCTCCAGCACACAACAAGTCTCCCAAACAACAAAACTCTTCCACACACTGAAGAGATTCACCAGCAAGTTCAATCCTTTCACGCCCGACAATCTCCACCTGCTCTTCCCGACACGCTGTACACATAAAATCAGCATTATCTCACAGTCTACCTCTGATACCACTACATCTCTTGTGCACCCATTTACCACAAACACTGCACAAGATGGAATTACTGTACTTCCCACACCCTTGTGGCAAACTGCACATGGCCACAGTCCTTCGTCTTTGACAGTGCCGCCACCAACCCTAGATATCACTTTTGTTTTATCTGCATTTACCCTTAAGCCCTTGTGCCCAATACCATCTCTCCACTTCCTAAACCTTTCCTCCGTCTCCCTTTTGTTCTCTGCAATCAACACCAAATCATCAGCATACAACAACTCCCGCGGGAGTCCATTTCTAATGTCACGTGAGATGGCTTCAAGTACCATGATAAATAACATGGGACTCAAAACTGACCCCTGATGCACACCAGCATTCACAGAAAACTCGACTCAAATCTCCATTCACTCTTACCTGGGTGTGAGCACCCACATACATAACCACAACCACCCTAACCAGCCACTCCTCCAAGCCAAACTTTCTCATTGCCCACTTCACCATCTCTTTCTCATATGAGTGAAATTATGGAACTTGATCCATTACACTGAGCATCTCGTTGCCAGCTCATATTTCTGGATGTCTACACATGAAAGACGAATAAATTTTTGTAAGATGGTGTGCTGGTATTGCTGGTTGGTATGTGATAGGTAGGATAGTGATATGATGATACTAATGACTGATTTGAAGAGTGTTGGTCATAGTTTGATGATTATGGTAAGAGCTACATGATGATGGTGTGTTGCTATAGTGATAATGGTGTGATATTTACACAGTACTAAAGGTGATAATTGTGTTGCAGGAGTGACAAGCAGATACATCATTGAGCTTCTCAGCTTGACGGCGTCCAATTAACCATCTCGCCTGTTCCATGGACCATTTTTCCCAGCTGTATGATCACCTCAAGTCCTGCCCCATGGAGAGATAATCAAGGTACAGCAAATTCTTCATTTAACAGTATAGTAATGTTTTTACCTGATAGCTCAGGTAGTAATTTTTTAATTCTTTGGCTAACATTACAGGTAGTCACTATTTCCATAAAGTATGTAAGCTAAATTTGAGGTTAGTTGGAACTAAGTGCAAACAAAAATATTTACTAATACACCTAGACATTCCCCAGTGTACTTCCCCTTTGTATGTTTAAAAAAAGAAATGGGGTACTATGTGTAGTAATGTTTTTAGAGATTATGTAGTAATGTTTTCAATAGAATAAACCAGTACAGCAAAGGGGACTGCTCGTACTGTTTTTTTCTGTAGGTTATACTTGTATATGATTATTTTTCTCTTGTACCCATGATTTTTTTTCCAATTTTTTGTTCAGTACAGTATCTGTTTTTCTCTTACAGGTAATGTCTTAAAATGGTGATAACATCTTGGCGTTGGAACTTGGTGTCACCAGTGGTGAGTGTTGTGCTTTTAATTTATTGGGTCATATTTAAGTGGCTTTGGAGATTCATACTTCGTTTTCCAAAGTGAATTATTTTGCATTTAACATCTTAATAGCCTTTTGTATAACATTAATGGCTTTGATGATACATAACACCTCGATATGTGGTATTCTGCACTTAATAAATGATAGAAAGTATATTAGCAATATAAATAATTTGAATTGGAAAGTTAGCCTTCCCAAGTGATTTATTCTTCACATTGCACTTAATAAATGATAAAGTATATTAAAGCAATATAAATCATTTGAATCAGAAAGTTAGCCTTCCCAAGTGATTTATTCTTCACATTACACCTTATTATCCTTCTTGTTACTGATTGAAGCTTTGTTCAAATTAAGATGATTTAATTAACTTGAATAAGGTCTTTTGTGGGATTTAATTTTCTTATTACATCTTAGTATTCTTATTTGATCCTGATGCAAACTATGCATATATTAAGATTATATAAATAATTTAAATGAGATAATTAAGGTTTTCCTGGGTGATTTATTTTCTTGTACATTACTGATGCAACCTGTCCATATTAAGACTAAGTTATGCAGCAAATAATGTGTAAAAGTTGAAATAAATCATTAAGCCTCCAATGTCACTTGAGTATGGCCTATTAACCCATAAACTGCAAACCAGATGCTATGATACAGGTAGTCTCCTATTTGAATAAAGATCAAGTTTGACAAGACATTATGTAAGAGTTCTCTTTCTTGTGGCCCCAGGCATATCTGAACAGAATCCTGCTGGACTGCAGGTTGAAGTTGCCATTCCCCTGCAACCTGATGTTCTCCTCTGGGAGAAGTAGGAGGGAGTTAAATAATTACGTAACCAGGCAGTGGAGCGATTTGGTTATATCATTGACAGCATGAAGTTGTTTATCCCTAAAGGGGCCAATTGGATTAATTCATTCAAAGAGAAAAATATCCATAGAAAGGTTTACTTTGAGAGAGATGTGCCAAGATGAAAATCCAGAAGTCCTGTATATGTTGCCACCCATTTTTACTGAATGTTCTAAATACAAAAATAATAAAGGGTTTTGTAAGGTAATGTTCTATATTTTGGCATGCAAGTAAGGATGGTTCTATTACTTAGAGGAGTAGCGATTTTGATCTGTTACAATTAAATTAACTAGAACACTAATGCAGCAGTTTATGGGTTAAATTTGTGCATTGAATAATGATGTTTAAGTTTTTGCTTTGCTTTACCTTTTTTTTTTACATTTTTTATTTGAATATATCCAAGGGGTGATTGGGTTCTATTGCCCATGTAATGCCACTCAGGGATGAGTGAAGTTGGTCATTCAGATCTAAAATGTCAGGACTAAGTTGCCTAGCACCGGGCTGTTATGCTCCTTTTGGGGCAACATAGGATTGGATGATGGGTGGTTTTTTTTTTTTTTTTTTTTTTTTTTTTTTTTTTTTTTTTTCCTATGAACATGTACAGTCAATGGTAGAAATTTGCTTCATTTTTCCCTCTGATGACATTGAGATTGTGTAACATTGTATGGCAGTCAGCTTAATGATTAATTATATGGAGAGAATGGAGGATGACAACTGGGTGTGGAGGGTGAGAGCTGTGAACTTTAACTGTACAGTTATGAGATGTAGACTGAAAAAGACCTGGTCATACTGTTTGACCTCAAAGATAAAGGACCGAATAGAGAGGATGCTAGAGATTGAGCAGGGTGGAGGGCTGTCATTAGGTGACCAAGGCCAATGCCTGTTGCATCTTAGAGTTAATTACTGCACCAGTAATGTGTTTTAATAGGCATATATAATTTTTTATTGACAGCTTATGGTAAGTTTCTCACTTGTTAATGGAATAAATCTGATATAATTGTGTTTTATAACCATAAGCTATATCATTTATTGACTGGTGTAAAGAAGACTTCTAACATGTAACAGACTAATTAGACTCATAACAAATGGTTGAAGCAGATTTGTGCTGTTGACTGTACATGATGTTACAGTATTTTTTACATGGTGATTCAAAAGTCAGGTGATGCAGGTAAGAAGGGGCATTATGAATACAATTACTTCTGTGGACAAACATTTGAGCCCATGGGACCAGGTAAGATGTAAGCAGATCTTTGAGTTTTCTTTTTGGGTCATATTGCTGTCAGCTTGGTAGGCTGTGTGGCACCGTATCCTTCAGTGATGTATTTTGCATAGCACATTAATATGCAGATATTGCTTCTGTCTGGTATCAGTCTTGTATAAATAAAGTATCATACAGCAAGTGATAGGTTTTGCTCAGTACAGTATTATTCTCAGCGTCTGGATTGACTGTATTGGATACATTTGTGTGAAGCTACAGAACGTGGTGAATGTTTTTGACACAGTATCCGATAGAACCAGGATTCCAGGGGCTTGAATAATGAGTGAATGGAAGTGTGGCCCATTGGATTGGGCAAATTTGGGCTGTCTGGACATTGCTACTCCTCACCCTGTCCTAGGGTGGGAAAGGAGGTCCAGATGATGATGATGAACTACTGAGGTCACTAAAGTGAGAAAAAGAAAATGGAGATGGATGAAAGTGTAATTAGGAAAGAAAAGTTTTGGAAATGTGATGAGAAAGGAGGTCCAGTTAGCAAGCACTTGGAGAAAATTAATGAGAGAGAAGGTAGAAAGAGGAAAGAAAAGATTTGGAAATGTGATGAGAAAGGAGGTCCAATTAGCAAGCACTTGGAGAAAATTAATGAGAGAGAAGGTAGAAAGAACAGATTAGATATCACTGAGGAAACAGTTTCTAGGTTGAGATGATGTGGACATACAACTGTGAAGGAGATCCATGAGAATATAAAACAGAGGCAGCAGATGAGATGAAAAAGAATTTTTTATTTTTATTTTATTATGCAAGAATGAAGGAACCAAAGGCCAGGAGCCCGCAAACTTCCTTCCAAGAAGAAAACAATATAAACGAGAGCCAAATTCAAGATCTGTTCATTTCAAGATGCCTGGACATTGGACACACTGTGTTTGAAAGACTGAAGATCATAGGAAGTAGGAAATACAGACAGAGGGAGACAGTTCCAGAGTTGACCTGTTGCATAAATGAAAGACCAAGAGTAACAGGTAACTCTTGCATTAGAGAGTTGGACAGAAAAGTGATGAGAATTTGTTGCTAGACGGGTGCTACGGTTCCATCGTAGAAGTGAAGGGATACAAGCATGCAGTTCAGAGGAGCAGTGACTACTGAAGTAGCAATAGAAAAGAAATAAAGGTGCAACAGTGCGGCAAAGAGACAGAGGTTGAAGGAAGCCAGTAAGAGGAGGAGAATTAATGAGACGAAAAGCCTTTGACTCCATCCTATTTAGAAGAACTGTACGTGGGAAGCCTCCCCACACATGAGAGTTGTACTCTAAACGGGTGAATAAAACCTGTGTATAAAGTCAACAACTGTGCAGGGGTAAAGAAGATACATAGTTGGGTTAGCATGCCCAGTCTCTTGGAAGCAGATTTTACAAGAGATGCAGTATGAACTTTCCAAGATAAGGCCTGGGTGAATGAAACACCAAGCATGTTCAAGGATGATGCAGGATTGAGCTGGATGTTATTAAACATTATTGGGTACAAGCTGCAAGGCTTGGTGGATGAGTTTGGGAGAGTGTGTAAGAAATAATCTAAAGGTGAATGTAGGGAAGAGTAAAGTGATGGTCTCCAAGAGGAGTGAAGTCAGTGAATGTACAGTGAGGTTGGATGGGGAGGGAATGGAGAATGTGGGTGTGTTTAAGTAGTTTGGTAGTGTGATGAGTAAGGATGGAAGTTTAGAGGGTGAAGTGCTTGAAAGGGTGCAGCAGGGAAGAAAGGATGCTGGTTCTTTGAAAGCAGTGATAAACAGGGAAGTGAGCATGGAAGTGAAAAAGTTACTACGTGACAGTATTGTGATACCAGCTTTAACGTATGGAAGTGAAGCTTGGACCTTGTTGGAGGGACAGAAGTCAAGAGTGAGAGCAGTGGAAATGAGTTTTTTGAAAGGAGCATGTGGAGTCACATGGAGAGACAGACTGACAAATGAGGAAGTGAAGGAGCATTGTGATGTTGATGTGGATGTGATAGGAAATGTTAGGAGAAACACATTAAGGTGGTTTGGCCATGTGGAGAGGATGGAGAGAGAGAGACTGATGAGGAGAGTGTATGTGAGTGAGGTGGAGGGGGGTGGAGGCCAAGGATGAGATGGAGGGATGAAGTGGAGAGAGGGGGGGTGTGAGCTGGGAGCAGGGCAGTGAAATAGTGGGGGACAGCAACATGGAGGTGATTTGTTTGTGGCCACTCCTTACGGGATTAAGGCGTCTGGCAATAGATAGGTAGGGTACTTCTGTGGAAGATTGTGTCAGGTTGATAGGTGTAAAAACTGAGTTTTTGATGTGTTAAAAACAAGATTATTTTTACCCCAGTCAGAGATACGAGCCAAGTCAGATATTAGGTGAAACTGATAGGTGAATATAATAAGTTTTTATGATGTGGCCCTGAGCTCATCTGAATGGAAACTGCATTGGACTGCAGATGGAAGTTGCCTTCTTCCTGCAGTCCATTATCCTATCCTCCTTTTGGGGGTTAGGGAGGCAGTTAAGATGTTTCTATAAGCAAGGAATGGAGCTGCATGTTACAAGATGTTTATATAAGCGAGGAATGGAGCTGCGAGCTGCATGTTACAAGATGTTTATATAAGCGAGGAATGGAGCTGCATGTTACATATGCCTTGATATGAACACATCCCCCCCCTCTAACACCTTGAGATATTTTACTGTGATACAGTGCTGTATTTGAAATATTGGGAAGTAGCAGATTAAAGATTGTCAAAGGAGAAAAGACTGCCATTTTTCACAAAATATTATTAGAAAGTGGTAGAAATATTGCAGTTCTTTACAAAATGTATATATTCAGGACAGTAGGAATTCCTGCATTTGTTTATGGAAATATTTTCTAAGCAGTGGGGATTTCTGTGATTGATTTTTATCTGATATTCGAAGCTGAATTACTGTGATGGATTACGAAGTGGGTACATTCAAAGCAATCCGAATTGCTGTGATTGATTAACGCAACTTGCATTGAGAAGACCAGAGAAGTTAGAGTGAAATTCCTTGTGAAAGGAAAGTAGGTGAAACTTCAGGCATTGTTACTGTCATTGAGGAGAACTGTTGAGAGTATTTACAAAATAATGGTGTTTGAGAGTTGAATTTCTGAGGAAGCAGGAAGAGCCAGATTGTGACTGGTTTATACATTTTAGGAAGGAGTGGAGAATCCATGAGGTGGCAGGACTGTTTTAAATTTATGAGTTGCTAGAGTCACTAGAAATGGTAGATCAAGATTTTTGGATGTGTGACTTGAAAAGGGATCCGTTGAGCTGGTGCGGAAAACGTCAGTGAAGTAGAGGGAAGGATATAGAATACTGTATGAAACAATGAGAATTGCTGTAAGTCATTAAGGTGGCAAGAAAAACTGGATTGAGATGGTTTGTACATGTGATGAAGGAGATCCAATTAACAAGGCTTGTAGAGAACTGGTGAGTAGGAGGTAGAGGGAAAGAATAGGTGAGGCAAAGAAGAGAATATACGAAACTACTGGTGACAAGTTTAGACATTCGAGGAAGGAGTGCACAGTGTTGGAGATGTGGAGAGAATATTTGAAGTTAATGAATTGCTGAAGTCTAAAGAAGTGAGATAAGATAGATTGAGGTGGTTAGACATGTAATTAGGAAGGAGGTACTTTGGGCAAGCGTGGAAAACATCAGCAAGGTAGAGAGAAGGATATACAGTACGGTCTGAAACTAAGTTATTAAGGTGCCAAGAAAAACTGAATTGAGAAGGTTTGGACATAAGGTTTGAACATAAGATGAGAAAGGAGATCCAGTTAGCAATGGTTGTAGGGAATCATTGAGGGGGAAAAGATATAAAGACAGTAGATGAGGTGAAGAAAATAAATGAAAAATTGATATTACTGAGGATGCAAGATTGACATGGTTTGGACATGGAAAGGAGATTCACTGAGGTAGGCTTAGAGAGAATCAGTGAGGAGGAGACAGTGGATGAGCTGAAGAAAACAAGTAAAATGTGGACATGAGAGAAATGGAACTGATAGATGAATGCACTGAATAGGTTTTCATGGTTTTGTGGCTCAATGCTCATTTTCCCCACTGGACTGCGGATGTAAGTTACCTTCGTCCTGTAATCCACCATCCTATCCTTCTTTGGGGGGGATAAGGAGGGAGTAGAGAAATCTGCATCAGTGGAGCTGCAAGTTAATTCTGCCAGGACATGAAGAAGAGATCCCTGTCAAGCGTCTTGACATTACAGTCATGATTAAAGGAAAATTATTATAGTATGAAAAGGAAGCCTTTTATTTAAAAATGAATGAGGACCAGAGGAGGAGTCATATCTAAATGTTAACTGTTAGTTGATATTGGGGCAAATTGTTTTAGAAAGCATTTATGCAGAAATGTGTACAGTGTTAACAGTGCAGGGAGATAATGTGTGCTATATGGCAGTGCAAGAAGTTTGTGCAGAAACATTAGTTGCAATGTACATTGTATTGTTAAGAATATACTGATAAATCCAGGCAAATATGGGTGTTCAGGAGTAATGTTATGTTGATGTGGATATTTTGTAAGTTGTTAGAAGTACTCAAAGATGGTATAGTGATGTGGAGAATGATGAAATGTACTTGCAGTTTGTGTGAGATGGTTAAGGAGGGGGGAATCAAGGATGAGGTAGAGACAGTATGGGATGTGTCCAAAAATGTTTGGCACTTTAGAGAATGAACAGACTGATGGGTATGTGAAGTAGAGAAGAGGAAGACAAGATAAGGAGGGAAGGTGTGGATTGGTTTATGAATTAGGATGGTGGAAGGAAGGTAGCCAGACTGCTTCAGAGTGGTTCCATGAGGATTGGTACAGCTAGGAAAGGATTAGTCAGGGATGTCGAAGGCTTAGTGTGGAGGAAGGCAGCTGGGTAAGGGTTAGTGTGGAGAAAGGCAGCTTGGTAAGGACTAGTGTGGAGGAAGGCAGCTGGGTAAGGATTAGTGTGCAGGAAGGCAGTTGGGAGCTGAGTGGTGTGTAGGAAGAGCTGGGTAAAGGTTAATAAGGAGGTGGATTGAGAAAGGCTTAGGGAGGTCATAGAAACTCTTGATTAGGCAGAAAACTTAGATGTGGGGAAGAGTAGGGATTCTGGGGAAGGAATGGTAGGTAGGGAGAGGACAAATTTGCAGTTTTGGACAGTCAGGTCATTCCAATAGTCTTCAAATTAACAACTAGTTGGTTTGTTTTCACCTGGTGGAACTGGGTCAGTGTGAATACTTATTTGTAGTTTCATGAAATTTATTAAGGTTTGTCCTGGAATATGAATGAGCATCTTTGGTTACTAAAGAAATTAACCCTGCAGTCTAACTACACCATTTTTACTGAACTGGAACAGGTTTATGATCGTCAGGTTAGAACAAACCTGCTGTAACCTAAACTAACTAAACTAACAAAACTAACAATCTAATAAACCTGAGTGATGTGGCTGTCCAAACTACAATAATACCATCTAAGAAATATACTTTATTTGGGAAAGTTATTTTACTGGGAGGATATAATAACTTTCCCCAATATAGATATAGTTCCTCCCTTTCATGATTGGGCACTGATTGTTGTTGTGGCCCCAGGCTCATCTGAGCATGACCCCAGTGGACTGCAGGTTGAAGTAACCTCTCCTTTAGTCCACCATCCTCCATCTGGGGGATATGGAGAGAGTAAGGAGCATTAGGGTAACGGGCGTTTATTGTGGCCCCAGGGTCATCTGAACTTTGTCCCAATGGACTGCAAGCTAAAGTTTCTCTACACTTGCAGTCCATTCTCCTGGGATAGAAAGGGAGTTGAGGGACGTTAGGGTACCTGGGTTGTTATGTCGGTATGCTTGAAGGCATCTGAAGCACCGCTGTGATAGCGAGACAGTAGTACTTGTAGGACTGAAGGGGATTGAGTAGTAAAAATAGTGGAGCTGGGTAGGCTTCGTCAAGAGAAAAATAAAGAAGGATTGGTAGGGGGAAGACTGGGGAAGGATAATGTGGGAAATAAGGAAGGATTGGTTAGGAAAAAGTGTAAGAAGTTGGGAGGGAGAGGGAAGGGAGATGTTGGGAACAGGCAGATACAGGTTAAATGAGACAAAAAATTGATTAAGAACAGGATAGGAATAGTCAGAGGGCAGATGAGAGCAGAATGCTGATTGTATGGCCCCAGATTCAGTTGAGCTTTATATGGTGGACCGCAGGCAGAAGAGTTTCCTTCTCCAGCAGTCAACCATCCTCATCCTCCTTTTGGAGGATAGGTCAGTTGTCGAGGGGTGTTTATATAATGGCAGTGGATCTACCTGATTAATGTTGGTGCCACCTTGTGAAGGTGGGAGCGGATAATTGAGAGAAGGATGCTTTAAAGAGAAGTGGAGTTGAAGTGAGCATATGAGGACGATTCTCTCTAAAAAGGATATTGCAAGTATTGGAGTGTGAAAGTAGGAGTGGTTATAGATGGAGATGAGAAAGAATATGGAGAGTAATTAGGTGAAGGATTGGAAAGAGGGTAATAGAGAAGAAAATTGTTGCTGGTGTGTCTCCAGGCTTACTATGTTGGTGTGACCATGTGAAGAAAGTTTAGCAGAGAAGATAAGCTAAAGATTGCTAGGGAATGGAGATGAGAAGGACTGAAGGGTAGTGAAAGGATGGTTTGGAAAGAAGAAAAACAAAATATTATAGTAAGCAAGAATTAGTTGAGAAAGGAGACATAAAGGATTGGCGAGTTCAAAACCAAGATGAATGTATTAGAGAAGACAAGAAGAAATGGAGAGAGTTAATGAGAATACTTGCTGTTGTGTCTTCCTACTCCTTTGAACGTGACTGGTGAAGTTGGTCTTCTCCAGCAGTCCATCATCTTCATCCACATTTTGAGGGATAGAATTGGAGTTGAGGGACGTAGAATCTGACATTGGATGTACAAGAATCGTCAGTGTAACCATTTGACATCAGTAGAAATTTTGGTGGAGTGTAAACCAGAGGACTGAATAGGAAAGGAAACAAAAAGAAATTGAAGAGAGGGAAAATGGGAGGATTGGTAGTGAAATGAGACAAAAAAAGATTGGAAATTGAGTAAGCAAGAGGAGGCTTGATTGGGAACAGAGACCAAGAAAAGATATATTTTGTACACTTCTCTTCAGGTCAGTACTAACGCTTACGTAGTATATTGTATATACCGGTAGTTATTTGAAGTGTTACGTTGCTTGAATTACGATTCAGATAAAACTGGCCTAGTTAGTCTGGCAGTCACAAAAATCAACAATTGTACAATAAACACGATGTTTTGGCAGTTAGGTTTTTAGTACGACAGCTGAATAGTCTCATGAGAAGACACACTTACCATATTAAGTAAGGGCCTGTGTTGGGAACCACTAAATTTGTCCAGTACTGTAAGCATATTTCATTCAACCTCATTTTCGTAACATGACAAGTTACTGTAGAAAATTTGTAAACATTTATCCAAAATCTTGATGAGGTATTGATAAAAGAGTGAAGGAGATTAATTTAGGTTATAGGTTGTTTGTAAAAGCAGATCACTGGTAGTAAGGTACAAGTGCATCTGATAGTTAAAATGGTAAACAGATCTTCAATCTATAATCGAGGATAATCTCTGCTGTAAGGATCTTATGGAAAGATCTCGATCACAAGACGGCTAAGAAACCCATGTTGCCTCTGATCGTTCATTTAATTTTTGAGATTTTGTTTCTAGATTATTCACTGCAAACCTAGGATATACAGTATCTAGAAGTTTGTAGTACATTTTCACAGTCACCAAGATAATTATGTAAAAAAATAGAAAGAAGAAAGAAAAAACATGTCAGTCATCAGCTTCACATGTAGACATATCACAGACAAAGCTGTAAAGAAAAAGAAAAGAAAGAATATATACGGCTCCACATGTAAACATTTTGATTACAAAGTATGAGTTGATAGGGGGGGAAGTGAACCAGCTCCACTTGTAAACATTTTTAGCACTGAGACAGGAAGTCATAAAGGGGGGGGGGGGTGGAAATGCATCGGTCACTGGCTCAGCATGTAAACATTTTCAGCACCACAATAAAACATTTTGTTCATAGAGACAATAAGAGTCAAAGGGGGGGGAATGAACAAATATCAGTCACCAGCTCAGCATACAGTAAACATTTGCAGCCTGTACTCGGATGCTATTTGCACCTCACAGGCCATGATTTTAAATTATTGATATATTGAGAGAATTTACATGAATTTTGCTCATAAGCCATACACCACCGTCAGTCCAAAAAGAGTGATTGAATACTGTTAACACTGGACAGTCAGTTCTCCCCAGTCATTTGTAAAGAAATTGATACTTTATTTTCATTTTTAGTATCAGTTCATTGTATGACTATGACTGAAAAGGACCTGAGATGAAAGGATGGAGTAGTGAAATAAATGAAAAAGGGGAGGTGAGCTGGAGGAAGACCAACCAAGTGATCATAGGTCAACATGGAGGTGATTTGTTTGTGGCCACCCCTTTAGGATGAAGGAATTTGGTGATAGAAAGATCTTGGTTTACAGAGCAATTTTTAAAATATATGTTTTAAGAATTGTTCCCAGATTCAGTAGATACATAGTACTGTATATCCATGATTTAATGCACTGATCCAGATGCTACCTTGCGCACAGAACTGACACGTTAAACCAGGAGGATCTCCATTTATGACTCTGCTCGATTGAGCTACATTAAATACCGGTAAGATTCTAATGAAGGAAAATGACCACCAAAAATAATGAACAGTACTCATGCAGCGAAAGGATGTCTTAAACTGTTACATTCCATTAGAATTGTAAATCGTTAAAGCGGTTAATTTCCATTACAAACCATTTGTTATAATCCATTGGAAATTTTACTTTCTGTTAGTAGGGAGGAGACTAGCACTAGCTGAACAGGGCAATACTCCTAAGTTCGATGGAAAGCTGATGATAGGGAGAGCTGGAGCTCCTGTTTCATTAGCCCTCAGGATAACTTGTGACCATCCTTCTTTGATGACCTTCTGTGTCTCAGTACATAGAGTAGTCCAGCATACTTTCACGAAGTTAACATCAACTTTCTTCATACAACTACATGCATATTAACACATTACACTTCAACATTAACAAGGTTTAAAGAAGACTATGGCAGGAAAGAGGCATGATTGAAAACCATAAAAAATGAAAGCACAAGGTGCATTGGGGAAATGGAAGTTTGGAGAACGAGGAAGAAAGGGCTGAGAATGATTGTTAAACAGGCAGATTGGTAGGAAGAGAAGACATGCTTGGAAAAAGAATAGGAGTGACGGTGAACTGGAGAGATTGATTGGAGATGGTTAAACAGTTGGCTGCAAGGGAGGACTGTGTAAAGACGGGCTGTGCGAGAATTAGGAAGAGCTGAACGATACCTTAAGTGAAATAGGTAGAGCTGAAAGGTACTGAACAGAAATAGCTAGAGGTGAAGGTTACCTGAAGAAAAATGGGTAGAGCTGAAAGATAAATAGGCAGAAATAGGTAGTGCTGATGAAAGGTACCTAAAGAGAAATAGAGCTGAAAAGTGAATGAAAAATAATGATTTTTGAAGAATGCATGAAAAGTGCCCCATCAGTTGGGTGCAATACAAGATGGATGGGGGCATGTATCGTTCGGGTGGTGCTGCTGTTGGTGAAAGTTCGTGGATTGGGGACCAGTAGTTGTGAGTGGGTTCTCGATTGTCCTCTTGCGTGGAAGGAGCCGATCCGAGTAACTGATGAGAAAGGTTTGGCTCTGACCCCGTGGAACCTGCGAGGTGGAAACCCTTTGGGTTGCTTACTCATCTCTTCTACTGTGATCCACCCTGAACTGATCTTGCAGTTGTTCTCCCCACCTACTTTTGGTTTACTCCAAAGTAGGGTAGTATCCTGTCCCCCACCTACTGTGGGTTTATCCCAAAGTAGGCCTCTGTACTTCAGCTTAGCCCTGGAGTAGAATTCCTTTTGAAGGATTGATTAGTAAAGAGATGGAAATATAGGAAGTATAGATGACGGAAAGGTCTAGTTGAGGGAGGAGACAGGAAGGACTCCTCAGGATGGAGAGAGGAAAGGTATGGATGGTAAGAAAGACTCATGAAAAGGATGAGGTGTAGATAATAAGGAGTGCTAGTTGAATGAAAAGAGGGAGAGAGGCATATTGTAGATGAGAGGAAGAAACAGATAGTAGATAATAATGTATAGCTGTAGATGACAGGGAGGATTAGGTGAGTGAAAAGAGGAAGATAGCTACTATAGTTGAGAGAAAAATGATGATGCAGTTGACATAATGAAATGTATACATTAGATGGTAGGGAGGATTAGGTGAATGAAAAAAGAGCGAGAGGAAGGATCAGGCAGTAGATAATAAAATGTATAGTCACAAGAGAACAGTGGCGAAAGATAAATCTGGAAGGTGAGAGATATCAAAGGAATTGTTTCGAAGGTTAAGTGGATTGAGGAAGAATGAAAGGAAAATAAAATCTGAGTACCTGTAAAAGGATGAAGAGCATATTTGGTTGTAAGAGAGAAGGAAAGATAAAGAGAGAAGGGGGGGTGAGTTTTAGGGTAAGTTGGTGAGCTTTGGCTTGGATATAGATTGAAAGTGAGAATTTAGAAAATGGACTGATGACGAGAGTGGTTGGAATGGTCAAGGCCTAGTTGAATGAGAAGTCTTGAATAGTTTAGTTAAGAATAAGAGGACTATGGATATACTTGCCAAGACAGAGTACTGGAAGCTTTGGATGTGAAAGCTTAAGAATGAATTGGTCATGTACACACATGGAAACTTAACCCTTCCTGGCCAGATATCACCATTGCTGATGCAGATTTTTAAAAAAGCAAGAATTGTCTGTGTATTTATTTATATAGAAGTATATAAAGTTGAACCAAAAATTACCAAAATCCTCAAGTACTCGTACCATTGTGAAAATATGAGGAGATGGACGTTTAGCTAGGAAATTGTAAATGGCTTGAATTCCCTGCCAGAGGACATACTGGCTGCTACAAGTGTGCAACAGTTCAACAGAAATCTAGATGGGCATTGAGAGAGTACTGTACTGGTATTTCTTCCTGGAGTGGCCGAAAAGAAGACCCTTGTAACTGTTTGTACAGGGGTACTAAGAAAACTACCCACATGCCTGTACACATGAATGTGCCCAGTTGATGCAGTTAGCAAGCTACAACAAATGCTGGTGTGGAAGAGTGAAAAACTAAAATTTTAAATGAGAAGAACGTTGTAAAATACAAGAAAATTTAAATCGGTGTAAATATAGCGAAGGAAAGGTGCAGTGTCTGTACTTCTGTATGCCGAAGCTAAAATATATATTGGTGTGAATAAAAGCAGACATGGAAAATAAGTAGACATCAGTATACTGTAATGAGTCGAGGGAAGGAGATAGTAGTGGTAAAATGTGTGCTGAAACTAAAGTGAGTATGTTTGTGGAAGTGAAACTAAATATGGATAATTAATTATAAATCAGTGAGACTATGATGTAATGTACGAAATCTGCTAGTGCTCTGCAGTAAGTATGTACAGTATGGTGCTATTGTGTGGAAAAACTTGTGGAATTGTTAATGTAAATAAAGAAATATGGAAGAAAGTCAGTATAATGGAAGGATCCATCGGTGGTGAAGTAGCTTGTCATAAAAAGGCTACAAAAAAGGGTGGAATGAGGGGAGTAGGGACCCCCTCCTCTTTTTTTTTTAGTTCATACAGTGAGACAGGGAAGTCATTGATATGTTAAATACATAATGAAAATAGTGAGAAGCAGATGTGAGGCATGATAATGCTGGAGTATGTTGCTACCGACTGTGAGGAAAATACGGGTAAGGTGGAAGGAAAGAAAGAAACCATAGTGAGTAGATTCTTCCCCTTAGCTAGGCATTAAAATTGTCTTGTTCCGTCTTGAATACTGAGCTGTATGAGTGGAGTAACATCAGAATATGTTGATAATCATAAGTGTTGTGGATAGTATGTGTAGCCATAGTATTGTCGTAGTCTGCCACTGATATACAGGAAATATGATGCAAAAGGTTGAATATCTCCTTGTAGTTAGGCAATGTGAACTGTATGTATATAGAATATGTAAAATTAGTGTCAATATATAAAAAAGTTAAAAGGTATAAGTACGGTAATGTAATGAGGGCATCAACTGTGATGCTGTATGTGTGTATGCAGGGTATTATGTTATCATTGAAACAAAATTGTAAATGTCAGTATCGGAAGCTAGTGTGAAAGTGTCAAAACTGTAAAACAAGGAGCCACCAGTGATACAGTAAATGTGTATAAGATGCTCCAGTATGCAGAAACCAGGCAGTGAGTGAATAAGGAAAAAATTTTGATCAGTGTTAGTATAGTGCCAGAAAACTGCAAGTAAAGAAGTTCATTACTGTATGTGTAAGTGTGGTGATTCCATATGAAAAATTACTACCATGAAAGTGAAAAAAAGTGTACAAGTGTAAATACAAGTGACACAAGAATGGCAGATGAAAGACAAATTATTGTTTGGATGACAAGACTGGAAAATGAATGGTTGAGAAAAACTGTAAGAGCTAAAAGATACCTGAAGAGATATTGGGAAAGGAAAAAAAAAAGAAAAAAAAAGAAAAAAAAAAAAGAAAAAGAAAATGCTTGGAGTTGAAATATACATTTATGTGAAGTGTGTGAACAGAAACAAGTAAAACTGAAAAATAATTAAAAAATAAGGAGAGCTGAAAGATGCCTGAAGAGGAGAAAGGTGCAAGATGCCTCAAGGGAAATACTGTAAACACTTCCTGGAAAGATATCTGACTAAGAACAAGTAGAGCTGAAATATACCCAAAGGGAAGCACGTGGAGCTGAAATACAGGGTGTCCCGGAAGTTAAGTCAAAAACTTTGGGAAATGATCGAGGAGGGAATTCTAAGGAAAAAATGTTATATGAAGATGTGTCCAAATTCCAGCCATTACGGAGCTACAGTTAATGATGACCTTACGGGCGAATTATGAAGGAAACCATTTTTGCTTTTAAGGTCATCAGTAACTGTAGCTCTGTAACGGTTGAGATTTGGACACATGTTCATAAAACATTTTTTGCTTAGAATTGTCTCATCTGTCATTTCTCAAAGTTTTTGACATAACTCCAGGGACACCCTGTATTCGCAAAGGGAAGTACGTGGAGCTGAAATATGCTTAGAGGAATAGGTATAGCTGAAAGATACCTGAAGATAAATAGGTAAAGCTTTAAGGTATCTGAAGAGAAATGTTGATTTTTGAAGAATGCATGAAAAGTGCCCCATCAGTTGGGTGCAATACAAGATGGATGGGGGCATGTATTGTTTGGGTGGTGCTGCTGTGGGTGAAAGTTCGTGGATTGGGGACCAGTAGTTGTGAGTGGGTTTTCGATTGTCCTCTTGCGTGGAAGGAGCCGATCCGAGTAACTGGTGAGAAAGGTTTGGCTCTGACCCCGTGGAACCTGCGAGGTGGAAACCCTTTGGGTTGCTTACTCATCTTTTCTACTGTGATCCACCCTGAACTGATCTTGCAGTTGTTCTCCCCACCTACTTTTGGTTTTCTCCAAAGTAGGGTAGTATCCTCTCCCCCACCTACTGTGGGTTTATCCCAAAGTAGGCCTCTGTACTTCAGCTTAGCCCTGGAGTAGAATTCCTTTTGAAGGATTGATTAGTAAAGAGATGGAAATAGGAAGTATAGATGACGGAGAGGTTTAGTTGAGGGAGGAGACAGGAAGGACTCCTCAGGATGGAGAGAGGAAAGGTATGGTTAGTACGAAAGACTCATGAAAAGGATGAGGTGTAGATAATAAGGAGTGCTAGTTGAATGAAAAGAGGGAGAGAGGCATATTGTAGATGAGAGGAAGAAACAGTCAGTAGATAATAATGTATAGCTGTAGATGACAGGGAGGATTAGGTGAGTGAAAAGAAGAAGAGAGCTACTATAGTTGAGAGAAAAATGATGATGCAGTTGACATAATGAAATGTATACATTAGATGGTAGGGAGGATTAGGTGAATGAAAAAGGAGCGAGAGGAAGGGTCAGGCAGTAGATAATAAAATGTATAGTCACAAGAGAACAGTGGCGATAGATAAATCTGGAAGAAGAGAGATATCAAAGGAATTGTTTCGAAGGTTAAGTGGATTGAGGAAGAATGAAAGGAAAACAAGATCTGAGTACCTGTAAAAGGATGAAGAGCAAATTTGGTTGTAAGAGATAAGGAAAGATAAAGAGAGTGAGAAGGGGGGGTGAGTTTTAGGGTAAATTGGTGAACTTTGGCTTGGATATAGATTGAAAGTGAGAATTTAGAAAATGGACTGATGACGAGAGTGGTTGGAATGGCCAAGGCCTAGTTGAATGAGAAGTCTTGAATAGTTTAGTTAAGAATAAGAGGACTATGGATATACTTGCCAAGAGAGAGTACTGGAAGGTTTGGAGGTGAAAGCTTAAGAATGAATTGGTCATGTACGCACATGGAAACTTAACCCTTCCTGGCCAGATATCACTATTGCTGATACAGATTTTTAAAAAAGCAAGAATTGTCTGCGTATTTATTTATATACAAGTATATAAAGTTGAACCAAAAATTACCAAAATCCTCAAGTACTTGTATGGCTTGAATTCCCTGCCAGAGGACATACTGGCTGCTACAAGTGTGCAACAGTTCAACAGAAACCTAGATGGGCATTGAGAGAGTACTGTACTGGTATTTCTTCCTGGAGTGGCCGAAAAGAAGACCATTGTAACTATTTGTACAAAGGTACCGTACTAAGAAAACTACCCACATGCCTGTACACATGAATGTGCCCAGTTGATGCAGTTAGCAAGCTACAACAAGTGCTGGTGTGGAAGAGTGAAAAACTAAAATTATATATGAGAACAACATTGTAAAATGCAGGAAAATTTAAATCAGTGTAAATATAGTGAAAGAAAGGTGCAGTGTCTGTACTTCTGTATGCCGAAGCTAAAATACATATTGGTGTGAATAAAAGCAGACATGGAAAATAAGTAGACATCAGTATACTGTAATGAGTGGAGGGAAGGAGATAGTAGTGGTAAAATGTGTCCTGAAACTAAAGTGAATATGTTTGTGCAAGTGAAACTAAATATGGATAATTAATTGTAAATCAATGAGACTATGATGTAATGTATGAAATCTGCTAGTGCTTTGCAGTAAGTATGTACAGTATGGTGCTATTGTGTGGAAAAACTTGTGGAATTGTTAATGTAAATAAAGAAGTATAGAAGAGAAGTCAGTATAATGGAAGGATCCATTGGTGGTGAAGTAGCTTGTCGTAAAAAGGCTACTAAAAAGGGTGGAATGAGGGGAGTAGGGACCCCCCTCTTCTTTTTTTTTTTTTAGTTCCAACAGTGAGACAGGGAAGTCATTGATATGTCAAATTCATAATGAAAACTGATAAACAGATGTGAGGCATGATAATGCTGGAGTATGTTGCTACCGACTGTGAGGAGAATACGGGTGAGGTGGAAGGAAAGAAAGAAACCATAGTGAGTAGATTCTTCCCCTTAGCTAGGCATTAAAATTGTCTTTTTCTGTCTTGAAACCTGAGCTGTAAGAGTGGAGTAAGATCAGAATATGTTGATAATCATAAGTGTTGTGGATAGTATGTGTAGCCGTAGTATTGTCTTAGTCTGCCACTGATGTACAGGAAATATGATGCAAAAGGTTGAATATCTCCTTGTAGTTAGGCAATGTGAACTGTATGTATATAGAATATGTAAAATTAGTGTCAATATATAAAAAAGTTATATTGAAACAAAATCATAAATGTCAGTATGAGAAGCTAGTGTGAAAGTGTCTAAACTGTAAAACAAGGAGCCACCAGTGATACAGTAAATGTGTATAAGATGCTCCAGTATGCAGAAACCAGGCAGTGAGTGATTAAGGAAAAATTTTGATGAGTGTTAATATACTGTAGTGCCAGAAAACTGCACGTAAAGAAGTTCATTACTGTATGTGTAAGTGTTGTGATTCCATATGAAATATTACTGTCATGAAAGTGAAAGAAATGTACAAGTGTAAATACAAGTGACACAAGAGTGGCAGATGAAAGACAAACTATTGTTTGGATGAGAAGACTGGAAAATGAGTGGTTGAGAAAAACTGTAAGAGCTAAAAGATACCTGAAGAGATATTGGGGGGGGGGGGGGAATGCTTGGAATTGAAATATACACTTATGTGAAGTGTGTGAACAGAAACAAGTAAATCTGAAGGATAATTAAAAAATAAGGAGAGCTGAAAGATGCCTGAAGAGGGAAAAGGTGCAAGATGCCTCAAGGGAAATAAACACTTCTTGGAAAGATATCTGACTAAGAACAAGTAGAGCTGAAAGATGGGTAGAGCTGAAATATACCCAATGGGAAGCATGTGGAGCTGAAATACAGGGTGTCCCTGGAGTTAAGTCAAAAACTTGGAAATGATCGAGGAGGGAATTCTAAGGAAAAAATGCTACATGGACATGTGTCCAAATTCCAGCCGTTACGGAGCTACAGTTAATGATGACCTTACGGGCGAATTATGAAGGAGACCATTTTTGCTTTTAAGGTCATCAGTAACTGTAGCTCTGTAACGGTTGAGATTTGGACACATGTTCATAAAACATTTTTTGCTTAGAATTGTCTCATCTGTCATTTCTCAAAGTTTTTGACATAACTCCAGGGAGACCCTGTATTCGCAAAGGGAAGCACGTGGAGCTGAAATATGCTTAGAGGAAGAGGTATAGCTGAAAGATACCTGAAGATAAATAGGTAAAGCTTTAAGGTATCTGAAGAGAAATGTTGATTTTTGAAGAATGCATGAAAAGTGCCCCATCAGTTGGGTGCAATACAAGATGGATGGGGGCATGTATCGTTTGGGTGGTGCTGCTGTGGGTGAAAGTTCGTGGATTGGGGACCAGTAGTTGTGAGTGGGTTCTCGATTGTCCTCTTGCGTGGAAGGAGCCGATCCGAGTAACTGATGAGAAAGGTTTGGCTCTGACCCCGTGGAACCTGCGAGGTGGAAACCCTTTGGGTTGCTTACTCATCTTTTCTACTGTGATCCACCCTGAACTGATCTTGCAGTTGTTCTCCCCACCTACTTTTGGTTTTCTCCAAAGTAGGGTAGTATCCTCTCCCCCACCTACTGTGGGTTTATCCCAAAGTAGGCCTCTGTACTTCAGCTTAGCCCTGGAGTAGAATTCCTTTTGAAGGATTGATTAGTAAAGAGATGGAAATAGGAAGTATAGATGACGGAGAGGTTTAGTTGAGGGAGGAGACAGGAAGGACTCCTTCAGGATGGAGAGAGGAAAGGTATGGTTAGTACGAAAGACTCATGAAAAGGATGAGGTGTAGATAATAAGGAGTGCTAGTTGAATGAAAAGAGGGAGAGAGGCATATTGTTGATGAGAAGAAGAAACAGTCAGTAGATAATAATGTATAGCTGTAGATGACAGGGAGGTTTAGGTGAGTGAAAAGAAGAAGAGAGCTACTATAGTTGAGAGAAAAATGATGATGCAGTTGACATAATGAAATGTATACATTAGATGGTAGGGAGGATTAGGTGAATGAAAAAGGAGCGAGAGGAAGGGTCAGGCAGTAGATAATAAAATGTATAGTCACAAAAGAACAGTAGCGATAGACAAATCTGGAAGGAGAGAGATATCAAAGGAATTGTTTCGAAGGTTAAGTGGATTGAGGAAGAATGAAAGGAAAATAAGATCTGAGTACCTGTAAAAGGATGAAGAGCAAATTTGGTTGTAAGAGATAAGGAAAGATAAAGAGAGTGAGAAGGGGGGGTGAGTTTTAGGGTAAATTGGTGAACTTTGGCTTGGATATAGATTGAAAGTGAGAATTTAGAAAATGGACTGATGACGAGAGTGGTTGGAATGGCCAAGGCCTAGTTGAATGAGAAGTCTTGAATAGTTTAGTTAAGAATAAGAGGACTATGGATATACTTGCCAAGAGAGAGTACTGGAAGGTTTGGAGGTGAAAGCTTAAGAATGAATTGGTCATGTACGCACATGGAAACTTAACCCTTCCTGGCCAGATATCACTATTGCTGATACAGATTTTTAAAAAAGCAAGAATTGTCTGCGTATTTATTTATATACAAGTATATAAAGTTGAACCAAAAATTACCAAAATCCTCAAGTACTCGTACCATTGTGAAAATATGAGGAGATGGACGTTTAACTAGGAAATTGTAAATGGCTTGAATTCCCTGCCAGAGGACATACTGGCTGCTACAAGTGTGCAACAGTTCAACAGAAATCTAGATGGGCATTGAGAAAGTACTGTACTGGTATTTCTTCCTGGAGTGGCCGAAAAGAAGACCCTTGTAACTGTTTGTACAGGGGTACTAAGAAAACTACCCACATGCCTGTACACATGAATGTGCCCAGTTGATGCAGTTAGCAAGCTACAACAAGTGCTGGTGTGGAAGAGTGAAAAACTAAAATTTTAAATGAGAACAACATTGTAAAATACAAGAAAATTTAAATCGGTGTAAATATAGTGAAAGAAAGGTACAGTGTCTGTGCTTCTGTATGCTGAAGTTAAAATAAATATTGGTGTGAATAAAAGCAGATATGGAAAATAAGTAGACATCAGTATACTGTAATGAGTGGAGGGAAGGAGATACTAGTGGTAAATTGTGTGCTGAAACTAAAGTGAATATGTTTGTGCAAGTGAAACTAAATATGGATAATTAATTGTAAATCAATGAGAATATGATGTAATGTACGAAATCAGCTAGTGCTCTGCAGTAAGTATGTACAGTATGGTGCCATTGTGTGGAGAAACTTGTGGAATTGTTATTGTAAATAAAGTAGTATGGAAGACAAGTCAGCATAATGGAAGGATACATTGGTGGTGAAGTAGCTTGTCGTAAAAAGGCTACTAAAAGGGTGGAATGAGGGGAGTAGGGACCCTGCCCCCTTTTTCTGTTTCTTTTTTTTTTTTTTTTTTTCCTCTCCCCCCCAGTGAGACAGGCAAGTCATTGATATGTTAAATACATAATGAAAACAGTGAAAAGCACATGTGAGGCATGAAAATGCTGGAGTATGTTGCTACCGACTGTGAGGAAAATACAGGGTGAGATGGAAGGAAAGAAAGAAACCATCGTAACTAGATTATTCCCCTTAGCTAGGCATTAAAATGTTTGTTTCCATCTTGAATGCTGAGCTGTAAGTGTGGAGTAACATCAGAATATGTTGATAATCATAAGTGTTGTGGATAGTATGTGTAGCCATAGTATTGTCTTAGTCTGCCATTGATGTACAGGATATATGATGCAAAAGGTTGAATATCTCCTTGTAGTTAGGCAATGTGAACTGTATGTATATAGAATATGTAAAATTAATGTCAATATTTATGAAAAAGTTAAAAGGTATAAGTACGATAATGTAATGAGGGCATCACCTGTGATGCTGTATGTGTGTATGTAAGATATGATGTTATCATATACAGGAACAAAATTGTAAATGTCAGTATGGGAAGCTAGTGTGAAAGTGTCAAAACTGTAAAACAAGGAGCCACCAGTGATACAGTAAATGTGTATAAGATGCTTCAGTATGCAGAAACCACGCAGCGGGTGAATAATGAAAAAATTTTGATGAGTTTAATATAGTGCCAGACAACTGCAAGTAAAGAAGTTCATTACTGTATGTGTAAGTGTTGTGAGTTCATATGAAAAATTACTACCATGAAAGTGAAAAAAGTGTAAAAGTGTAAATACAAGTGACACAAGAATGGCAGATGAAAGACAAACTATTGTTTGGATGAGAAGACTGGAAAATGAATGGTTGAGAAAAACTGGAAGAGGTAAAAGATACCTGAAGAGATATTGGGAAAGGATAAAAAAAAGAAAAAAAAAAAGAAAAAGAAAATGCTTGGAATTGAAATATACACTTATGTGAAGTGTGTGAACAGAAACAAGTAAATCTGAAGGATAATTAAAAAATAAGGAGAGCTGAAAGATGCCTGAAGAGGGAAAAGGTGCAAGATGCCTCAAGGGAAATACTGTAAACACTTCCTTGGAAAGATATCTGACTAAGAACAAGTAGAGCTGAAAGATGGGTAGAGCTGAAATATACCCAATGGGAAGCATGTGGAGCTGAAATACAGGGTGTCCCTGGAGTTAAGTCAAAAACTTTGGGAAATGATCGAGGAGGGAATTCTAAGGAAAAAATGCTACATGGACATGTGTCCAAATTCCAGCCGTTACGGAGCTACAGTTAATGATGACCTTACGGGCGAATTATGAAGGAGACCATTTTTGCTTTTAAGGTCATCAGTAACTGTAGCTCTGTAACGGTTGAGATTTGGACACATGTTCATAAAACATTTTTTGCTTAGAATTGTCTCATCTGTCATTTCTCAAAGTTTTTGACATAACTCCAGGGAGACCCTGTATTCGCAAAGGGAAGCACGTGGAGCTGAAATATGCTTAGAGGAAGAGGTATAGCTGAAAGATACCTGAAGATAAATAGGTAAAGCTTTAAGGTATCTGAAGAGAAATGTTGATTTTTGAAGAATGCATGAAAAGTGCCCCATCAGTTGGGTGCAATACAAGATGGATGGGGGCATGTATCGTTTGGGTGGTGCTGCTGTGGGTGAAAGTTCGTGGATTGGGGACCAGTAGTTGTGAGTGGGTTCTCGATTGTCCTCTTGCGTGGAAGGAGCCGATCCGAGTAACTGATGAGAAAGGTTTGGCTCTGACCCCGTGGAACCTGCGAGGTGGAAACCCTTTGGGTTGCTTACTCATCTTTTCTACTGTGATCCACCCTGAACTGATCTTGCAGTTGTTCTCCCCACCTACTTTTGGTTTTCTCCAAAGTAGGGTAGTATCCTCTCCCCCACCTACTGTGGGTTTATCCCAAAGTAGGCCTCTGTACTTCAGCTTAGCCCTGGAGTAGAATTCCTTTTGAAGGATTGATTAGTAAAGAGATGGAAATAGGAAGTATAGATGACGGAGAGGTTTAGTTGAGGGAGGAGACAGGAAGGACTCCTCAGGATGGAGAGAGGAAAGGTATGGTTAGTACGAAAGACTCATGAAAAGGATGAGGTGTAGATAATAAGGAGTGCTAGTTGAATGAAAAGAGGGAGAGAGGCATATTGTTGATGAGAAGAAGAAACAGTCAGTAGATAATAATGTATAGCTGTAGATGACAGGGAGGTTTAGGTGAGTGAAAAGAAGAAGAGAGCTACTATAGTTGAGAGAAAAATGATGATGCAGTTGACATAATGAAATGTATACATTAGATGGTAGGGAGGATTAGGTGAATGAAAAAGGAGCGAGAGGAAGGGTCAGGCAGTAGATAATAAAATGTATAGTCACAAAAGAACAGTAGCGATAGACAAATCTGGAAGGAGAGAGATATCAAAGGAATTGTTTCGAAGGTTAAGTGGATTGAGGAAGAATGAAAGGAAAATAAGATCTGAGTACCTGTAAAAGGATGAAGAGCAAATTTGGTTGTAAGAGATAAGGAAAGATAAAGAGAGTGAGAAGGGGGGGTGAGTTTTAGGGTAAATTGGTGAACTTTGGCTTGG
This sequence comes from Coenobita brevimanus, assembly GCF_032717465.1. Taxonomy (NCBI): domain Eukaryota; kingdom Metazoa; phylum Arthropoda; class Malacostraca; order Decapoda; family Coenobitidae; genus Coenobita; species Coenobita brevimanus. The sequence goes on from NC_136965.1 coordinate 2,258,051, forward strand.
ATATAGATTGAAAGTGAGAATTTAGAAAATGGACTGATGACGAGAGTGGTTGGAATGGCCAAGGCCTAGTTGAATGAGAAGTCTTGAATAGTTTAGTTAAGAATAAGAGGACTATGGATATACTTGCCAAGAGAGAGTACTGGAAGGTTTGGAGGTGAAAGCTTAAGAATGAATTGGTCATGTACGCACATGGAAACTTAACCCTTCCTGGCCAGATATCACTATTGCTGATGCAGATTTTTAAAAAAGCAAGAATTGTCTGCGTATTTATTTATATACAAGTATATAAAGTTGAACCAAAAATTACCAAAATCCTCAAGTACTCGTACCATTGTGAAAATATGAGGAGATGGACGTTTAACTAGGAAATTGTAAATGGCTTGAATTCCCTGCCAGAGGACATACTGGCTGCTACAAGTGTGCAACAGTTCAACAGAAATCTAGATGGGCATTGAGAAAGTACTGTACTGGTATTTCTTCCTGGAGTGGCCGAAAAGAAGACCCTTGTAACTGTTTGTACAGGTACCGTACTAAGAAAACTACCCACATGCCTGTACACATGAATGTGCCCAGTTGATGCAGTTAGCAAGCTACAACAAGTGCTGGTGTGGAAGAGTGAAAAACTAAAATTTTAAATGAGAACAACATTGTAAAATACAAGAAAATTTAAATCGGTGTAAATATAGTGAAAGAAAGGTACAGTGTCTGTGCTTCTGTATGCTGAAGTTAAAATAAATATTGGTGTGAATAAAAGCAGATATGGAAAATAAGTAGACATCAGTATACTGTAATGAGTGGAGGGAAGGAGATACTAGTGGTAAATTGTGTGCTGAAACTAAAGTGAATATGTTTGTGCAAGTGAAACTAAATATGGATAATTAATTGTAAATCAATGAGAATATGATGTAATGTACGAAATCAGCTAGTGCTGCAGTAAGTATGTACAGTATGGTGCCATTGTGTGGAGAAACTTGTGGAATTGTTATTGTAAATAAAGTAGTATGGAAGACAAGTCAGCATAATGGAAGGATACATTGGTGGTGAAGTAGCTTGTCGTAAAAAGGCTACTAAAAAGGGTGGAATGAGGGGAGTAGGGACCCTGCCCCCCCCCTTTTTCTGTTTCTTTTTTTTTTTTTTTTTTTTTCCTCTCCCCCCCCAGTGAGACAGGCAAGTCATTGATATGTTAAATACATAATGAAAACAGTGAAAAGCACATGTGAGGCATGAAAATGCTGGAGTATGTTGCTACCGACTGTGAGGAAAATACAGGGTGAGATGGAAGGAAAGAAAGAAACCATCGTAACTAGATTATTCCCCTTAGCTAGGCATTAAAATGTTTGTTTCCATCTTGAATGCTGAGCTGTAAGTGTGGAGTAACATCAGAATATGTTGATAATCATAAGTGTTGTGGATAGTATGTGTAGCCATAGTATTGTCTTAGTCTGCCATTGATGTACAGGATATATGATGCAAAAGGTTGAATATCTCCTTGTAGTTAGGCAATGTGAACTGTATGTATATAGAATATGTAAAATTAATGTCAATATTTATGAAAAAGTTAAAAGGTATAAGTACGATAATGTAATGAGGGCATCACCTGTGATGCTGTATGTGTGTATGTAAGATATGATGTTATCATATACAGGAACAAAATTGTAAATGTCAGTATGGGAAGCTAGTGTGAAAGTGTCAAAACTGTAAAACAAGGAGCCACCAGTGATACAGTAAATGTGTATAAGATGCTTCAGTATGCAGAAACCACGCAGCGGGTGAATAATGAAAAAAAATTGATTAGTTTAATATAGAGACAGACAACTGCAAGTAAAGAAGTTCATTACTGTATGTGTAAGTGTTGTGAGTTCATATGAAAAATTACTACCATGAAAGTGAAAAAAGTGTAAAAGTGTAAATACAAGTGACACAAGAATGGCAGATGAAAGACAAACTATTGTTTGGATGAGAAGACTGGAAAATGAATGGTTGAGAAAAACTGGAAGAGGTAAAAGATACCTGAAGAGATATTGGGGGGGGGGGGGGGTGATGCTTGGAATTGAAATATACACTTATGTGAAGTGTGTGAACAGAAACAAGTAAATCTGAAGGATAATTAAAAAATAAGGAGAGCTGAAAGATGCCTGAAGAGGGAAAAGGTGCAAGATGCCTCAAGGGAAATAAACACTTCTTGGAAAGATATCTGACTAAGAACAAGTAGAGCTGAAAGATGGGTAGAGCTGAAATATACCCAATGGGAAGCATGTGGAGCTGAAATACAGGGTGTCCCTGGAGTTAAGTCAAAAACTTGGAAATGATCGAGGAGGGAATTCTAAGGAAAAAATGCTACATGGACATGTGTCCAAATTCCAGCCGTTACGGAGCTACAGTTAATGATGACCTTACGGGCGAATTATGAAGGAGACCATTTTTGCTTTTAAGGTCATCAGTAACTGTAGCTCTGTAACGGTTGAGATTTGGACACATGTTCATAAAACATTTTTTGCTTAGAATTGTCTCATCTGTCATTTCTCAAAGTTTTTGACATAACTCCAGGGAGACCCTGTATTCGCAAAGGGAAGCATGTGGAGCTGAAATATGCTTAGAGGAAGAGGTATAGCTGAAAGATACCTGAAGATAAATAGGTAAAGCTTTAAGGTATCTGAAGAGAAATGTTGATTTTTGAAGAATGCATGAAAAGTGCCCCATCAGTTGGGTGCAATACAAGATGGATGGGGGCATGTAACGTTTGGGTGGTGCTGCTGTGGGTGAAAGTTCGTGGATTGGGGACCAGTAGTTGTGAGTGGGTTCTCGATTGTCCTCTTGCGTGGAAGGAGCCGATCCGAGTAACTGATGAGAAAGGTTTGGCTCTGACCCCGTGGAACCTGCGAGGTGGAAACCCTTTGGGTTGCTTACTCATCTTTTCTACTGTGATCCACCCTGAACTGATCTTGCAGTTGTTCTCCCCACCTACTTTTGGTTTTCTCCAAAGTAGGGTAGTATCCTCTCCCCCACCTACTGTGGGTTTATCCCAAAGTAGGCCTCTGTACTTCAGCTTAGCCCTGGAGTAGAATTCCTTTTGAAGGATTGATTAGTAAAGAGATGGAAATAGGAAGTATAGATGACGGAGAGGTTTAGTTGAGGGAGGAGACAGGAAGGACTCCTCAGGATGGAGAGAGGAAAGGTATGGTTAGTACGAAAGACTCATGAAAAGGATGAGGTGTAGATAATAAGGAGTGCTAGTTGAATGAAAAGAGGGAGAGAGGCATATTGTTGATGAGAAGAAGAAACAGTCAGTAGATAATAATGTATAGCTGTAGATGACAGGGAGGTTTAGGTGAGTGAAAAGAAGAAGAGAGCTACTATAGTTGAGAGAAAAATGATGATGCAGTTGACATAATGAAATGTATACATTAGATGGTAGGGAGGATTAGGTGAATGAAAAAGGAGCGAGAGGAAGGGTCAGGCAGTAGATAATAAAATGTATAGTCACAAAAGAACAGTAGCGATAGACAAATCTGGAAGGAGAGAGATATCAAAGGAATTGTTTCGAAGGTTAAGTGGATTGAGGAAGAATGAAAGGAAAATAAGATCTGAGTACCTGTAAAAGGATGAAGAGCAAATTTGGTTGTAAGAGATAAGGAAAGATAAAGAGAGTGAGAAGGGGGGGTGAGTTTTAGGGTAAATTGGTGAACTTTGGCTTGGATATAGATTGAAAGTGAGAATTTAGAAAATGGACTGATGACGAGAGTGGTTGGAATGGCCAAGGCCTAGTTGAATGAGAAGTCTTGAATAGTTTAGTTAAGAATAAGAGGACTATGGATATACTTGCCAAGAGAGAGTACTGGAAGGTTTGGAGGTGAAAGCTTAAGAATGAATTGGTCATGTACGCACATGGAAACTTAACCCTTCCTGGCCAGATATCACTATTGCTGATGCAGATTTTTAAAAAAGCAAGAATTGTCTGCGTATTTATTTATATACAAGTATATAAAGTTGAACCAAAAATTACCAAAATCCTCAAGTACTCGTACCATTGTGAAAATATGAGGAGATGGACGTTTAACTAGGAAATTGTAAATGGCTTGAATTCCCTGCCAGAGGACATACTGGCTGCTACAAGTGTGCAACAGTTCAACAGAAATCTAGATGGGCATTGAGAAAGTACTGTACTGGTATTTCTTCCTGGAGTGGCCGAAAAGAAGACCCTTGTAACTGTTTGTACAGGGGTACTAAGAAAACTACCCACATGCCTGTACACATGAATGTGCCCAGTTGATGCAGTTAGCAAGCTACAACAAGTGCTGGTGTGGAAGAGTGAAAAACTAAAATTTTAAATGAGAACAACATTGTAAAATACAAGAAAATTTAAATCGGTGTAAATATAGTGAAAGAAAGGTACAGTGTCTGTGCTTCTGTATGCTGAAGTTAAAATAAGTATTGGTGTGAATAAAAGCAGATATGGAAAATAAGTAGACATCAGTATACTGTAATGAGTGGAGGGAAGGAGATACTAGTGGTAAATTGTGTGCTGAAACTAAAGTGAATATGTTTGTGCAAGTGAAACTAAATATGGATAATTAATTGTAAATCAATGAGAATATGATGTAATGTACGAAATCAGCTAGTGCTGCAGTAAGTATGTACAGTATGGTGCCATTGTGTGGAGAAACTTGTGGAATTGTTATTGTAAATAAAGTAGTATGGAAGACAAGTCAGCATAATGGAAGGATACATTGGTGGTGAAGTAGCTTGTCGTAAAAAGGCTACTAAAAAGGGTGGAATGAGGGGAGTAGGGACCCTGCCCCCCCCTTTTTCTGTTTCTTTTTTTTTTTTTTTTTTTTCCTCTCCCCCCCCAGTGAGACAGGCAAGTCATTGATATGTTAAATACATAATGAAAACAGTGAAAAGCACATGTGAGGCATGAAAATGCTGGAGTATGTTGCTACCGACTGTGAGGAAAATACAGGGTGAGATGGAAGGAAAGAAAGAAACCATCGTAACTAGATTATTCCCCTTAGCTAGGCATTAAAATGTTTGTTTCCATCTTGAATGCTGAGCTGTAAGTGTGGAGTAACATCAGAATATGTTGATAATCATAAGTGTTGTGGATAGTATGTGTAGCCATAGTATTGTCTTAGTCTGCCATTGATGTACAGGATATATGATGCAAAAGGTTGAATATCTCCTTGTAGTTAGGCAATGTGAACTGTATGTATATAGAATATGTAAAATTAATGTCAATATTTATGAAAAAGTTAAAAGGTATAAGTACGATAATGTAATGAGGGCATCACCTGTGATGCTGTATGTGTGTATGTAAGATATGATGTTATCATATACAGGAACAAAATTGTAAATGTCAGTATGGGAAGCTAGTGTGAAAGTGTCAAAACTGTAAAACAAGGAGCCACCAGTGATACAGTAAATGTGTATAAGATGCTTCAGTATGCAGAAACCACGCAGCGGGTGAATAATGAAAAAATTTTGATGAGTTTAATATAGTGCCAGACAACTGCAAGTAAAGAAGTTCATTACTGTATGTGTAAGTGTTGTGAGTCCATATGAAAAATTACTACCATGAAAGTGAAAAAAGTGTAAAAGTGTAAATACAAGTGACACAAGAATGGCAGATGAAAGACAAACTATTGTTTGGATGAGAAGACTGGAAAATGAATGGTTGAGAAAAACTGGAAGAGGTAAAAGATACCTGAAGAGATATTGGGGGGGGGGGGGGTGATGCTTGGAATTGAAATATACACTTATGTGAAGTGTGTGAACAGAAACAAGTAAAACTGAAGGATAATTAAAAAATAAGGAGAGCTGAAAGATGCCTGAAGAGAGAAAAGGTGCAAGATGCCTCAAGGGAAATAAACTCTTCCTGGAAAGATATCTGACTAAGAGCAAGTAGAGCTGAAAGATGGGTAGAGCTGAAATATACCCAAAGGGAAGCACGTGGAGCTGAAATACAGGGTGTCCTGGGAGTTAAGTCAAAAACTTTGGGAAATGATCAAGGAGGGAATTCTAAGGAGAAAATGTTATATGAACATGTGTCCAAATTCCAGCCGTTACGGAGCTACAGTTAATGATGACCTTACGGGCGAATTATGAAGGAGACCATTTTCGCTTTTAAGGTCATCAGTAATTGTAGCTCTGTAACGGTTGAGATTTGGACACATGTTAAAATAACATTTTTTGCTTAGAATTGTCTCATCTGTCATTTCTCAAAGTTTTTGACATAACTCCAGGGACACCCTGTATTCGCAAAGGGAAGCACATGGAGCTGAAATATGCTTATGGAATAGGTATAGCTGAAAGATACCTGAAGATAAATAGGTAAAGGTGTAAGGTATCTGAAGAGAAATATTGATTTTTGAAGAATGCATGAAAAGTGCCCCATCAGTTGGGTGCAATACAAGATGGATGGGGGCATGTATCGTTTGGGTGGTGCTGCTGTGGGTGAAAGTTCATGGATTGGGGACCAGTAGTTGTGAGTGGGTTCTCGATTGTCCTCTTGCGTGGAAGGAGCCTATCCGAGTAACTGATGAGAAAGGTTTGGCTCTGACCCCGTGGAACCTGCGAGGTGGAAACCCTTTGGGTTGCTTACTCACCTTTTCTACTATGATCCACCCTGAACTGATCTTGCAGTTGTTCTCCCCACCTACTTTTGGTTTACTCCAAAGTAGGGTAGTATCCTCTCCCCCACCTACTCTGGGTTTATCCCAAAGTAGGCCTCTGTACTTCAGTTTAGCCCTGAAGTAGAGTTCCTTTGGTGAGATTACTGTTAAAGAATCGATTTGTAAAGAGATATAGTTGGGATGTATGGATGATTAGAAAGGAGACAAGTAGGACTACTCTGCTTGGAGAGATGGAGAAAAGGTATGTTTGGTAGGAGAGAGTAGGACTCATCTGAAGAGAGAGAGAGGTGTACATGATAGGGAGCATGGAGAGAGGCATATTATCATCGAGAGGGGAAAGATCAGACAGTGAAGGATGATAGGAATGAGGAGGAATTGACAGGGAAATCTGGGAATAACCATCAAAGAATGAAGCAAGTTTAGATGTGAAAAGCATAAGGAAATATTAGTCACGTGCACACAGAACCTTTACCTTTCATGGCCATGAAGCACTGTTGTTGCTATGGATGGCAAGGAAAAATTTACAGTTGGATAATTTCTATATTCAGATATAGAAAGTTGAACCAAAATTGCAAAGATCTTCAAGGACCACAGTGAAATCATCAGAATTTGGACCATTGGATACAGAATTGTAAATGGCTGGATCTCTCAGCCAGAGGACATACTGGCTGCTAAGAGCCCTCAATAGTTCATGAGGAAATGATATAAGCATTGGAGAGAGTACTGGTATTTATTCATGGAGCATTGCAGCAGAATTTAAGTGTAACTTTGTAGCAGGCTAAAAACAGATTACCTACCAGCCCGTACACATGATGAATGTACGCAGCTGATGTAGTTAGCAAGTTGCAGCAAATGCTGGAATATACAAAAGCGAAAAAGAAAGAGTTAGCAGATATGCAGAAAATAAATATAAATGTTATTTTAAAATACAGAAAAATGTAAACCAGTTTAAACTGTAAGAAAGGAACTAGTGCAGTGTCAGTGGTGTGCCTGTATGCTGAAGCTAAAGTAAAAGTGTAAATAAAAGCAGATGAGGAAAGCAAGTGTACATTAGCAGAAGGAATGCAAGAAAGGAGACACAAGTGGTGCAGTGTGTATACTGTACATGGTGCTATCATATACAGAAATGTTGGAGCCAATGAATGTAAATATGGGAAAGAAGTGAAAACGTAAGAATGGAGTTCGAAGTTATATTGTAAATTACTGTACAGTAATGTATTGTGCTCCCATATGATGAAACTATAGAGGTTCTGTTTGTGCAAGTGAGTAAATATTGAAAGCTAAGTGCAAATTGGTAGGAAGATAATGTGTAAGAAATCCACTAGTGATGCAGTGAATATATACAGTATGGTGCTCCTGTATGCTGAAACATAGTGAAATTGTTTGTTTGATTAAAATATGGCAAACTACAGTGTAAATATAATGAAAGTTGGAGCCATTTATGGTGCAGTACTGTTTATGTGTTGCTCCTGTGTGCTGAAACTGGGCAGTGTCAAAGTGCAGAAAATAATTGTAACTGCTGGTGTTAATGAGCTGTTTTAGGTCAGCAGAAAGTGTTACAAAACACCCGATGGTGTAAGAAATAAGTAATATGATGCTTCTGTGTGGCATATTTGTTTACTCTAATATTACTTACATGAGGTTGGGTCCAAGAAAAAAGTATACGAGTGAATGAGAAAGTGTTCATTTGCAAGGGTACACCCAGGGCTATCAGATTTCATTTAGAAGTGGCCACATGTGTAAATTTGTATGGAAATTAATAGGCTTCAAATATATAAATGGCAAGCATACATTCCTGGACTGAAAGAAGGCAAAGGTTAAATGTGATTATATTGGCCCTCATAAGGCAAACCTACAAACCGTGGCTGACAAAAGCTGCATATCTAGACACGACAGCAAATCTACAGCTGAACACATCCTTGAGCTGCATTAGAATAGTCTTTAATCTCAGTTCAGGACACCAGTGGTTCAGTAAATCTCAGTTTAGACAAGTGGTTCAAACCATTTTCCCTCCAGTTTTCATCCCAACAAGAAGATAAAAAGCAATATTTTATTTTTTGAGTACGTGTACCATGACCCTTAAATGCTGTGTTGTTAATAAGGCATACTTTAAATGGCTTTAATATGAAAAGTCATTGATGTGTTAAACAAAGCATGAAAATTGAGAAGTGGATGTGAGGCATGATAATGCCAGAGTATGTGGCTACAGACTGCAAGGAAAATGCATGGGGGAGGGTGGAAGGAAGGGTAGAAAATAAAAGTGTGTCAAATGAAAGTGAGAACTGCAAGGAAAATGCAGTTGAGCCTATAGTAGAGATGATGCTTGTGAAACACTGCAGTCATTTTGTGCAGATCTGATTGTCTCTGGCACTCCTGAACCTGGCTGCAGTAATGTAATTGTGAAGTGAAAGGATTGTTAAAAGAAAAAAAAAATAAAATAAATAAAAGTGCATGGTATGAGCCATTGTCATTCAGTATGAGAACTAAACCATGGAAGTGTTCTCTTTTGGAAAATGTGATCTGTGCATGATGGTATTTGTTAAAGTGAGGATAAATCATTGTTGGTAATGATGCACCTATTGGCTGGATTATTGTTCTTCATCTTGTGTAACTGTGCTATTGATCGTTTGGGGTGCAGTTCTGAACTTGGTTATTTTAATGGTGATTGTGTAATGCAAGTACTTGTGTTATTGATAGCCAAAATTTAGAATGCACAGGGCAACACAACCTAACTGAATTTATGATCTTGTAGTAACATTCCCAAATATGTGATCCATGCAGTGTCATACTAGTGACCAAGTATAACTTTGAGAAGTGTGGAAATGAAAGTAAAACTGCATTTGTAAGTGTCTGTGTTGGTGTATTATTCTACATCGTCATGTTGCATGATGCTTGTGATCGTTTTTTGTGCAGCCCAGAACTTGGTTGCATTCACTGTGATTCTGTTGGGATAGAATCTTGTTTATACAAATAAAAGAAAAACAACAGGAATACTGAGCAGTGGCCATGTTGCTTGTGTCTGTGATCAAGTACAATTGTTCCTTGAATATTATTGATGTTATTTGTGTAATTGTACTGTACTACAGGTCTTTCACCTAATGTTGGTCCAGATTTTTGTCCTTTTGCAGCCTAGTTTATAATATAATAGTTCAATGGCAGAAAATGTCAACAGTGCATCCTCACACTTTCCTTAGCTCTTCTTCATGACTAGCATTTTCTGGCATTAGTCTGTTCTAAAACTCGGCATTTAAGATGGAGAGATGGCAATTTTAACCTAAGTTAGTGTTGAAGGGGTCTAGTGAGTGTATATTATTTCATGAAGTGTGGAAGTGCAAATACAGTATTGAATTTGTAATGGCATGGCTAGTGGCTATGTTGAGCAGCTTTTGACACTTACCTTGGACTTGACAGTGTTTTAGTATCTACTCCATTAATTATTTCACTGTGTTTTATTCTTGATTATCTACAGTTTTAGTGATAGTAATTCATCACTTAATAGTTGATATATGCCTGAAAACTAGTGTGGTAAGTGAGAATTGCGATCAAGCAAGAAAGAGAATTTGAGATTGTGTTGAAGGTTGCAGATGACCTCTAAGTGGAAGTGTAGAAGGAAATACTGTATGGATATCAGACCTCTGCACTTCATCCATCATGGCTGCTATGTACAGAAGTGTTTGTAAAACACCTGCTATTATTTCCCCTTCATGTGCCACCACCCTCTCTGTGCCAGTTTGTAGTTATAACATCTAGCTGTACCAAGAATTTTGGAAATATGGAGCCCAAGTGCAACTGCAAAGACATGCGAGTAATAGTGATAATGCAGAATCCTGCTCACACATACGGCCATCACAGAATATGGGAGGCAGTTAACGGGATGGGTCCTGGGGACTTTATCACTAGTGACGAGACCTGCATGCTGACCTTGTGAAGATTTGTACTACCCATGCTTGAGTACTGCAGCAAGTTGTGGAACCTGTCTGCCATAGGTCAAATTGCAGAATTTAAGGCTGTTAAATCTTCACCAGCAGGATACCCTCACTGGCAAGTAAAAATTACTTGGAATCGTTGAAACTCTTGAACAGTTGCCCTCCAAAGACAGAATAATTGTTATCTCATCATACGTCCGTGGAGAAGCTTTGAACCCATGTTTCTAACATTGGCAACCATTGAATTGCAACCACAGAAGATCGTGCTACATCAAAGGATCCAAAGCAGATTGTTCATACATTGGGACCCTGTGGGTCATAACCAGGCCCAATCTGCTCAACAACCTATCTTCCTGTGTGAGAAACAGTCATGTCACCCTGCACTGTGCAAACCTTTGTTAAAAGTGGATATGCCAGCAGAAGATTGACATTACTGCTTTATACAATACCACACCAGACCTTCAAATAAGATACTAAGTACAGGATACCATTGAATTTGTGGGAAAAATTATGGATGCAGCAGCACTGCATGTAGCTGAGACTGAGTGGTTGGAATCTCAATAAAGTATCACAAGTCTCATTGGATTAAAGTTTGAGTAACATTGTGTGTAACTTATCATCCAGAGGCCTTGTGTAGCTGCTACTGATGATTTCTTTGGCAACCCTGATTGTTATTTTCACATCTCATTGTTGATTAAACTATGAGTAACATTGTCTTGCTTATTGTTCTAAGTCCTTGTGAAGCTGCAGAAGTGATATTTCCTTTTGTAATACTGATTTTTCTTCTGCTACAACCCAGGTTCAATTCCTGGACTGACCACAAGACCTTTGGGTAGGCTCATATTTACTTTAGCTTATTTGCACCTTTAGTTCATATTTAGATGGAATATTCATCCTCTTGCTGCTCAGTGCAAGTAAGGTTTAGAGTTCTGAGAGTGAGTAAATACTGAGACTAAGTACTGGCAGAGCTGTAAGAGTGAGTAAATACTGAGAGATGTAAGACTGAGTAAGCATTAAGGTGCATCCACACATGTACTCAAACGTGTTGACAACACAGCTGGCAATATGTTTGGATACATGTATGCAGCAGTCTTTGGACAGATGTGTGCAAACATGTTACAGTGCAGCTTCAGACCTGCTGGGAGCAGAGGTCATGGGATAAGTGTGTCCATACGAGGCAGCTGAGACTTCATCATAATGTTGCCAACATGTTCTGGATGCTGCTGTTCCCAGCATGCTTGCAACTTATTTGTTATTGTGTTGCTTACATGTTGCTAGCACTTGTTCTAGCACACATGTGGACGCGCCCTTAGAGAGGGAAGACGTTATTTGGTATTAGAGGGAGATAAGTGATCATAAAAGAGGATAGAAACATATTGCAAGATGTCATCGGGAGTAATGGTATGTATTAAAGATGACGGTGAGAGTACTGGTAGGTATGAAAGAATTGTATTAATAATTATTGAGTGAGAGGCTTACATGAGGGAGTGTTAGTACCAACTTTAACATATGGATGTGAGACTATGGTGTGGCATGAAAATGAAAAGTCAAGAGTAAGGGTAGTGGAGATGGGACTGCTGAGGAATGTGTATGGAGTACAGAGTAGATAGAATATGAAATGGGATTCATGAAAGATGTGGAGTGAGGAAGTCGGTGGACACCAGAATCGAAGAGAGTGTACTGAGATGGTGTGGTCATGTGGAGTGAATGGATAACAATAGAGTGGTGAAAAAGGTATATCTGAGCAAATTTGAAGGAGGGAGGAGGCGAGGTAGGCCAAGGAGAAGGTGGCGAGATATGGTGGATTAGTGTGTTGGGAAGAGAGGTTTGAAACTTGGTGAGGCTAGGGAACTGACAAGAGATCGAGCTGGCTGGATGAATGTTGTGAGGAGAAGTGCGTGATTAGGGATTTTGGCACCCCTTTTTAACGTGGCAGTGCCCGGATTGACTCTGTTGGATATGTTTATGTGAAGCTACAGATCGTGTTGAATGTTTTGGCATATCTGACAGAGCCAGGATTCTGGAGGCTTGAATGATAAGTGAATGGATGCATGGCCCATTGGACTGGGCAAATTTGGGTTGTCTGGACATTGTTACTCCTCACCCTGCCCTTGGGTGGGAAAGGAGGTCTGGATGATGATGATGAAGCGAGATGTAAGAAAATACAGGAAATATAAGAATTATAGTATTGGAAGCTCTTAAGTATGGGTTAAGTATTGGTAAAGATCGGTCGTAAGGACGGGTAATGTATTCTGTAGTCAGTTTGTTTTTACCTGACAACCATCCACTCAGCTATTAATGCTAAATTATTGTTGCACAAAATTTAAAGTACTTTAGTTATGAGATGAGAATGAGTCTTCATTGTTACTTGTCAGGTAAACCTCCAGTCTGACTACACTAGGCCATTTACTGAACTGAAATAGGAGTCAGTCTGAATAAATATGCTGTATTGGTTGTGTTGTTTTCTTGCTGCTGCTGGTGTTTTATTCCCCAGGATCTTTTGGACAACCTGTTGGGCTGCAGACAAAGAAAACCAAGTGGACTGCAGACTGAATGTTAACCCAGTGGGAGGTAGTCTGCAGACAGGAGAGGGCAGAACACAATCCACAAGAGCCAGATCCACTGTTAGCACTAGACTACATGCTCTTGGTTTGAGCAGGTGAGTAAAATTACACTCCCCCCCAGCACATGTGAATGAAAGTTTCCCTTTCTGCAGTCTACTATCCTCCTTTCTGAGGATAGGACAGGGATTGAGTGATGTTTGTATAACCAGCCAACTTCGCTGCTATATTATAATAATACCACCATGGGAAGGCATCTCTCTTATAGATATACTCAGATCTTTATAAAAGATTCATTTTTCCTCTTCCATCTGCCTATGGGTGACTCTACATTGAGTGACAGGCCAAATGGTTTCCTGTACACCAGGAAAGCATTTACTATGCTTGGTGATAACCATATAACCAAAATATGGCACTTGATGGTGTAATGGGTAATTAAGGTGCTGCAATCATATTGAGGCTGTGTAGGTTTATATCCAAGGGATGGTTGGGGTTTATTGTTCACGTAATGCCACTCAGGGATGAGTAAGCCTGGTCAGTCTCATCTTAAATGTCAGGACCAACTTGCCTAGCCCCGGGCTCCTATGCTTCTCATGGAGCAACGTAGGATTGGATGATTGACGAATTATACAAGATGTTAAACATAGTTCTCATGTGTTGCAAAATTATGTTTGTCTTGCTTGAACCCTATTTTATTTTTCACTTGTCTGCCATGGGGTTGTCTTAGTCAACACTGCCAATTGTCTTCCCTGTGTAATTTTACTTTGCATAGTCTTTTTCATTGTTTATAATTACTATTTTTACAGCTATTGATTAGGTACTTGGTTGATCAGTCATAATTTCACAGGACTGGCAGATTGAATGCACTACACAGAGTTACTTTCTGACTTCAAGGAACTATATGAAGAGGCTGGTGGGCATGTGCATGGCTTTAGCACTGATTACCTGATTTGCCTAGTGGAGAAAAGCTACTAGGTGAGTGGCTGTCAGGAGTTGGTGATTTTTTATTTATTTTGGCCAGCAGTAGCAAGCATCTGAATATGAGACTGAGTTGGTTCAGTGAGTCTGAGATGATGGACCTGAGTAGTTGGGTGAGGAAGTGTATGATGGAGAGGTAGACTGAGGAAGATGTGGGATGAGGTGGTGTGTGGTGACCTCAGACCTAAACCCATTACTAGAGCAGTAGCACAAAACAACAAAGTTGAGTGTTTAGGATTAGCTCTTTATGTAGTGTGTGTAAGATGCTAGCAACTTTAATCACCTTCCCTTTAAATGCTTGGACATATAATCAAGCCTTGGGCCCCTATATTCTTTATAGATAAATGAACTATTGTTAGTCAGTATGTTTTTAAGAAAATCTGTACATTTATACCATCATCATCAGCCAGACCTTCTCCCACCCAAAGGTGGGGTAAAAAAAAAAAAAAAAAAAAAAAAAAAAAAAAATATATATATATATATATATATGAACCACACTCCCCTTCAAACACTATTCAAGCCTCTAGAATCTGCCTTCACCTGATAGGTCAACAAACATTCTGTGTGGTATTTAGCTTCACAATCATCTATCTGACATAGTCAGTCTGATGACTGTCAAGTTAAAAAAGGTGCCAGACCCTTGTTATACTTTGATATATGTCTGTAGTCTGTCAGGCTGAACAAAAATTGCAAGAATAAATTAAATGAACTTACCTGGCTCAGTGGGGTAGAGCTTGGCAATATTCTTTACACTTAATGTATATGGTTGTCTCAGAGTAAAATTTTCAATTGAATATAACGAGTGTTCTGTAGGAATTGGCAATTTTATTTTTTCTTCTGTCAGGCATTTTTATTCAGCTTTATTAATGGGTTCATAAACTTCTTCAGTTCATTGTTTTTGCTTATTTTGTATTGCTCCCTTCAGTCTGTTTTGTTCACCTTATGGAGGGGGTGTATATAGAAGTTAAACATATGCTAAACAAATTAATCTGGAAGTAACAAGCATAAAACAGTGTCATTGACAAGATCAGCAGTAGAAATTTGTGTTAGTCACAGGAAAGTGCTATTAAAGGATACAGAGCTGTATTATTGCTTAATTCTAAAGCTGCAAAGGGACAATAATCATCACCCAGCTGAAATGAATGAGCTAGAATTTGTGTACTGTAAGCTGTCCTATTTGCAGGTGTACTGCTGATTGGACGATATCAAATCCATTCTACTTGCCGAAACTTCAAGGTACCTGCATGGTAACTGAAATTCTTGTCTTCCTGCTTGCAATTGAAAACCTTTTGTTCTTTCAACTGAAAACTTGCCTTCATGCTTGCAACTGGAAAATCAACCTGCCTGCAAGCCACTGAAAATCTTCCTGCCTGCAAGCAACTGAAAATCTACCTGCCTGCAAGCAACTGAAAATCTACCTGCCTGCTAGCAACTGCATCTACCTACTTGGTAGCAATTGAAAATCTACATGCCTACTTCCATCTATCTATTTCCAAATGCCTACTTGCCTTTTCGAATGAAAAATCTGCATACTGTACTTGGTTTCTGCATTTAGATTTGCCTGTTGCTTGAGAGTGATGCCATTTGTTTTTAAAATGGAGTTTGTTCATAGAGAAGAACTGTGAGAACAATATTTTAACCCTTTAATAGCTGACTTATGATAAAATTATTTAGGTTCTTGCTCTTCTAGAATGTAAGCTCATATTGATATACAAGTAGAATTTAGAGTTAATTTTATTTTTATACATTTTATGATGTTCCCAGATTGGGAATGTTTACATTTTCATGCACCAAATATTACCCCAAAAGGAATATAAAAACAATCTTCATTCAGTTTCTACTTATTTTATATACAGGATTGGTACCGAATTATGTTGTCATTATGACATTAAACTTTTATTTCACTAAATTCTATATACTTAACACTGATAACTTCAAACACCAAAATTACAACTCATCACATTTTATCACACATTTTTACCTTTGGTGGAAGGACTCTGCACCATTTATGTAGTCTCTTCTCACATTTTGTGCACTTTAGTGGTGTTTTTCATGCATGGATTGCATCTACCTTAAAAACATGTCATCAGAAAGTCGCTGACCTCTTCATATCTCACTGCTTTGGCTTGGGGTACTGATGGCCCTCCAAGTCTTCCTCATCTCTTCAGCCATTATTATGCCTTGTGCAATTTCTCCCAAGCTGAAAGTGTGTTGTACCTACAGATGGATTAATATGTTGGTGGAATCTAATGGCAGCTATTACTGCCATGTTCAGTATCATTGAGAAAATGTTCCACCTCCATGACCAGTCTAGTCTTGGTCTGTAGGGTGCCAAAATTCTGTCTCGGACATTAGCACCTATTCCTTTATTGTTCAGTACATCTTGAGATGTGGGTGGGAGACTAGCTTGTTGCTTTCTTTCTTCACATGTCTTTCTGTCAACTGAAGTTGATTCACACCGTAATATGTAGTTACCAGCAAGTCACAACAAAGTTGTTATTCTACTTTACAAGTATTACAGTACTTGTCAAAATATTCTCACATGCATTTCAATCTCATTTTCTGTTGAGAGAGGACAGCATCCTGTTCAGTACTCACAAATGGTTCCAGAGGCTCAAATATCCTTTTGAGCCAATTCTGTCGGTAGTTTGTGGCCTGTGAATAAGTTATCAAAGAACACATGTTGGTTAGCACTCTCAAGTTACTGCAACACTTCATCGACAACACAGGATCCCAGTGGTGACATGTCACCCTCTTTACCACAGTAGATGGAGAAGTTGTATGGACAACCATTTGCATTATGCAGCATTCATGTTTTGTATCCAAAGCTTGTTCGTTATGAACTGTGTTATGACTCGTAGGGAATCATAGCTTGTTCTTTATTGTTTTGCACTGATGATTGTTATAGAGAATCATGGCCTCATTAATTCTCGGTAACTTGTGAAGTACATCAGTCAGAATTCTTTTTAAACATTTCAAGCAAAGGGAATATTTTGGCCATCTTTGAGGCAAAGTGCAGGTACTCTCATGATGTTTCAGAATCAGTCCTTACTCACTGTTTTGCCAAACACTGGAGCTTCCATGTCTTCACTTGTGGACCAGTGATTATATTCAGATGGCAGATTATGGTATCTGCTAGTAAGCAACAGTCCCAAGAATTTACACATCTCTTCCTCAGTAACAGGGAATCTTGAGCTGTTTTAGTCTTGCTGCATACAAATTGGCTTGTTCAGGCAGGTGTCTGTTAATTTTTGGTCCAAAAAGTATTCTTAATATTTCACGTGGTTCATTGCTACAGTACTCCTCACCTACATTTGATGGAGCAGAGTGGGATTGTGGAGAGCTTTTTCATTGTTCCTCTGTCACTGAGTTTCTCCTTTACCACTCTCATGTGCAGTATCTTCTACTTTGTGAACTTCTAGTTGACCATTAACTTCATCTGGCATCCAGTCCTTGTCATGAATGTCACTGTCACCCTCATTGTCAGCAGGCTTGTCTGCAGCAGGAGGCAGAAGCACCATGTCCTCTGTGACCTCTCAGCAGCCTCTTGGTTGTTGAAGATATATGAACTGCTCTTCCAAAATTGAAAAAGAATATTTAGCATTATTATGGTTCAGTTATAAAGTTGATAAATAGGAGTACTGATACAATGTTTGAGTCAAATTATTAGAAATATCAGAACTAGTGATCACACACAAACATGGAGTAATGAAGAGATTTAGCTTTTATTTTTCAAGACACTAATAGGTTAATGTCAGTCAGGTTAACCAACTACTTAATCAGATATGTAACCATCACATAATGAATAAAAAGGAATGGGAACCAACCTGTAAGGCAGTGATGCAGTAACACTTGAAACCTGCTAAGTGTTTATTTTATTTACTGAAAATCTGGAAGCCAGCATTTAACTTTTTCTGTCCGATGTGTCAATAGTCTTGGGTAATTTTACTTGTTTTAAAAAGGAAATTTTTCTGCTGAGGGATTGATCTGAAGCAACTGTCAGGTTTAGAGATGAAAATTTTACTAGAATGAAATGATTAAGAGATTGGATCTAAGGGGTTAAATATAAATGAATGTTTAGTGAAAGTCTCTGGAAACAATCTTGCAGAGGAAAGTGATTGTGTATGAAGTGATCTCTCTCTCTCTCTCTCTCTCTCTCTCTCTCTCTCTCTCTCTCTCTCTGTCTCTCTCTCTCTCTCTCTCTCTGTCTCTCTCTCTCTCTCTCTGTCTCTGTCTCTCTCTCTCTCTCTCTCTCTCTCTCTCTCTCTCTCTCTCTCTCTCGGGCCTGGGTAATTTGTATCTGGGGGCTGGGACCTTGTATCTGGGAACTGGGACTTCATATCTTGGGGCTGGAATTTTGTATTGGGACGGGTTGGGACCTCTTATCTGGGGACTGGGGCTAGGACTTCGTATCTGGGGATGGGATGGGATGGGACTTTGTACCTGGGGATGGGACTTTGTACCTGGGGATGGGATGGGATGGGACTTTGTACCTGGGGATGGGATGGGATGGGACTTTGTACCTGGGGATGGGATGGGATGGGACTTTGTACCTGGGGATGGGATGGGATGGGACTTTGTACCTGGGGATGGGATGGGATGGGACTTCATACCTGGGGGCCAGGGCTGGGACCTCATATCTTGTGACAAGGATCTCATATCTGAGCATTAGGGCATTGTGTTTGGGAATCAGGATATCATATCTGTGGATATGGATTGTGTGGAACTAGGGTCTTGTAACTTGTCGTAATGTATTATTGATGCTAGGTATGCCAATATTAACTTAATAATGCACAACAGAGAGAATAATACACAGCAACAGGTTAAGGCATAATGAAAGAAGGCATAATGATTCACAAATGTGTCATAGTGGAAGGGGTTAACAGCCTTCATATTTACTGGTGAACAAAATGTGAGTTACTGTAGTGTTTTTTTTTTTTTTTTTTTTTTTTTTTTTTTTTTTTTTTTTTTTTTAAGGGAAGGGGTTTATACAAATTTGTTGCACATGTTTAATTTAGTATTGATCTTGATAAACATGAGGGGAATTCTTCAGTTCATACCACTGTCCACTAATGTATATACTGTATTTTTTAACTGCTTTGGGATTGTGACATGTCTAATGTAAATGTCCATGTATGCCAGGCACTGACGTCTCACATCAAACATTTGTGTAGTGTATAGGGGAAAGCTGGGAGGGCTAGTTGCCTGGCAGCTACTCTGAGTAAGCTCATGAGGCTGCTGGTTAGCTCCTTCCACTTCCAATTTTCACCCAATCTTCTGTGTTGGTGTTTTGTGACTCCTATCTGCCACTTCGTTTTCAAATGGGTTTAGGTTAAGTTTGTTCAGGTATTTCCACAAATTTGCTGTAATTGTATGTAAATAAAAATTAGTCATGATTTTGTTAGTAGTCTTGTAGCAGATGTGGGTGGAGGGAATTGCTGCAATTGTATATGAACTAAAATTAGTCATGATATTATTAGTACAATAGTTTCGTAGAGGATTTGGATGGAGCTAGGATCTGTAAAATTCCTGCCCCCCTTAATTTTTTTTCATAAGCATTAAAATGAAGTATTTGCAACAGAAAAGTTGTGAAGAAAGCACACAATGTAGTGAATTCAGGAGGGGGGGGATATGGGCTGAAACAATTTATTAATCTGGTGTTGATTAAAATTTAAACCTGTTCTAAGTTGTTTAGTGTAAATTCTTCAATATTATATCTGAATTGTGAGGAGGGGGGGATGGGCTGACACAATTTATTAACCTGGTGTTGATTGAAATTTAAACTTGTTCTAGGTTTAGTGTAAATTCTTCAATATTATATCTATTTTGGTATACCAGATTATGTAAAGGTTAAATGTAATACTGGATAGAAAGGAAGCAGTTATGCATTGGGAACAAATGAAAATAATCATCCCATTATACAGTATATTGTGACTTTTTCCCTTGCATTATTGAAGATATTAGTGCTAAAGATGCTGATCATTTACACTGGTAGCGCAGTTAGTAAACAATGGGCAAAAGTATCTTTTAACCATGAATTTGCATGGTAGTTGGAAAATTACTAGTGTGTATTTCAGACAAGATTGCTTCATGGAGCTGTACGCATGGACAAGTTAAGTAGCAGGTGAAAAATTATATAAATCATCTGGACCTCCTTTCCCACCCAAGGGCACAGTGAGGAGTAGCAATGTCCAGACGGCCCAAAATTGCCCCGTCCAATGGGCCACGCTTCCATTCACTCATCATTCGAGCTCTCGGAATCCTGACTCTATCAGATACACCAAAAACATATCACCACGTTCTGTAGCTTCCCATAATCGTATCCAACAGAGTCAATCTAGAAGCTGCCACGTTAAAAAGGGGTGCCAAAAATCCTAGGTCATGCACTTCTTGTCACAAAATTCATCCAGCCAGCTCGATCTGTCAGTTCCCTAGCCTCACCTACTTCCAAACCTCTCTTCCTCACACACTTATCCACCATATCTCTCCACCTTCTCCTTGGCCTACCTCACCTCCTCTCTCCGAATTCACTCAGATATACCTTCTTCACCACTCTATTGTTATCCATTCTCTCCATGCCCCGTCCAATTCGCTCAGATATACCTTCTTCACCACTCTATTGTTATCCATTCTCTCCATGCCCCGTCCAATGGGCCACACTTCCATTCACTCGTCATTCAAGCTCTCAGAATCCTGGCTCTATCAGATACACCAAAAACATATCGCCACGTTCTGTAGCATCACCATTCTCTCCACATGACCATACCATCTCAGTACACTCACTTCAATTCTGGTGTCCACTGACTTCCTCACTCCGCATCTTTCATGAATCACTTTATTTCATATTCTATCCACCCTCTGTACTCCGCATACATTCCTCAGCAGTCCCATCTCCACTGCTCTTACTCTTGCCTTGTCATTTTCATGCCACACCATAGTCTCACATCCATATGTTAAAGTTGGCACTAACACTCCTTCATGTAAGCCTCGTGCAGCTGCAACACTCGATCCTCTGTTTCCTATCAAGGCCTTCATTGCACCAGCTACTTTTCTTCCTTGTGTCACTACTTTCAACTTCTTTTGCACATTTTCCTCTCTTTTCTATCACTGTACCCAGGTATTTGAACTCTCACCAATTCCAGTCTCTCCATTCACTGTGACATCACACTGGGAGTCAACTTCTCTCTGCTTTTTTATTTATTTATTTTCACCCTCTGGATTCTACTTCCTTTTGGGTATCTGTTGGATAGCTGTCCTGAGCTGCTAAAACTTACTTTCTGAGGACAGGTTTCAAGCCATCACACTAATCATGCAAGAGCCAGTCCCTTCCTTGGTGTTCCTATCAGCTTTACTATTGCCAAGTCACTCATTTTACACCTTACACAATATCCATCCATCATCTAATCCTCCATTGCCCCATGAGGAGCTCGGGGCTAGGCAAGTTGGTCCTAGCTTTTAAGATGAGAGTGACCAGCCTCCTTGCACAATATTCATCTAATCCTGTGTTGCCCCATGAGGAGTGTAGGAGTTGGGCTAGGCAAGTTGGTCCTGACATTCAAGATGAAAGTAACCTGCCTTACTTGTCCCAGAGTGGCATTATGTGAGCAATAAACCCCAACCATCCCTTGGACATAAATCTGCACTGGCTTAATCTGATTGGAGCACCTTAATTACCCACTAAACCACCAGGTGCTGTAATTTGGTTGTACAGTTGCCACCTAGCATAGTAAATAGTTTCCTGGTGTACAGGAAACCATTTGGCATGTCACTTGTAGACAAGGAAGAGGAAGGGCATTCACCTGAGAGCAGTACATCAAGTGAGTGAATGGTGAGTGCCCCCACCTACCACAGTAACAGCTTTGATAAACTTTTTAAGTGATCAAATTTTTCCTTTTAATATGAACATTGAAATGTGTGTTGACACATTAGTTGGTTATGGGTCATGGGCAGAGAACTGAAGGTGAGTTAACATGCATGGTTCTTATATGCTTTATTAAACTTATTTGTAACAAGTGTAAGATCAGTGACAGTAAACAGTCATGGTGATGTAGGTAACTGTGGGTGGAAGTAATATGCAGTGAATGAGTGCAAGAATTATTATGGCATAAGTTTATTGAGTGGTAGGGAAGGTATATGGAAAAATTGTTATAAAGTAAGATATCAGAAGTCCTAGTGCAGCATTTCTTAACCTGGGGTGCTGAAGTCAATTTTAGGGGGTGCTGGAAAAATAAATAAATAAATAATGCCAGGTATCCCCGAAGGGCTAAGGTGTTGCCCTTGGGTAGAGGACTATTGAACTGGAGCGTGTAGCATTTTATGACCAGATGCCCTTCCTGGGCATCCAGTCATAAAATGCTACATGCCCAAGAAGGGCATCCGGTCATAAAATGCTACACGCTCCAGTTCAAAAGTCCTCTACCCAGGGGCAACGCCTTAGCCCTTCGGAGATACCTGGCGTAAAACCAGTCCCCCCCTCTCCCCTTAGCACCCCCTAAAATTGACTTCAGCACCCCAGGTTAAGAAACGTGCAATATATAGTGGTTAGGCTTAGTACAGTATTGGCATTGTTGATTATTTTTGGAGAATGTATAAAATAAATTGTCAAGGAGTACTTCACTTTATCCTCTTAGTTTAGATGTAAGGGGGTGCTGGACTGTGCAGCCTTACTGCAGGGGGTGCTGAGGTCAGAAAAGGTTAAGAAACACTGTCCTAGTGAGTGATGAACAGAGTGCCAGAGGATGTCTATCTTGCCAGACGCCTTCATCCCATGTGGGGTGGCCACAAACAAATCGCCTCCATGTTGCCCTGTCTTTCACCATTTCACTGCCCTGCTCCCAGCTCAAACCCCCCCTCTCATGTGTAGATCAAATATTTGCAGTGAGACAGATAGAGAAAGTTTGTGAGAAGGATCATAAGTTGTTTATGGCATCCATGGATCTGGCAAAAGCATAGACAAGGTGGACAGAGAAGGATTGTGGACAGTTTTGCACATGTACGGTGTAGATTGAAAGCTGCTAGGTGCTGTCGAGTTTTTATGATGGTAGTGAAGCATGTGTAAGGGTTAATGGGCATCTAAGTGAATGGTTCACAATTGTGGGTGTGCGACAAGGTTGTGTGATGTCCCCATGGTGGTTCAATATACTGTATACAATATATAGATGGGGTGATAAGTAAAAACATGAGTAATAGAGAGAGGGATGGCGTTGGTAATAAATGGTGATGGATGGAATATCTCAAATTTGTTGTATGTTGATGATGCAGTGCTGCTTGCAAATACAGGACAAGAACTTAGTAGGCTAGTGCAGAGTTTTGCTGATGTCTGAGTGTTGTGCCTTGAGAGTAAATGTGGAGAAGAGCAGTGATGGTTATTGAGAGAAGGTAACTCCCAATGTGATGTTACAGAGAGGAGGTGACTCCCAGTGTGATGTTACAGAGAGTGACTGGAATATATGAGTTCAAATGCCTGGGTACAGTAATAGGTAAGAGAGGAAAATGTGCAAAAGAAGTTGAAAGGGTGACACGGAAAGTAGCTGGTGCAATGAAGGCTTTGTTAAGAAACAGGATTGAGTGTTGTAACTGCATGAGGATTACATGAAGGAGTGTTAGTGCCAACTTTAACGTATATGGATGAGATTATGGTGTGGCATGAAAAGAAAAGAATGTACTGAGATGGTATGGTCATGTGGAGAGAATGGACAACAATAGAGTGGTGAAAAATGTATATCTGAGCGAATTTGAAGGAGGGAGGAGGTGAAGTAGGCCAAGGAGGAGGAGAGATGATGGATGAGTGAGGAAGAGAGGTTTGGAAGTTGGTGAGGCTAGGGAACTGACAAGATCGAGCTAGATGGATGAATGTCGTGAGAAGTGCATGATCAGGGATTTTGGCACCCCTTTTTAACGTGGCAGCAACCAGACTGACTCTTGGATACGCTTATGTGAAGCTATAGATCATGGTGAATGTTTTTGGTGTATCCGATAGCCAGGATTCTGGGGGTTTGACGAGTGAATGGAAGCATGCCCATTGGACTAGGCAAATTTGGGCTGTCTGGGACATTGTAACTCCTCACCCTGCCCTAGGGTGGGAATGGAGGTCTGTATGATGAGTGCAATGAGGTATGGTGTGGAGTCTGGGAAATCCCATCATGCAAACAGTTGTCACAGGTGGCAAGACTGGTGATGAAGTGGGATGTTTTTTGTGATACTGAAGGAATACAGATTAATAACAAAAGATTTTTAGGGAGGAATGACTTCACATTCCTTGATTCTCAGTTCAGTGAGAGGGGAGGGGATAAGTTCAGCCCAGTATGTCCCCATTCTGCATGTCATCCCCTGACGATTTTAAAATAGTTTTTGGACTGGAGGGATTAGAATATAGGGTAAACTACAGTATGGCAAGCCTTTCTTACAGTAGCTCGCCTTAGAATTGGTCATACTCGACTTACCCACTCTTATTTGATGTCTGGTGGTCGGCCTCCCTTTTGTACTCGTTGCAATACCATTCTCTCTCTACACCATATTTTCCTTGATTGTCCAATCTACACACTACAGCGACGTGTTGCATTACCATTTTTGTCTCGCCTCCAACGTCCCCCCCTTCTTGCAGACTTTCTCCGAAAGTCATCGTATTTTTCCCTCCATAATATCATGTCCTTCCTTACCTCTGTTGGTCTTCTTTCCGACATCTAATTCCGTTCCTTATTTCAATAGCCTCATCTGTGATATGATACACTTCTTCCATTGACCCATTTCTTCCGGCCCACCTAACGTACACAACTTGCAGCCGATGATCCGGCTTTGTGCTGGATTTTGGTACTAGGTTCCTATTGTTCTTCCTGGGGGACGCGGTAGCACAGTGGTAGCGCGCTGGACTTGTGATTGGGGGATTGCAAGTTCGAGCCTCGCCCGGGCTGCCGTGCCGGGAGGGGTAGCTCCCTCCTATAACCCTAGCGGGGCTATATAGTCCAATACAGGGCTTAGGTCGGGGGAACTCCATTTCCCATTTTTTCTTCCAGTAGTCCGTTGGGAAGGAGAGGGGGGGGAGGAGAAGAGAGACCTCTTCAGGATTTTAGTCAGCAGAGGAAAATGGCAAACAGAAGAGGTGAAACAACGGCAGAGAATCATGCCAAGCCTCTCGGCTTATTACCCAACAGAAGAAAATGATAAGGTGAAGCGCAATGGAAGAGAAATATACCGACTCGCTCAGCTCGGGAATATTAGTAGTGGAGGCCCTGTAGGGTCTCTAGGCAGCAGAGGAAAGTGACAAGTGAAAGAAATAAAAAGTAAGTCCCATTATATGTGGCATTTTCATCACAGTCTTTGTGCTACCGTACTGAGTCCATAATGCTACCCAACGTAATATGACAAAATTTTCTCTAAGCTAAGGATTTTTGTCAGTTTCCCTTTGTCAGCCAGCATTGGACCTCCGCCACAAGTCAAGAGCAGAATCCCTCCATTAATAAATAAACATGGAAATATAAAATAATCATGCCAGTGTTTGCATGTGTCAGCGACGCACGTAGGTAACATTTAATGAAATGTCCTGCATAAAAATAAATCCAAACGGCCGGTCAGCGCAGCGCTGCCAAGGAGGAACTTTCATCCCATAGCCTTAACTCACTTTATTGGATAACTGAGTTTTCGGTAATAAATGAGTGAATGAATGAATAAACAGTTGTGTCCTTAACTTCCTGTTTTGATCAATAAATACACCGCTATTCTGACAATTTTTGTTTGAACCGCTTAATAGTAAGTGGATGTGTTCCTTTGTTGGTTATCACTTTTTTTTTCCAACTAAAGATAGGGCTAATCAGGCCCAGAAAGCAGAGAGAAACCATCCTGGAGAAAGTGAGGAGAGACTAGAGAGGTAGAAACAAGGATGGGATGAGAAAAAGGCAAAAATGCAAGCCACATGAAAGCAAGGTAATGTTTTGAGAGACGTGACAATACAGGAAGAAAAACAGTAAATTAATAAAAACATAAATGGGCTGACAGAGCTGAAAGGTAAGGTAATAACGAAAACATTAGCGAGAAGAAAGGGTGATATGAGAATGTAAGGACATAAAGATGACGGAAAAGCAAGATTTAAGATTCGTATAATTAATATAATTGCGTTATCGGACCTGAAGATACGTGATATATGCTAAAATATGATCTGATCTGCATAGCAACACCATTTTTTTTTTTTTGGGGGGGGGATTACGATAGTGATTGCTGTCTGTTCTGTACCGTCTTATAATTAGTTTTAAAGGAATGAATTAGGGTATCTTGATGTATTCAGAGTCACGAAGTTATGTGTGTATAGCCAAAGCTTTAAGTTTGAATGTTGACTCACATATATGTGATTCATTGCATATTTGTAAAGTAGTGTGATATTTAAATTGGCTTGGCAACTCGTTCGTCAGGAGAGAGGATACCCCGCGTCGAAGATGGTGCACGCGTCAGTGTGGCTTTGGCCGTGGTTGCGGTTGGGTGTACGTCGCCTGCTCGCGGAAACTTTGATCAATGGTGATTCTCTAAATGTTCGTGTGACATTTAGCAGTGCAATCGTCATGAACCTTACTGTGTGGATTAATGCACTTTAAGACATCCTGCTTATTAGAATGCCGTGATTAGGAGTGAAGAAAGCGAGGTATTTAAACAGTGACACAGTGATCGCATTTCTAGTTCTCGAAAAACGTGAGTGTGGAGACTTTACTGAACATTGTGGATAAACTTAGGAGGAAAATATCGTCCATCATTAAAAGGTATGTTACTCTGCGTGATAATTCGTTGCAACGTTCATTTAGTAACCCCTTCATCTGTTTATCGATTTTGCAATTTATGGATATTATGTAGCTTAGAAGATGCGTCGTAATAAAGGGGAGAAAGAAGGTCTCCATGAATTTCCACGCTGAATAAAATAGCCTGATGGTAGCCAGTAAGACATCATCGCACTGAAGGGGTTAGGAGTTAATCGAGTAGTGTAATTGTGAGCTTTCATTTCCGTTAATCCGCATATCGTGGCATAATTTTAACCGATTTTTAACTCTCTCTCTCTCTCTCTCTCTCTCTCTCTCTCTCTCGTGGATTTCGTATTTCGTGGTTTTTATCCGATTTAATGTAGTTCGATATTAAAATTGCCAGTTTTTTCCGGCTATAAACTTCGCTCGCTACTCGGCAACCTAAGAATGTCATTTTACATTTGCCTTTGTTTTTTTGCTTACTTTCGAGCCCTTCGTAGAGAGTCATTTTCGCCTTAATATTCATACAGATTAGGTTGGATAAGATGAAATTAGTTTGTATTATTAGAAGTGTACCGTATATACTAAGAGGTTAAATATATATACCAAGAGTTTCAGATTTCTAGTTACTGACGTACGGTATCAGTTACTTAAATCCTGAAACCCTGTCCTGTTCTGCTGACTATTTTTGCTTTATCCAAATTATTTTATTCATCTAGAGATTGACTTTTGGGACTGGAAAGATTAGATATAACTTCATTAACCCCTTCACTACAGGAAGTCTCCACAGTTGCATAAAATTGTTTGTAAATAGCAATAAATAAATAAATAAATACAGTAAATAAAAAAAAAAGTACTCGTCACTGAAGTTAATATTTTGAGTTATACCTATTTTTTTTTTCATTATCCATTAATAGGCTTGTGTGTCAGCTTTGGATATATATTGATGTTAATAATTTACAAGCGAATATGCAAAGTACCTCCCCATCCACTCAATGTACTGTAACCTTAAGGTGACTACATTGAGGAACTAAATGGCTCCCTATAATCCAGAAAACCATTACTGCGTTGGGTGGTGACCATATAAAATAGAAAGAAAGGAATGACTGGTGGCCTAGTGGGTTAAGGCGCACCAATCGGATGGGCCTTGTAAAGGTTGAAAATTTAGGGGTGATTGGTGTTTATTGCTCACATAATGCTACCCAGGGGCGAATGAGGCAGGTCAGTCTCGCCTACACTCCTGAGAGGGAAAATACAAATGATAAATAGGTAAGACCATATTCTCGTCGGGCAAGGTGTCTCCCAAGCACCTGTACCTTAGCGATTTAATTTTGGGGTATGGGAGGTCAGTATTCTTTTGTACGTTGTTTATGTAGAGTATGGCGACGTTTGATTTTTATAACACAGGAATGTAAGGTTGTAACAAGTAAAAATAAATCGCATAGGAAAAAGCGTTTGTGAGCTTACTTAACCAACGGGATGTAGCCTTCATTATATCTTGTCAATACGAGTGGTCTAAACTGAATATAATCGTTTGTATATGTTTTAAAAAATGAGGAGGGTCATCGAATCGGCACTGAAAAAAATTAACCCTTCCATTTCATATAGACTTTGCAAATGAAAACGCAAAATCCGTGTCTAATTACTTAATTGGATAGCTATATACAGTATGAGGAAAAGAGGAGAGATATGCTTGGGTTGTTCTGTTGAGAGCCAGGGAGAAACGATTATGAAATGGAGAGAAGAACTGGAGGTAAAAGAGTTGGAGCGAGGAGGGAGAAGTGAGTGGAAAGGGAGGGAGGTAGATAGGTAGAGATAGATTGATAGAGAGGGGAGAAGGGAGTACAGAGTTGGAGATAAGGGCAATAAGGAGGGAAAGTGGGAGATGAATAAAAGTACAGGAGATAGCAAGCAGATAGGGTGAGAGGGAGGAAAAAAGGATAGATGGAAAGGAGGTAGGGAGACTGGGAGATGGAAGGAATGGAGAGGAGATAGCAGAGCGGTGGGGGAGGAGGAAAGGAGAAATGGAGAGGAGGTAGCAAGGAGAGAGGAAGAGAAAGGGAAAAGGATGCGCACGATTCTCCACCCGTCTCTCTCTCTCTCTCTCTCTCACTCACAGATCGCGTGACAGAATTTGGTAGCCTAAGAATGCCAGAGGGCGCTTGGGCAATGGCATCCTTCTAATATTTTACTCGTCTCTTCTTTTTTACGATATGGCGACCAAATACTCATTCAGGTGTTTTCCTGATGCAAGTATTGATTTTTTTGAGTTACGGTATATGCTTTTCTTCTTTATTACTGTAGAATATTTTGTTCTATTCTTGCTGCCTTCGAATGAGTTTATGTAGGGTAGATTTCCTGTTGTGATGTTATTGAATGTTATATATAGATTTGCCAAGAAGTACACACACACACACACACACACACACACACACACACACACACACACACACACACACACACATTCGTACCCTGTCGATGAAGCTGTTTTTCCGGCATTTTTCTCAGGCATATTAGAGTCATATATCACAGTAATGGATAATGACCTAAGTAGCTCATAGACTTGGTGAGGTAGACTTTAAAGATCCTTATTCTCGTGACTCCATAACAGCTCCTCCTTACCGATTTATTTTTGGATTAGGCTGGTTAATATCCTTTAGCACTTTGCCTGTGCAGAGTATGGCGATGTTGGAAGGATTTATGTCACATGGAGAGGGACAGTAAGGTGTAATAGGCCAAATAAATCGCTTAAGAAAAGGTACGGTATTAGGGAGCTTCCATAACCAGCAAGCATACGGGCCAGAGAGCTTGCGTGCTGCCTCCTGTAAGCATTTATTGATCATCTTCAGGAGGTATCGATTATCCTAATTACGGGACTCTGTAGGGTCTCTGTCGATAATCTAGCCTGTTCTGTCTGACGTAGCTTTTAGAAACTTATGCATTAAATTTACCCTTATCTTTTCTGCCATGTGCATTAAATTTACCCGTATGTTATCTGCCTTGTGCATTGAATTTACCCTTATCTTTTCTGCCTTGTGCATTAATTTTACCCTTATCTTTTCTGCCTTGTGCATTAATTTTACCCTTATCTGCCTTGTGCATTAATTTTACCCTTATCTTTTCTGCCTTGTGTATTAATTTTACCCTTATCTTTTCTGCCTTGTGTATTAATTTTACCCTTATCTTTTCTGCCTTGTGCATTAATTTTACCCTTATCTGCCTTTTGCATTAATTTTACCCTTATCTTTTCTGCCTTGTGCATTAATTTTACCCTTATTTTTTCTGCCTTGTATAAAGCCTCATTTGCGGGTATAATTTGCTTCTTTGGCCTTGAACTGAAATAAAAGGGGTTAGGATTCTTTGCTAGGTTAAACACACTGTGGTGATAGGAGCTGTGCATGGCGTTGGAGAGAGAGAGACAGAGAGAGAGACAGACAGACTCATTGGCGTCAGTGTATCGATGTTTAAGAATCAATAGAGGGATTGTGCAGGGAGGGTTGGTGAGAGAGTTGCCAGGTGCTGAGAGAGAGAGAGAGAGAGAGTTACGGTAATATGGAGAGTAATCACGGGAGAGAGAGAGAGGAGGGGGGGAGGGAGGAATGATTCAAATAATAATCAATGACCTTAGCTAAAGAACATCTATCTATCTATCAGACGCCTCAGTCCCGTTTGGGGTGGCCACAAACAAATCGCCTCCACGTCGTCCTGTCCCCCGCCACGTCACTGCCCTGCTCCCAACTCACACCCCCCTCTCTCATATACCTCTCCACCCCATCCCTCCTTCTCATAGCACGAAAATACAGCAGTTGTTAAAGATTCATCACGTCCTAATAGATTTTAACCTTTATTCTAATTTATAACTTCCTCGTAGCATAGACGGATGACCTCTTCTTTTATCGCTAGGTTAGTAAAGACATGACCCGATGAAAGGTCAAGGGCGATTCGAACAGTAACTAGCGATTTTATTTTCTGATTTTATTTTACTCTCCCCCGTTATCCGCGCAATTTAGGTCACTGTCGATGTCGTGAGCTTGGAGACTACCCGGTTCATGTTTCCTCAGCTCCATCCTCACCGTCTCAAGTTTCCTCAGCTTCTTAAGTTTCCTCAGCTAGTTTCCTCTACTCCTTAAGTTTCCCCAGCCCAAGTTTTTCTCAGCTCCTTAAGTTTCCTCAGCTCATGTTTCCCCAGCTCCTTAAGTTTCCTCAGCTCTTTAAGTTTCCTCGACGCAAGTTTCCTCGGCTAGTTTCCTCAGCTCAAGTTTCCTCAGCTAGTTCCTTCAGCTCCTTAAGTTTCCTCAGCTCAAGTTCCCTCAGCTTAAGTTTCCTCAGCTCCTTAAGTTTCCCTCACCGTCTCAAGTTTCATTTCTTCACCGCAGCCCACGAGTTTTGACCAGTTTCTTGACCTCAGGGAAAAGACTGTTGATTGTGCTCCAGTAAATCGTAAACCGAAACTGCAGTAAACTTTTAGGGTGGAATCTGGGTTTATGGGGAGAAATGTGTGTGTGTGTGTGTGTGTGTGTGTGTGTGTGTGTGTGTGTGTGTGTGTGTGTGTGTTTGAGACTGGTAGCTGATTGGATGAGGTGGAATTAGTGGTATGGTACCCGGTAGTAACACACACACACACACACACACACACACACACACACACACACACACACACACATCGCTCAAGCCCCAAATCATGAAAGTTATGGGTAGGGTAAACAGTAATAATTCTCTTCATGGGAGCGCAGTAATGGTGGACGTGTGGCAGGGAGACACTGGCGTCACCTTTGTTACCTCACCCCTTCCAACCAAGCGTGTCTGCGTTGCGTCATATATGCACGTGTCTGATATGTTTATGTTGTGGATTTTTCTTGAGTATTTGTAAATATTGAACGCATTCCGTGTAGAGTCAGCAGGCGACGGTATTGGATGTTTTGTGTGATATCGTGTATAGGAACATGAGAGGATAACCTAAGTGCAGTAGTGTTGAGTCAGTAATTTGTCTTTATATATACCGTATGTCTTTCGGTCTACCCGCGTGCTAGAGAGAAGCCTTCACGTGGTGGTACAGGCGTGATCAGGTGGTGGAGCTGGTTGGTTATATGCACGGTCCTCTTCCCCCACCCTGTCCCCGGAAAGGAGGATGGTGGAACACGAAAGTGGCTGATTTAGGCTTGGGGTTGCAACTACGACTACTTTTTATCTCTGTCTCTGTCTCTCTCTCTCTCTCTCTCTCTCTCTCTAGTCTCCATGTGTATTAGTTTTACCTGTATGGCCCATAGTTAGGCTGCATTGTTCGCAAGATTAGCTCTCCATAAATGTTTAGTGAAATTGAGTAAATTCCAGTTCAAATAAGCCGAGCAGGAAATTGAAAAGGTTAGCCCTCAGGGAGAACTGAATGAATAGACCAGAATACCGTACTTCCTCATATAACCACATTTTCTCATTTCCGTTAACAGCCTTGGATATTTGTGGATTGTTTTGCGTGCAGGAATGATCTGTTAGGATGCTATAGTCCTTTTACTCCAACTTGGCCTGGTTCTAGCCTTGTTAAATAGAAAAACATCATCGAAGTGAAGGGGTAAAGGTGTCGTATGCAAAATAAATCGCGTAGGAAGAGGTGCTACGGCTTATTAAACAAAGGACATCGTGGTACAGAATGGGTTGTGTGTGACTAATGAAGGGTGGAAGAGGGTGTGGTGGCTGAAGGTGAAACTGGAGGAAGTGTTGTGGTGGAGAGGGAGGGTGGGAGTAGGTAGGGGGAGAGGGGGAAGGGGTGAGTGGGAGGGGAGGAGGGAGAAAGGAGAGAGGATGAGTAAGATGTGGAGGAAAGAGTGAGAGAGAGAGGGGGTGTGAGTAGGGAGAAGAGGAAAGGGAGGTGGGAGAGAGACGGGGTGAGAAGGGAGAGGAAAGGGAAAAGAAAGAGGGGCGAGGAGGAGATGCGAGTACGGTAAGGAAGGAAAGAGGGTAAGAGGGAGGATGGGAGAGGGAGGGATTGAGTCGGGGAAGGAGAGAGAAAAGGGGAAGGGAGAAGGAAGAAGGTAATGTGCAGGAAAGTGATGTGGTTGAGGCAGGGGGAAGGGGAGAGGAAGTAACGTAGAAGGTAAGGAAGGTGGAGGAGATAAGAATGGCACAAGAGGAAGGGAAGAAAGATGATGACGTGATGGTTAAGAGAGAAAGAAGGGAGTGGGTGAGAATAAATGAGAAGGGAGGAAGTTTAGGAGGGAGAAAAGGAAGGGGAAGTAAGAGGAAGGAAAAAGGAGGGAGAGGGAAGTTAAAAAGATAGAGGAAGGGAGAGACTGGATGAGACGGAGGAAGGAAGGAAGGAAAACAGAAGAGGATGAAGGAAAATGGCCTTGGTCTTTCGTGTTGACAATGAGAGTAGGCCTATGAAAAGGACGAAGTTAGAGAAAACGGAAGCAAGGGGTAATAGAAAGGGAAGAGAGGAAAAAATAGAGGACTGAGGACGGGCAGTGTAAAGAGTTAAATAGGGGAGTGAGAGAGTTATGTGGGGTGTGGAGGAAGGGAGGGAAGGAACTGGAGCATGAATAAGCATTTTGTCTCCCCTCCCCTCCCCTACCATACTTACCCCTCCTCTTCTCCTTTTTCCACCTCCTCCCCCATTTTTCACCTTCACTTCCCTCGACTCTTCGTGTACCCACCCCTCCTCTCTCCTCTTTCCCCCTCTCCTCTTTCCTCTTCTGTTCCCCCTCTCCTCCTTCCGTCCTTCCTCTCTTCACTTCCCCTCTCCCCATCATTTGCCCTACCCTTCTGTTTCCCTTCCTTTCCCCTCTCGTCTTTCCTTACCCTCACCTCTTCCTCTCTCCCCTCCCCTCCCCATATCTCCCTTCTATCTCCTTTCCCCTCCATTACCTTCCTTTTTATCGTCACCCTTCCTCCCCCTTCCCTTCTTTCCTCCTTCCTTCCCTCCCCGACCTGGTTTTCCCCTCCATATTTCCTGTTTTGTCTCTCCACTCTCACTTTTCTCTCTCGCCATCGGGATTCGAGTTAAGTCTTTTCAACCAATTCAGTACAATGACCTTTTTTCCCCAATATCAGTCTCGTTACAGCAATACCGGTGAGTCATATTTAGTTTTGGTGGAGACTTTATAGTGGATGGGTTATTATTATTATTATTATTATTATTATTATTATTATTATTATTATATTGTTACAGTACGGTAATGGTTATAATTAGTTTTAGTGGAGATTTTTTATAGTGGATGGGTTATTATTACCATTATTATTATTATTATTATTATTATTATTATTATTATTATTATTATTATTATCAGTAACAGTAGTAATAGTATTGTTATTGCTGTTGGTGTACTGTTATTGTTGTCATTTTTGTCGCTGCCCCAGTTTCATCTTAAATATAAACCCACTGGACCAGTCTTAATTTGCCCCTCTAACTGCATTCCACCTTCCTCCGCTCGGGGGTTAGGGAAGTACAGGTAATTGACAAGTAAATGTACTCTCTTCCCCACAAATGAGGGGCCATATAAGTGTAGAGAGCTGTGTTGTTAGGATGCTGCATGACCGTGAAATTAACCTGTCCCACGAGGCTTGTAAATGTGTGAATCATCGTCATCATCATCATCATCAGAGACCATTAAAGGTGTGAATCATCATCATCATCATCATCATCATCATCGGGTCCTCATTAACCAAGTCTCTACGACCGTTCTTATGGAGTCTAATTATAGTGGACACTGAATGAGGAACGAAGGACGTGGAGAAGTGGAGGGAAGGGAGGGAGGAAAGGTTGGAAAGGAGAGAGGAAAGAAGGAAGGAGAGGAGAGGAAGGAGGAAAGGAGGGAGGAAGGAAAAAGCTGGGGGAAATCGAGGGAGGGAAGATGGAAGGAAATGATGACTTTGGGAGGAAAAGGAGGAAAAATAAGCTAGATGGAGGGAAAGGGGGGGGGTATGAGGGTATAATGGAAGGTCAGGAAGGTAGGAAGGAGAGATGGATGGAAATAATGGCTTGTGGAGGGAAAGGAGGAAAACTGAGGTTGATGGAGGAAAATTACGGAAAAACCAAAGGAAGAGGAAGGGAATTCAGGGAAGAGAGAGAGAGAGAGACAGACAGACAGACAGAGAGGAGAGGGGAAGTTGGAAAAATTACAGAAAGTGCTAAGTGTGACCGTTCGCCATCCACTCACTGGATGAAGTGCTACCATTGGGTGTCCATGATGACTGACAAGCCAAATGTTTTCTGTAACCCAGGAAACAACACTTCGCTGGGTGGTAACCATATAACAATAAAAATGACATTGTAAGGAAACTGTATATTTTACTTCTGATTATTAGGTTTAGTGTTTAATCTGCAACATTGTATTGATTTATTTATTTTATTTATGCTTTGTGAGATATGATAAAAAATATGAAGATAGGTGTGCTTCTCTCTGGTATATTGGACAGTTATAAGATATTTTTACTCTATTTTATTGCTCTCAGATAATTCAAAAATTTTTATGTGAGTGTCCAAGGTCGTGAGGTTTTGGGCAATTCCGGATTAGACGATGGGAAAGGTAGGGTGAGTGTGTGTGTGTGTGTGTGTGTGTGTGTGTGTGTGTGTGTGTGTGTGTGTGTGTGTGTGTGTGATTGGAGGTGGGAGGTTAGTAGCCAGGAAGAAACATGGAAGATTAGGGAAGGGGAGAAATGTGGGGACCTTGGTGTTATATGGGGAGGAGGGGGGGAAAATGCCTCTTCAGTACGATGACATTCTTGTTAACGCCAGACAAATTTATTCACCTTAGGGAGGCCATTTTGGTGTGAGAGGGGTAGAAGAGGCCATTGAACTCCTGCAGCACGAGTACCTTTATTGCCTTATTACCGTACCTCACTTTGGTTTTATTCGTGGTAGTAAAGATTCTTCGTAGTGAACTGGAGAAACTTTGCTTACCTCAGCGATCTCTCTCTCTCTCTCTCTCTCTCTCTCTCCCCCTTCTTCCTTTCCCAGACGATTTTTTTTCAGCTTTTTAAAGACCTCGTACGGAAGGGGTTAAGAAGTAATGGGTGATCTAGTTATAAGATTACGTATTTATATTTTAATCATTTATTTGTTTGTTTTTTCTTGCTAACTCCTTTACCTATTTATTTCTTTGTTTTTCTTCTTCTTAGTTTCTTCCAGACGGTGTTATAATCTTAATGTGACTTGGAGAAAACGTAAGACTGAAAAGTAGGTCGGGGGATGGAAATGTATGTGTGTTTCCGGTACAAGGACGAAGATGAGGAAGGTGGAGTTGGGTGATCTTGAGAGAGAGAGAGGAGGAGGAGGGGGTAGGAGGAACAAGGGTATTGGAGATTGGTGTGGGTGGGTATGGGAGGGGAGGAAGAAAGAGGGGGAAAGAGAGAGAGAGAGAATAAATGTGAAAATGGGCAAGAGGATGGGATGATAGATGTGGTTTATGATGCATGAAGGAGACTGACTTAGAGTAATGGGAAGGGGAAAAAGGGAGAGAGGAAGGAAGAGCTGTTGTAATGTAGAGGTGGAAAAGAGGGAGGATAGGTGTTGTGGGGAGGGAGGAGGGAGAGATGTGTTGGGAGGGGAGAAGAGGAAGAATGTTGTGGTAATGGGGAGAGGAGGGAGGGAGTGAGGGGGAGAGTAGTTGTGAGGAAGGCAATGAAGGAAGGGAGGAAGAGTTATGGTAATAGAGAGAGGCTGGGGAGGGAGAAGGAGGAAGTGCTGTGGTAATATGGTAGGGGAAGAAGGGAGGGAGAGAGGGAAGAAGGGTGTTGTGGTCATGGGGAGAGGAGGGAGAGAAAGGGGGAGGGAGGGAGGATGTTGTGGAGAGAGAGGGAGTGGAAGGGAGTGTCTTGTAATAAGGGTGACTAATACGTGATATAAAGGAAAACAAAGCGTATTAACGAGAAAGAGACATTGATATAAGAGCGTATTACACAGTGAAGAGATTTGCCATTGGAATAAGCGAAGTAAATACGTGGTGTACATTGTGAGGGTTCACACACACACACACACAGTAATATGGAGGAAGTGCACACGTGGGGACCTCGACTGAAGGGCGTATGGAATAATGGTGTGTGTGTGTGTGTGTGTGTGTGTGTGTGTGTGTGTGTGTGAGAGAGAGAGAGAGAGAGAGAGAGGAGTGAGCCGTACCCGCAACACACAAGATACGAAAGTGTAATTACTAAAGAAACAAAACCAACGATATATAACAACTAAGGTAACGCTTCTCCAAATTATCTCTCAAGGTAATGGTAACGATGGTAACGGGAGGAAGTAACAAGAGGTAACCATGTGACAACGAGTAGATTACTGTGATTACTCGCCCATATTACCGTAACTCTCTCTCTCTCTCTCTCTCTGTCTCTCTCTCTGACACACACACACACACACACACACACACACACACACACACACACACACACACACACACACACACACACACACACACACACACACACACACACCTAGCATGACAGATTACAAAGCGGCGTCGACGTAAATGGTCTCTGGTGTGTGTGTGTGTGTGTGTGTGTGTGTGTGTGTGTGTGTGTGTGTGTGATGGAGGCAGGCAGTGTCATGTACTGTACGTGGCAGATATTGCAATCGCCTTGCTAGGGACCTATTTGTCTGTTTCTTCAATTTGTTTTTTTTAATTTTTCTTATTTCTCTTCCTTCTCTAAATCTTTCTTTGCTCTCACTCTTCATTTTTCCTCCTTCTTCTCTCTTTCTTTGATTTATTTGGTGTGTTCCTTCTTCATTTTTTTTTTTTTTCAGTTTCCTTCACTTCCTTCTCTTCCTTTCCTCTGCCCTTCCTCACTTCTCTCCCTTCCTCATTTTCATCACTCTCCTCTCTCGTTTTGGCGTCTTCTTTGATATGAATACTAAGTCCTGGTTGCGTGGAATTTGATGAGCCGTAGTTATGAGACGGAAATGAGTCTCCTTGGTTACTAGTCAAATGACCCCTTCACTCTGAGTACGCCTGGCCATCACCTGAACTGAAAGGGGTTGGGAATTTTAGGATAGAGTTAATACACCTTACTTTTAATTTTTATTTAGTATTATGCTTATGTACGATATGTATGTATATATGTATGTATGTATGTATGTAACTCTGTATGTATGTATGTATGTATATCCATTCTACAGACGATATTTTTATGGAGAGATTTGTGGAACGGAAGGAGTTACAAAATTAGCCAATGTTTACTCCTTCACTTTAGGAGGTGTTACGAAAGCTGAATAAAATCGTCTAGCGTGAGAAAGACTAGGGTGAAAAATAGGTCACAGAATTGAAGAGATTAAACCCTCCAGCCCTATAAATCCTTCCCTAGCTGAATAAAATCGTCTGGAGGTAGGGATAGGGAATACAGAAGTCGTTGTGGTGAATAGGTGACTATTTGCGTCCCTGTTACTTTTGTCTTTATAATTCATTAGTTTTTTTTTACCTTCATATATAATTTATTGTTTTTTTTTACACCTTCATATATAATTATTTTTTTTTTACCTCCATGTATAATTAATTTTTTTAACCTTCGTATATAATTCATTGTTTGTTTGTTTTTACCTTCATATATAATTCATTTTTTTTACCTTCATATATACCGGGTAATTCATTTTTTTTATCTTCATATATAATTCATTTTTTTTACCTTCATATATAATTCATTTTTTTTACCTTCATATATAATTAATTTTTTTTACCTTCATATATCGTATAATTCATTTTTTTTTTTACCTTCGTATATATATAATTCATTTTTTTGTTACCCTCATATATAATTCATTTTTTTTACCTTCATATATAATTCCCTTTTTTTTACCTTCATATATAATTCCCTTTTTTTATTTACCTTCATATATAATTAATTAGTTTATTTTTTACTCATATATATATCATTGTTTTTTTTGTTTTTTTTTTACCTTCATGTATACCTGGTAATTCATTTTTTTTCTTCATATATACAGTAATTCGTTTTTTTTTTTTAACCTTCATATATAATTCATTGGTTTGGTCTAGAACGTGATATGAGACAAGCCTTGGAGACGACATTGAGTATCATTGTAATTTGTATGCAGTATTGTGTCCCATGTTAAGTGTTGATTCAGGGTTACAGCTATTGTTTTGTTTTGTGATTATCATTATTATTATTATTTTTTTTTTATTGGCGCGAACAGTGAGGGATTTTCGTGACGTGGGAATCAATATGTGTCGTGGATCCGTATTCTCGTGGGGTAAGGAAGCTCCCTAACACCTCCTCCTTAACGATTTATCTGAGCTAAGTGTGAGGTGGGTGTGTTGGGTGCCAGAGGAGAGGGTCTACTATACTGACCTTTCCCTGACCCGTAGCTGAGGTCAGGGGTCACTGTTGTCACGAGTCTCCCCCCACAGTCACTGACCTGATGACCTTGTGTACCTGTGCGAGTCGTGTTACCTGTACAACCCCCTGTTTTCTAATTAGCACCCCCCCCCTCTCCTAAACAAGGCATACAGTAAAACCGATGCTGTTTTTCTGGACCTGTATAGACATTTTATATCACGTAAACTCGAGGACGCTGTAGTAGCCTTCAGACGATTTTATTCGGCTTTGGAGAGACCGTACTGAAGGGGCTAAATTAAGGTCTTGTAGAGAGTGATGCATTGCTAGTCACGTCAATCCTCCAGTCTGACTACACTTGACT